>NC_140648.1:6835626-7402643 GCF_978046115.1 Saccoglossus kowalevskii | reverse complement strand
CACACAGTGATCTAAACAAAATGTGATACTTTATCACACACACAGTGGTCTAAACAAAATGTGATACTTTGTCACATACACAGTAGTCTAAACAAAATGTGATACTTTATCACTCATACAGTGATCTAAACAAAATGTGATACTTTGCCACACACACAGTGATCTGAACAAAATGTGATACTTTGTAACACACACAGTGGTCTAAACAAAATGTAATACATTGTCACACACACCGTGGCCTAAACAAAATGTGATACTTTGTCACATACACAGTGGTCTAAACAAAATGTGATACTTTGTCACACACACAGTGGTGTAAACAAAATGTGATACTTTGTCACATACAAAGTGGCCTAAACAAAATTTGATACTTTGTCACACATACAGTGGTCTAAACAAAATGTGATACTTTGTCATACACACAGTGGTCTAAACGAAATGTGATACTTTGTCACACACACGGTGGTCTAAACAAAATGTGATACTTTATCACACATACAGTGATCTAAACAAAATGTGATACTTTATCACACATACAGTGGTCTAAACAAAATGTGATATTTTGTCACTCACACAGTGGTCTAAACAAAATGTGATACTTTATCACACATACAGTGGTCTAAACAAAATGTGATACTTTGTCACACACACAGTGGTCTAAACAAAATGTGATACATTATCACACATACAGTGGTCCGAACAAAATGTGATACTTTGTCACACATACAGTGATCTAAATAAAATGTGATACTTTGTCACTCACACAGTGGTCTAAACAAAATGCGATACTTTGTTACACATACAGTGATATAAACAAAATGTGATACTTTATCACACATACAGTGGTCTAAACAAAATGTGATACTTTGTCACTCGCACAGTGGTCTAAACAAAATGTGATACTTTATCACACATACAGTGGTCTAAACAAAATGTGATACTTTGTCACACACACAGTGGTCTAAACAAAATGTGATACTTTATCACACACACAGTGGTCTAAACAAAATGTGATACTTTGTCACATACACAGTGGTATAAACAAAATGTGATACTTTACCAAACATACAGTGATCTAAACAAAATGTGATACTTTGTCACATACAAAGTGGCCTAAACAAAATTTGATACTTTGTCACACATACAGTGGTCTAAACAAAATGCGATACTTTGTTACACATACAGTGATATAAACAAAATGTGATACTTTATCACACATACAGTGGTCTAAACAAAATGTAATACTTTGTCACTCGCACAGTGGTCTAAACAAAATGTGATACTTTATCACACATACAGTGGTCTAAACAAAATGTGATACTTTGTCACACACACAGTGGTCTAAACAAAATGTGATACTTTATCACACACACAGTGGTCTAAACAAAATGTGATACTTTGCCACACACACAGTGGTCTAAACAAAAAGTGATGCTTTATCACACACACAGTGGTCTAAACAACATGTGATACTTTGTCACATACACAGTGGTCTAAACAAAATGTGATACTTCTTCACACATACAGTGATCTAAACAAAATGTGATACTTTATCACACATACAGTGGTCTAAACAAAATGTGATACTTTGTCACTCACACAGTGATCTAAACAAAATGTGATACTTTATCACACACACAGTGGTCTAAACAAAATGTGATACTTTGTCACATACACAGTAGTCTAAACAAAATGTGATACTTTATCACACATACAGTGATCTAAACAAAATGTGATACTTTGCCACACACACAGTGGTCTGAACAAAATGTGATACTTTGTAACACACACAGTGGTCTAAACAAAATGTAATACATTGTCACACACACAGTGGCCTAAACAAAATGTGATACTTTGTCACATAAACAGTGGTCTAAACAAAATGTGATACTTTGTCACACACACAGTGGTGTAAACAAAATGTGATACTTTGTCACATACAAAGTGGCCTAAACAAAATTTGATACTTTGTCACACATACAGTGGTCTAAACAAAATGTGATACTTTGTCATACACACAGTGGTCTAAACGAAATGTGATACTTTGTCACACACACGGTGGTCTAAACAAAATGTGATACTTTATCACACATACAGTGATCTAAACAAAATGTGATACTTTATCACACATACAGTGGTCTAAACAAAATGTGATACTTTGTCACTCACACAGTGGTCTAAACAAAATGTGATACTTTATCACACATACAGTGGTCTAAACAAAATGTGATACTTTGTCACACACACAGTGGTCTAAACAAAATGTGATACATTATCACACATACAGTGGTCCGAACAAAATGTGATACTTTGTCACACATACAGTGATCTAAATAAAATGTGATACTTTGTCACTCACACAGTGGTCTAAACAAAATGCGATACTTTGTTACACATACAGTGATATAAACAAAATGTGATACTTTATCACACATACAGTGGTCTAAACAAAATGTGATACTTTGTCACTCGCACAGTGGTCTAAACAAAATGTGATACTTTATCATACATACAGTGGTCTAAACAAAATGTGATACTTTGTCACACACACAGTGGCCTAAACAAAATGTGATACTTTATCACACACACAGTGGTCTAAACAAAATGTGATACTTTGTCACATACACAGTGGTATAAACAAAATGTGATACTTTACCAAACATACAGTGATCTAAACAAAATGTGATACTTTGTCACATACAAAGTGGCCTAAACAAAATTTGATACTTTGTCACACATACAGTGGTCTAAACAAAATGTGATACTTTGTCATACACACAGTGGTCGAAACGAAATGTGATACTTTGTCACACACACGGTGGTCTAAACAAAATGTGATACTTTATCACACATACAGTGATCTAAACAAAATGTGATACTTTATCACACATACAGTGGTCTAAACAAAATGTGATACTTTGTCACACACACAGTGGTCTAAACAAAATGTGATACTTTATCACACACACAGTGGTCTAAACAAAATGTGATACTTTGCCACACACACAGTGGTCTAAACAAAAAGTGATACTTTATCACACACACATTGTGCTAAACAAAATGTGATACTTTGTCACACACACAGTGTGCTAAACAAAATGTGATACTTTGTCACACACACAGTGCTCTAAACAAAATGTGATACTTTGTAACACACACAGTGGTCTAAACAAAATGTGATACTTTATCACACACACAGTGGTCTGAACAAAATGTGATACTTTGTCACACACAGTGGTCTGAACAAAATGTGATACTTTGTCACACACACAGTGGTCTAAACAAAATGTGATACTTTGTCATACACACAGTGTGCTAAACAAAATGTGATACTTTGTAACACACACAGTGGTCTAAACAAAATGTGATACTTTGTCACACACACAGTGGTCAAAACAAAATGTGATACTTTGTCACATACACAGTGGTCTGAACAAAATGTGATACTTTATCACACATACAGTGATCTAAACAAAATGTGATACTTTGTAACACACACAGTGGCTTAAACAAAATGTGATACTTTGTCACACACACAGTGGTCTAAACAAAATGTGATACTTTGTCACACACACAGTGGTCTAAACAAAATGTGATACTTTGACACATACAGTGATCTAAACAAAATGTGATACTTTGTCACACACACAGTGTGCTAAACAAAATGTGATACTTTGTGACACAGGCAGTGGTCTAAACAAAATGTGATACTTTGTCACACACACAGTGGTCTGAACAAAATGTGATACTTTGTCACACACACAGTGGTCTAAGCAAAATGTGATACTTTGTAACACACACAGTGGCCTAATCAAAATGTGATACTTTGTCACTCACACAGAGATCTAAACAAAATATGATACTTTGTCATACACACAGTGTGCTAAACAAAATGTGATACTTGTAACACACACAGTGGTCTAAACAAAATGTGATACTTTGTCACACACACAGTGGTCTAAACAAAATGTGATACTTTGTCACATACACAGTGGTCTGAACAAAATGTGATAATTTATCACACATACAGTGATCTAAACAAAATGTGATACTTTGTAACACACACAGTGACCTAAGCAAAATGTGATACTTTGTCACACACACAGAGGTCTATAAAAATGTGATACTTTGTCATACACACAGTGTGCTAAACGAAATGTGATACTTGTAACACACACAGTGGTCTAAACAAAATGTGATACTTTGTCACACACACAGTGGTCTAAACAAAATGTGATACTTTGTCACATACACAGTGGTCTGAACAAAATGTGATACTTTATCACACATACAGTGATCTAAACAAAATGTGATATTTTGTAACACACACAGTGGCCTAAACAAAATGTGATACTTTGTCACACACACAGTGGTCTAAACAAAATGTGATACTTTGCCACACACACAGTGGTCTAAACAAAAAGTGATATTTTATCACACACACATTGTGCTAAACAAAATGTGATACTTTGTCACACACACAGTGTGCTAAACAAAATGTGATACTTTGTCACACACACAGTGCTCTAAACAAAATGTGATACTTTGTAACACACACAGTG
The DNA here is from genome assembly GCF_978046115.1 of Saccoglossus kowalevskii. Lineage (NCBI taxonomy): Eukaryota > Metazoa > Hemichordata > Enteropneusta > Harrimaniidae > Saccoglossus > Saccoglossus kowalevskii. The sequence goes on along the minus strand of NC_140648.1, from coordinate 7,398,081 downwards.
GTCTAAACAAAATGTGATACTTTATCACACACACAGTGGTCTGAACAAAATGTGATACTTTGTCACACACAGTGGTCTGAACAAAATGTGATACTTTGTCACACACAGTGGTCTAAACAAAATGTGATACTTTGTCATACACACAGTGTGCTAAACAAAATGTGATACTTTGTAACACACACAGTGGTCTAAACAAAATGTGATACTTTGTCACACACACAGTGGTCAAAACAAAATATGATACTTTGTCACATACACAGTGGTCTGAACAAAATGTGATACTTTATCACACATACAGTGATCTAAACAAAATGTGATACTTTGTAACACACACAGTGGCCTAAACAAAATGTGATACTTTGTCACACACACAGTGGTCTAAACAAAATGTGATACTTTGTCACACACACAGTGGTCTAAACAAAATGTGATACTTTGACACATACAGTGATCTAAACAAAATGTGATACTTTGTCACACACACAGTGTGCTAAACAAAATGTGATACTTTGTGACACACGCAGTGGTCTAAACAAAATGTGATACTTTGTCACACACAGTGGTCTAAACAAAATGTGATACTTTGTCACACACACAGTGGTCTAAGCAAAATGTGATACTTTGTAACACACACAGTGGCCTAATCAAAATGTGATACTTTGTTACTCACACAGAGATCTAAACAAAATATGATACTTTGTCATACACACAGTGTGCTAAACAAAATGTGATACTTTGTCACACACACAGTGGTCTAAACAAAATGTGATACATTATCACACATACAGTGGTCCGAACAAAATGTGATACTTTGTCACACATACAGTGATCTAAATAAAATGTGATACTTTGTCACTCACACAGTGGTCTAAACAAAATGCGATACTTTGTTACACATACAGTGATATAAACAAAATGTGATACTTTATCACACATACAGTGGTCTAAACAAAATGTGATACTTTGTCACTCGCACAGTGGTCTAAACAAAATGTGATACTTTATCACACATACAGTGGTCTAAACAAAATGTGATACTTTGTCACACACACAGTGGTCTAAACAAAATGTGATACTTTATCACACACACAGTGGTCTAAACAAAATGTGATACTTTGTCACATACACAGTGGTATAAACAAAATGTGATACTTTACCAAACATACAGTGATCTAAACAAAATGTGATACTTTGTCACATACAAAGTGGCCTAAACAAAATTTGATACTTTGTCACACATACAGTGGTCTAAACAAAATGCGATACTTTGTTACACATACAGTGATATAAACAAAATGTGATACTTTATCACACATACAGTGGTCTAAACAAAATGTAATACTTTGTCACTCGCACAGTGGTCTAAACAAAATGTGATACTTTATCACACATACAGTGGTCTAAACAAAATGTGATACTTTGTCACACACACAGTGGTCTAAACAAAATGTGATACTTTATCACACACACAGTGGTCTAAACAAAATGTGATACTTTGCCACACACACAGTGGTCTAAACAAAAAGTGATGCTTTATCACACACACAGTGGTCTAAACAACATGTGATACTTTGTCACATACACAGTGGTCTAAACAAAATGTGATACTTCTTCACACATACAGTGATCTAAACAAAATGTGATACTTTATCACACATACAGTGGTCTAAACAAAATGTGATACTTTGTCACTCACACAGTGATCTAAACAAAATGTGATACTTTATCACACACACAGTGGTCTAAACAAAATGTGATACTTTGTCACATACACAGTAGTCTAAACAAAATGTGATACTTTATCACACATACAGTGATCTAAACAAAATGTGATACTTTGCCACACACACAGTGGTCTGAACAAAATGTGATACTTTGTAACACACACAGTGGTCTAAACAAAATGTAATACATTGTCACACACACAGTGGCCTAAACAAAATGTGATACTTTGTCACATAAACAGTGGTCTAAACAAAATGTGATACTTTGTCACACACACAGTGGTGTAAACAAAATGTGATACTTTGTCACATACAAAGTGGCCTAAACAAAATTTGATACTTTGTCACACATACAGTGGTCTAAACAAAATGTGATACTTTGTCATACACACAGTGGTCTAAACGAAATGTGATACTTTGTCACACACACGGTGGTCTAAACAAAATGTGATACTTTATCACACATACAGTGATCTAAACAAAATGTGATACTTTATCACACATACAGTGGTCTAAACAAAATGTGATACTTTGTCACTCACACAGTGGTCTAAACAAAATGTGATACTTTATCACACATACAGTGGTCTAAACAAAATGTGATACTTTGTCACACACACAGTGGTCTAAACAAAATGTGATACATTATCACACATACAGTGGTCCGAACAAAATGTGATACTTTGTCACACATACAGTGATCTAAATAAAATGTGATACTTTGTCACTCACACAGTGGTCTAAACAAAATGCGATACTTTGTTACACATACAGTGATATAAACAAAATGTGATACTTTATCACACATACAGTGGTCTAAACAAAATGTGATACTTTGTCACTCGCACAGTGGTCTAAACAAAATGTGATACTTTATCACACATACAGTGGTCTAAACAAAATGTGATACTTTGTCACACACACAGTGGCCTAAACAAAATGTGATACTTTATCACACACACAGTGGTCTAAACAAAATGTGATACTTTGTCACATACACAGTGGTATAAACAAAATGTGATACTTTACCAAACATACAGTGATCTAAACAAAATGTGATACTTTGTCACATACAAAGTGGCCTAAACAAAATTTGATACTTTGTCACACATACAGTGGTCTAAACAAAATGTGATACTTTGTCATACACACAGTGGTCGAAACGAAATGTGATACTTTGTCACACACACGGTGGTCTAAACAAAATGTGATACTTTATCACACATACAGTGATCTAAACAAAATGTGATACTTTATCACACATACAGTGGTCTAAACAAAATGTGATACTTTGTCACACACACAGTGGTCTAAACAAAATGTGATACTTTATCACACACACAGTGGTCTAAACAAAATGTGATACTTTGCCACACACACAGTGGTCTAAACAAAAAGTGATACTTTATCACACACACATTGTGCTAAACAAAATGTGATACTTTGTCACACACACAGTGTGCTAAACAAAATGTGATACTTTGTCACACACACAGTGCTCTAAACAAAATGTGATACTTTGTAACACACACAGTGGTCTAAACAAAATGTGATACTTTATCACACACACAGTGGTCTGAACAAAATGTGATACTTTGTCACACACAGTGGTCTGAACAAAATGTGATACTTTGTCACACACACAGTGGTCTAAACAAAATGTGATACTTTGTCATACACACAGTGTGCTAAACAAAATGTGATACTTTGTAACACACACAGTGGTCTAAACAAAATGTGATACTTTGTCACACACACAGTGGTCAAAACAAAATGTGATACTTTGTCACATACACAGTGGTCTGAACAAAATGTGATACTTTATCACACATACAGTGATCTAAACAAAATGTGATACTTTGTAACACACACAGTGGCCTAAACAAAATGTGATACTTTGTCACACACACAGTGGTCTAAACAAAATGTGATACTTTGTCACACACACAGTGGTCTAAACAAAATGTGATACTTTGACACATACAGTGATCTAAACAAAATGTGATACTTTGTCACACACACAGTGTGCTAAACAAAATGTGATACTTTGTGACACACGCAGTGGTCTAAACAAAATGTGATACTTTGTCACACACACAGTGGTCTGAACAAAATGTGATACTTTGTCACACACACAGTGGTCTAAGCAAAATGTGATACTTTGTAACACACACAGTGGCCTAATCAAAATGTGATACTTTGTCACTCACACAGAGATCTAAACAAAATATGATACTTTGTCATACACACAGTGTGCTAAACAAAATGTGATACTTGTAACACACACAGTGGTCTAAACAAAATGTGATACTTTGTCACACACACAGTGGTCTAAACAAAATGTGATACTTTGTCACATACACAGTGGTCTGAACAAAATGTGATAATTTATCACACATACAGTGATCTAAACAAAATGTGATACTTTGTAACACACACAGTGACCTAAGCAAAATGTGATACTTTGTCACACACACAGAGGTCTATAAAAATGTGATACTTTGTCATACACACAGTGTGCTAAACGAAATGTGATACTTGTAACACACACAGTGGTCTAAACAAAATGTGATACTTTGTCACACACACAGTGGTCTAAACAAAATGTGATACTTTGTCACATACACAGTGGTCTAAACAAAATGTGATACTTTGTCACACACACAGTGGCCTAAACAAAATGTGATACTTTATCACACACACAGTGGTCTAAACAAAATGTGATACTTTGTCACACACACAGTGGTCTAAACAAAATGTGATACTTTGACACATACAGTGATCTAAACAAAATGTGATACTTTGTCACACACACAGTGTGCTAAACAAAATGTGATACTTTGTGACACACGCAGTGGTCTAAACAAAATGTGATACTTTGTCACACACAGTGGTCTAAACAAAATGTGATACTTTGTCACACACACAGTGGTCTAAGCAAAATGTGATACTTTGTAACACACACAGTGGCCTAATCAAAATGTGATACTTTGTTACTCACACAGAGATCTAAACAAAATATGATACTTTGTCATACACACAGTGTGCTAAACAAAATGTGATACTTTGTCACACACACAGTGGTCTAAACAAAATGTGATACATTATCACACATACAGTGGTCCGAACAAAATGTGATACTTTGTCACACATACAGTGATCTAAATAAAATGTGATACTTTGTCACTCACACAGTGGTCTAAACAAAATGCGATACTTTGTTACACATACAGTGATATAAACAAAATGTGATACTTTATCACACATACAGTGGTCTAAACAAAATGTGATACTTTGTCACTCGCACAGTGGTCTAAACAAAATGTGATACTTTATCACACATACAGTGGTCTAAACAAAATGTGATACTTTGTCACACACACAGTGGTCTAAACAAAATGTGATACTTTATCACACACACAGTGGTCTAAACAAAATGTGATACTTTGTCACATACACAGTGGTATAAACAAAATGTGATACTTTACCAAACATACAGTGATCTAAACAAAATGTGATACTTTGTCACATACAAAGTGGCCTAAACAAAATTTGATACTTTGTCACACATACAGTGGTCTACACAAAATGCGATACTTTGTTACACATACAGTGATATAAACAAAATGTGATACTTTATCACACATACAGTGGTCTAAACAAAATGTAATACTTTGTCACTCGCACAGTGGTCTAAACAAAATGTGATACTTTATCACACATACAGTGGTCTAAACAAAATGTGATACTTTGTCACACACACAGTGGTCTAAACAAAATGTGATACTTTATGACACACACAGTGGTCTAAACAAAATGTGATACTTTGCCACACACACAGTGGTCTAAACAAAAAGTGATGCTTTATCACACACACAGTGGTCTAAACAACATGTGATACTTTGTCACATACACAGTGGTCTAAACAAAATGTGATACTTCTTCACACATACAGTGATCTAAACAAAATGTGATACTTTATCACACATACAGTGGTCTAAACAAAATGTGATACTTTGTCACTCACACAGTGATCTAAACAAAATGTGATACTTTATCACACACACAGTGGTCTAAACAAAATGTGATACTTTGTCACATACACAGTAGTCTAAACAAAATGTGATACTTTATCACACATACAGTGATCTAAACAAAATGTGATACTTTGCCACACACACAGTGGTCTGAACAAAATGTGATACTTTGTAACACACACAGTGGTCTAAACAAAATGTAATACATTGTCACACACACAGTGGCCTAAACAAAATGTGATACTTTGTCACATAAACAGTGGTCTAAACAAAATGTGATACTTTGTCACACACACAGTGGTGTAAACAAAATGTGATACTTTGTCACATACAAAGTGGCCTAAACAAAATTTGATACTTTGTCACACATACAGTGGTCTAAACAAAATGTGATACTTTGTCATACACACAGTGGTCTAAACGAAATGTGATACTTTGTCACACACACGGTGGTCTAAACAAAATGTGATACTTTATCACACATACAGTGATCTAAACAAAATGTGATACTTTATCACACATACAGTGGTCTAAACAAAATGTGATACTTTGTCACTCACACAGTGGTCTAAACAAAATGTGATACTTTATCACACATACAGTGGTCTAAACAAAATGTGATACTTTGTCACACACACAGTGGTCTAAACAAAATGTGATACATTATCACACATACAGTGGTCCGAACAAAATGTGATACTTTGTCACACATACAGTGATCTAAATAAAATGTGATACTTTGTCACTCACACAGTGGTCTAAACAAAATGCGATACTTTGTTACACATACAGTGATATAAACAAAATGTGATACTTTATCACACATACAGTGGTCTAAACAAAATGTGATACTTTGTCACTCGCACAGTGGTCTAAACAAAATGTGATACTTTATCACACATACAGTGGTCTAAACAAAATGTGATACTTTGTCACACACACAGTGGCCTAAACAAAATGTGATACTTTATCACACACACAGTGGTCTAAACAAAATGTGATACTTTGTCACATACACAGTGGTATAAACAAAATGTGATACTTTACCAAACATACAGTGATCTAAACAAAATGTGATACTTTGTCACATACAAAGTGGCCTAAACAAAATTTGATACTTTGTCACACATACAGTGGTCTAAACAAAATGTGATACTTTGTCATACACACAGTGGTCGAAACGAAATGTGATACTTTGTCACACACACGGTGGTCTAAACAAAATGTGATACTTTATCACACATACAGTGATCTAAACAAAATGTGATACTTTATCACACATACAGTGGTCTAAACAAAATGTGATACTTTGTCACACACACAGTGGTCTAAACAAAATGTGATACTTTATCACACACACAGTGGTCTAAACAAAATGTGATACTTTGCCACACACACAGTGGTCTAAACAAAAAGTGATACTTTATCACACACACATTGTGCTAAACAAAATGTGATACTTTGTCACACACACAGTGTGCTAAACAAAATGTGATACTTTGTCACACACACAGTGCTCTAAACAAAATGTGATACTTTGTAACACACACAGTGGTCTAAACAAAATGTGATACTTTATCACACACACAGTGGTCTGAACAAAATGTGATACTTTGTCACACACAGTGGTCTGAACAAAATGTGATACTTTGTCACACACACAGTGGTCTAAACAAAATGTGATACTTTGTCATACACACAGTGTGCTAAACAAAATGTGATACTTTGTAACACACACAGTGGTCTAAACAAAATGTGATACTTTGTCACACACACAGTGGTCAAAACAAAATGTGATACTTTGTCACATACACAGTGGTCTGAACAAAATGTGATACTTTATCACACATACAGTGATCTAAACAAAATGTGATACTTTGTAACACACACAGTGGCCTAAACAAAATGTGATACTTTGTCACACACACAGTGGTCTAAACAAAATGTGATACTTTGTCACACACACAGTGGTCTAAACAAAATGTGATACTTTGACACATACAGTGATCTAAACAAAATGTGATACTTTGTCACACACACAGTGTGCTAAACAAAATGTGATACTTTGTGACACACGCAGTGGTCTAAACAAAATGTGATACTTTGTCACACACACAGTGGTCTGAACAAAATGTGATACTTTGTCACACACACAGTGGTCTAAGCAAAATGTGATACTTTGTAACACACACAGTGGCCTAATCAAAATGTGATACTTTGTCACTCACACAGAGATCTAAACAAAATATGATACTTTGTCATACACACAGTGTGCTAAACAAAATGTGATACTTGTAACACACACAGTGGTCTAAACAAAATGTGATACTTTGTCACACACACAGTGGTCTAAACAAAATGTGATACTTTGTCACATACACAGTGGTCTGAACAAAATGTGATAATTTATCACACATACAGTGATCTAAACAAAATGTGATACTTTGTAACACACACAGTGACCTAAGCAAAATGTGATACTTTGTCACACACACAGAGGTCTATAAAAATGTGATACTTTGTCATGCACACAGTGTGCTAAACGAAATGTGATACTTGTAACACACACAGTGGTCTAAACAAAATGTGATACTTTGTCACACACACAGTGGTCTAAACAAAATGTGATACTTTGTCACATACACAGTGGTCTAAACAAAATGTGATACTTTGTCACACACACAGTGGCCTAAACAAAATGTGATACTTTATCACACACACAGTGGTCTAAACAAAATGTGATACTTTGTCACATACACAGTGGTATAAACAAAATGTGATACTTTACCAAACATACAGTGATCTAAACAAAATGTGATACTTTGTCACATACAAAGTGGCCTAAACAAAATTTGATACTTTGTCACACATACAGTGGTCTAAACAAAATGTGATACTTTGTCATACACACAGTGGTCGAAACGAAATGTGATACTTTGTCACACACACGGTGGTCTAAACAAAATGTGATACTTTATCACACATACAGTGATCTAAACAAAATGTGATACTTTATCACACATACAGTGGTCTAAACAAAATGTGATACTTTGTCACACACACAGTGGTCTAAACAAAATGTGATACTTTATCACACACACAGTGGTCTAAACAAAATGTGATACTTTGCCACACACACAGTGGTCTAAACAAAAAGTGATACTTTATCACACACACATTGTGCTAAACAAAATGTGATACTTTGTCACACACACAGTGTGCTAAACAAAATGTGATACTTTGTCACACACACAGTGCTCTAAACAAAATGTGATACTTTGTAACACACACAGTGGTCTAAACAAAATGTGATACTTTATCACACACACAGTGGTCTGAACAAAATGTGATACTTTGTCACACACAGTGGTCTGAACAAAATGTGATACTTTGTCACACACACAGTGGTCTAAACAAAATGTGATACTTTGTCATACACACAGTGTGCTAAACAAAATGTGATACTTTGTAACACACACAGTGGTCTAAACAAAATGTGATACTTTGTCACACACACAGTGGTCAAAACAAAATGTGATACTTTGTCACATACACAGTGGTCTGAACAAAATGTGATACTTTATCACACATACAGTGATCTAAACAAAATGTGATACTTTGTAACACACACAGTGGCCTAAACAAAATGTGATACTTTGTCACACACACAGTGGTCTAAACAAAATGTGATACTTTGTCACACACACAGTGGTCTAAACAAAATGTGATACTTTGACACATACAGTGATCTAAACAAAATGTGATACTTTGTCACACACACAGTGTGCTAAACAAAATGTGATACTTTGTGACACACGCAGTGGTCTAAACAAAATGTGATACTTTGTCACACACACAGTGGTCTGAACAAAATGTGATACTTTGTCACACACACAGTGGTCTAAGCAAAATGTGATACTTTGTAACACACACAGTGGCCTAATCAAAATGTGATACTTTGTCACTCACACAGAGATCTAAACAAAATATGATACTTTGTCATACACACAGTGTGCTAAACAAAATGTGATACTTGTAACACACACAGTGGTCTAAACAAAATGTGATACTTTGTCACACACACAGTGGTCTAAACAAAATGTGATACTTTGTCACATACACAGTGGTCTGAACAAAATGTGATAATTTATCACACATACAGTGATCTAAACAAAATGTGATACTTTGTAACACACACAGTGACCTAAGCAAAATGTGATACTTTGTCACACACACAGAGGTCTATAAAAATGTGATACTTTGTCATACACACAGTGTGCTAAACGAAATGTGATACTTGTAACACACACAGTGGTCTAAACAAAATGTGATACTTTGTCACACACACAGTGGTCTAAACAAAATGTGATACTTTGTCACATACACAGTGGTCTGAACAAAATGTGATACTTTATCACACATACTGTGATCTAAACAAAATGTGATATTTTGTAACACACACAGTGGCCTAAACAAAATGTGATACTTTGTCACACACACAGTGGTCTAAACAAAATGTGATACTTTGCCACACACACAGTGGTCTAAACAAAAAGTGATACTTTATCACACACACATTGTGCTAAACAAAATGTGATACTTTGTCACACACACAGTGTGCTAAACAAAATGTGATACTTTGTCACACACACAGTGCTCTAAACAAAATGTGATACTTTGTAACACACACAGTGGTCTAAACAAAATGTGATACTTTATCACACACACAGTGGTCTGAACAAAATGTGATACTTTGTCACACACAGTGGTCTGAACAAAATGTGATACTTTGTCACACACAGTGGTCTAAACAAAATGTGATACTTTGTCATACACACAGTGTGCTAAACAAAATGTGATACTTTGTAACACACACAGTGGTCTAAACAAAATGTGATACTTTGTCACACACACAGTGGTCAAAACAAAATGTGATACTTTGTCACATACACAGTGGTCTGAACAAAATGTGATACTTTATCACACATACAGTGATCTAAACAAAATGTGATACTTTGTAACACACACAGTGGCCTAAACAAAATGTGATACTTTGTCACACACACAGTGGTCTAAACAAAATGTGATACTTTGTCACACACACAGTGGTCTAAACAAAATGTGATACTTTGACACATACAGTGATCTAAACAAAATGTGATACTTTGTCACACACACAGTGTGCTAAACAAAATGTGATACTTTGTGACACACGCAGTGGTCTAAACAAAATGTGATACTTTGTCACACAGTGGTCTAAACAAAATGTGATACTTTGTCACACACAGTGGTCTAAGCAAAATGTGATACTTTGTAACACACACAGTGGCCTAATCAAAATGTGATACTTTGTTACTCACACAGAGATCTAAACAAAATATGATACTTTGTCATACACACAGTGTGCTAAACAAAATGTGATACTTGTAACACACACAGTGGTCTAAACAAAATGTGATACTTTGTCACACACACAGTGGTCAAAACAAAATGTGATACTTTGTCACATACACAGTGGTCTGAACAAAATGTGATAATTTATCACACATACAGTGATCTAAACAAAATGTGATACTTTGTAACACACACAGTGACCTAAGCAAAATGTGATACTTTGTCACACACACAGAGGTCTAAAAAAATGTGATACTTTGTCATACACACAGTGTGCTAAACGAAATGTGATACTTGTAACACACACAGTGGTCTAAACAAAATGTGATACTTTGTCACACACACAGTGGTCTAAACAAAATGTGATACTTTGTCACATACACAGTGGTCTGAACAAAATGTGATACTTTATCACACATACAGTGATCTAAACAAAATGTGATATTTTGTAACACACACAGTGGCCTAAACAAAATGTGATACTTTGTCACACACACAGTGGTCTAATCAAAATGTGATACTTTGTCACACACACAGTGGTCTAAACAAAATGTGATATTTTGTAACACACACAGTGGTCTAAACAAAATAAGATACTTTGTCTCACACAGTGGTCTAAACAAAATGTTATACTTTATCACACACACAGTGGTCTAAACAAAATGTGATACTTTGTCACACACACAGTGTTCTAAACAAAATGTGATAATTTGTCACACACAGTGGTCTGAACAAAATGTGATACTTTGTCACTCACACATAGGTCTAAACAAAATGTGATACTTTGTCACACACAGTTGTCTAAACAAAATGTGATACTTTGTAACACAAACAGTGGTCTAAACAAAATGTGATACTTTATCACACACACAGTGGTCTGAACAAAATGTGATACTTTGTCACACACACAGTGGTCTAAACAAAATGTGATACTTTGTCATACACACAGTGGTCTAAACAAAATGTGATACTTTGTAACACACACAGTGGTCTAAACAAAATGTGATACTTTGTCACACACACAGTGGTCTAAACAAAATGTGATACTTTGACACATACAGTGATCTAAACAAAATGTGATACTTTGTCACACACAGTGTGCTAAACAAAATGTGATACTTTGTGACACACGCAGTGGTCTAAACAAAATGTGATACTTTGTCACACACACAGTGGTCTAAACAAAATGTGATACTTTGTCACACACACAGTGGTCTAAGCAAAATGTGATACTTTGTAACACACACAGTGGCCTAATCAAAATGTGATACTTTGTCACTCACACAGAGATCTAAACAAAATATGATACTTTGTCATACACACAGTGTGCTAAACAAAATGTGATACTTGTAACACACACAGTGGTCTAAACAAAATGTGATACTTTGTCACACACACAGTGGTCTAAACAAAATGTGATACTTTGTCACATACACAGTGGTCTGAACAAAATGTGATAATTTATCACACATACAGTGATCTAAACAAAATGTGATACTTTGTAACACACACAGTGACCTAAGCAAAATGTGATACTTTGTCACACACACAGAGGTCTAAAAAAATGTGATACTTTGTCATACACACAGTGTGCTAAATGAAATGTGATACTTGTAACACACACAGTGGTCTAAACAAAATGTGATACTTTGTCACACACACAGTGGTCTAAACAAAATGTGATACTTTGTCACATACACAGTGGTCTGAACAAAATGTGTTACTTTATCACACATACAGTGATCTAAACAAAATGTGATATTTTGTAACACACACAGTGGCCTAAACAAAATGTGATACTTTGTCACACACACAGTGGTCTAAACAAAATGTGATACTTTGTCACACACAGTGGTCTAAACAAAATGAGATATTTTGTAACACACACAGTGGTCTAAACAAAATGAGATACTTTGTCTCACACAGTGGTCTAAACAAAATGTTATACTTTATCACACACACAGTGGTCTAAACAAAATGTGATACTTTGTCACACACACAGTGTTCTAAACAAAATGTGATAATTTGTCACACACAGTGGTCTGAACAAAATGTGATACTTTGTCACTCACACATAGGTCTAAACAAAATGTGATACTTTGTCACACACAATTGTCTAAACAAAATGTGATACTTTGTAACACAAACAGTGGTCTAAACAAAATGTGATACTTTATCACACACACAGTGGTCTGAACAAAATGTGATAGTTTGTCACACACACAGTGGTCTAAACAAAATGTGATACTTTGTCATACACACAGTGGTCTAAACAAAATGTGATACTTTGTAACACACACAGTGGTCTAAACAAAATGTGATACTTTGTCACATACAGCGTGTTAAACGAAATGTGTTACATTATCACACACACAGTGGTCTGAACAAAATGTGATACTTTGTCACACACACAGTGGTCTAAACAAAATGTGATACTTTGTCACACACACAGTGGTCTAAACAAAATGTGATACTTTGTCACACACACAGTGTGCTAAACGAAATGTGATACTTTATCACACACACAGTGGTCTAAACAAAATGTGATACTTTGTCACACACACAGTGGTCTAAACAAAATGTGATACTTTATCACACACACAGTGGTCTAAACAAAATGTGATACTTTGCAACACACACAGTGGTCTAAACAAAAAGTGATACTTTATCACACACACATTGTGCTAAACAAAATGTGATACTTTGTCACACACACAGTGTGCTAAACAAAATGTGATACTTTGTCACACACACAGTGCTCTAAACAAAATGTGATACTTTATCACACACACAGTGGTCTGAACAAAATGTGATACTTTGTCACACACACAGTGGTCTGAACAAAATGTGATACTTTGTCACACACACAGTGGTCTAAATAAAATGTGATACTTTGTCATACACACAGTGTGCTAAACAAAATGTGATACTTTGTAACACACACAGTGGTCTAAACAAAATGTGATACTTTGTCACACACACAGTGGTCTAAACAAAATGTGATACTTTGTCACATACACAGTGGTCTGAACAAAATGTGATACTTTATCACACATACAGTGATCTAAACAAAATGTGATATTTTGTAACACACACAGTGGCCTAAACAAAATGTGATACTTTGTCACACACACAGTGGTCTAAACAAAATGTGATACTTTGTCACACACACAGTGGTCTAAACAAAATGTGATATTTTGTAACACACACAGTGGTCTAAACAAAATGAGATACTTTGTCTCACACAGTGGTCTAAACAAAATGTTATACTTTATCACACACACAGTGGTCTAAACAAAATGTGATACTTTGTCACACACACAGTGTTCTAAACAAAATGTGATACTTTGTCACACACAGTGGTCTGAACAAAATGTGATACTTTGTCACTCACACATAGGTCTAAACAAAATGTGATACTTTGTCACACACAGTTGTCTAAACAAAATTAGATACTTTGTAACACAAACAGTGGTCTAAACAAAATGTGATACTTTATCACACACACAGTGGTCTGAACAAAATGTGATACTTTGTCACACACACAGTGGTCTAAACAAAATGTGATAGTTTGTCACACACACAGTGGTCTAAACAAAATGTGATACTTTGTAACACACACAGTGGTCTAAACAAAATGTGATACTTTGTCACACACACAGTGGTCTAAACAAAATGAGATATTTTGTAACACACACAGTGGTCTAAACAAAATGAGATACTTTGTCTCACACAGTGGTCTAAACAAAATGTTATACTTTATCACACACACAGTGGTCTAAACAAAATGTGATACTTTGTCACACACACAGTGTTCTAAACAAAATGTGATACTTTGTCACACACAGTGGTCTGAACAAAATGTGATACTTTGTCACTCACACATAGGTCTAAACAAAATGTGATACTTTGTCACACACAGTTGTCTAAACAAAATTAGATACTTTGTAACACAAACAGTGGTCTAAACAAAATGTGATACTTTATCACACACACAGTGGTCTGAACAAAATGTGATACTTTGTCACACACACAGTGGTCTAAACAAAATGTGATAGTTTGTCACACACACAGTGGTCTAAACAAAATGTGATACTTTGTAACACACACAGTGGTCTAAACAAAATGTGATACTTTGTCACACACACAGTGGTCTAAACAAAATGAGATATTTTGTAACACACACAGTGGTCTAAACAAAATGAGATACTTTGTCTCACACAGTGGTCTAAACAAAATGTTATACTTTATCACACACACAGTGGTCTAAACAAAATGTGATACTTTGTCACACACACAGTGTTCTAAACAAAATGTGATAATTTGTCACACACAGTGGTCTGAACAAAATGTGATACTTTGTCACTCACACATAGGTCTAAACAAAATGTGATACTTTGTCACACACAGTTGTCTAAACAAAATGTGATACTTTGTAACACAAACAGTGGTCTAAACAAAATGTGATACTTTATCACACACACAGTGGTCTGAACAAAATGTGATACTTTGTCACACACACAGTGGTCTAAACAAAATGTGATACTTTGTCATACACACAGTGGTCTAAACAAAATGTGATACTTTGTAACACACACAGTGATCTAAACAAAATGTGATACTTTGTCACATACAGCGTGTTAAACGAAATGTGTTACATTATCACACACACAGTGGTCTGAACAAAATGTGATACTTTGTCACACACACAGTGGTCTAAACAAAATGTGATACTTTGTCACACACACAGTGGTCTAAACAAAATGTGATACTTTGTCACACACACAGTGTGCTAAACGAAATGTGATACTTTATCACACACACAGTGGTCTAAACAAAATGTGATACTTTGTCACACACACAGTGGTCTAAACAAAATGTGATACTTTATCACACACACAGTGGTCTAAACAAAATGTGATACTTTGCAACACACACAGTGGTCTAAACAAAAAGTGATACTTTATCACACACACATTGTGCTAAACAAAATGTGATACTTTGTCACACACACAGTGTGCTAAACAAAATGTGATACTTTGTCACACACACAGTGCTCTAAACAAAATGTGATACTTTGTAACACACACAGTGGTCTAAACAAAATGTGATACTTTATCACACACACAGTGGTCTGAACAAAATGTGATACTTTGTCACACACACAGTGGTCTGAACAAAATGTGATACTTTGTCACACACACAGTGGTCTAAATAAAATGTGATACTTTGTCATACACACAGTGTGCTAAACAAAATGTGATACTTTGTAACACACACAGTGGTCTAAACAAAATGTGATACTTTGTCACACACACAGTGGTCTAAACAAAATGTGATACTTTGTCACATACACAGTGGTCTGAACAAAATGTGATACTTTATCACACATACAGTGATCTAAACAAAATGTGATATTTTGTAACACACACAGTGGCCTAAACAAAATGTGATACTTTGTCACACACACAGTGGTCTAAACAAAATGTGATACTTTGTCACACACACAGTGGTCTAAACAAAATGTGATATTTTGTAACACACACAGTGGTCTAAACAAAATGAGATACTTTGTCTCACACAGTGGTCTGAACAAAATGTTATACTTTATCACACACACAGTGGTCTAAACAAAATGTGATACTTTGTCACACACACAGTGTTCTAAACAAAATGTGATACTTTGTCACACACAGTGGTCTGAACAAAATGTGATACTTTGTCACTCACACATAGGTCTAAACAAAATGTGATACTTTGTCACACACAGTTGTCTAAACAAAATTAGATACTTTGTAACACAAACAGTGGTCTAAACAAAATGTGATACTTTATCACACACACAGTGGTCTGCACAAAATGTGATACTTTGTCACACACACAGTGGTCTAAACAAAATGTGATAGTTTGTCACACACACAGTGGTCTAAACAAAATGTGATACTTTGTAACACACACAGTGGTCTAAACAAAATGTGATACTTTGTCACACACACAGTGGTCTAAACAAAATGAGATATTTTGTAACACACACAGTGGTCTAAACAAAATGAGATACTTTGTCTCACACAGTGGTCTAAACAAAATGTTATACTTTATCACACACACAGTGGTCTAAACAAAATGTGATACTTTGTCACACACACAGTGTTCTAAACAAAATGTGATACTTTGTCACACACAGTGGTCTGAACAAAATGTAATACTTTGTCACTCACACATAGGTCTAAACAAAATGTGATACTTTGTCACACACAGTTGTCTAAACAAAATTAGATACTTTGTAACACAAACAGTGGTCTAAACAAAATGTGATACTTTATCACACACACAGTGGTCTGAACAAAATGTGATACTTTGTCACACACACAGTGGTCTAAACAAAATGTGATAGTTTGTCACACACAGTGGTCTAAACAAAATGTGATACTTTGTAACACACACAGTGGTCTAAACAAAATGTGATACTTTGTCACACACACAGTGGTCTAAACAAAATGAGATATTTTGTAACACACACAGTGGTCTAAACAAAATGAGATACTTTGTCTCACACAGTGGTCTAAACAAAATGTTATACTTTATCACACACACAGTGGTCTAAACAAAATGTGATACTTTGTCACACACACAGTGTTCTAAACAAAATGTGATAATTTGTCACACACAGTGGTCTGAACAAAATGTGATACTTTGTCACTCACACATAGGTCTAAACAAAATGTGATACTTTGTCACACACAGTTGTCTAAACAAAATGTGATACTTTGTAACACAAACAGTGGTCTAAACAAAATGTGATACTTTATCACACACACAGTGGTCTGAACAAAATGTGATACTTTGTCACACACACAGTGGTCTAAACAAAATGTGATACTTTGTCATACACACAGTGGTCTAAACAAAATGTGATACTTTGTAACACACACAGTGGTCTAAACAAAATGTGATACTTTGTCACATACAGCGTGTTAAACGAAATGTGTTACATTATCACACACACAGTGGTCTGAACAAAATGTGATACTTTGTCACACACACAGTGGTCTAAACAAAATGTGATACTTTGTCACACACACAGTGGTCTAAACAAAATGTGATACTTTGTCACACACAGTGTGCTAAACGAAATGTGATACTTTATCACACACACAGTGGTCTAAACAAAATGTGATACTTTGTCACACACACAGTGGTCTAAACAAAATGTGATACTTTATCACACACACAGTGGTCTAAACAAAATGTGATACTTTGCAACACACACAGTGGTCTAAACAAAAAGTGATACTTTATCACACACACATTGTGCTAAACAAAATGTGATACTTTGTCACACACACAGTGTGCTAAACAAAATGTGATACTTTGTCACACACACAGTGCTCTAAACAAAATGTGATACTTTGTAACACACACAGTGGTCTAAACAAAATGTGATACTTTATCACACACACAGTGGTCTGAACAAAATGTGATACTTTGTCACACACATAGTGGTCTGAACAAAATGTGATACTTTGTCACACACACAGTGGTCTAAACAAAATGTTATACTTTATCACACACACAGTGGTCTAAACAAAATGTGATACTTTGTCACACACACAGTGTTCTAAACAAAATGTGATACTTTGTCACACACAGTGGTCTGAACAAAATGTAATACTTTGTCACTCACACATAGGTCTAAACAAAATGTGATACTTTGTCACACACAGTTGTCTAAACAAAATTAGATACTTTGTAACACAAACAGTGGTCTAAACAAAATGTGATACTTTATCACACACACAGTGGTCTGAACAAAATGTGATACTTTGTCACACACACAGTGGTCTAAACAAAATGTGATAGTTTGTCACACACAGTGGTCTAAACAAAATGTGATACTTTGTAACACACACAGTGGTCTAAACAAAATGTGATACTTTGTCACACACACAGTGGTCTAAACAAAATGAGATATTTTGTAACACACACAGTGGTCTAAACAAAATGAGATACTTTGTCTCACACAGTGGTCTAAACAAAATGTTATACTTTATCACACACACAGTGGTCTAAACAAAATGTGATACTTTGTCACACACACAGTGTTCTAAACAAAATGTGATAATTTGTCACACACAGTGGTCTGAACAAAATGTGATACTTTGTCACTCACACATAGGTCTAAACAAAATGTGATACTTTGTCACACACAGTTGTCTAAACAAAATGTGATACTTTGTAACACAAACAGTGGTCTAAACAAAATGTGATACTTTATCACACACACAGTGGTCTGAACAAAATGTGATACTTTGTCACACACACAGTGGTCTAAACAAAATGTGATACTTTGTCATACACACAGTGGTCTAAACAAAATGTGATACTTTGTAACACACACAGTGGTCTAAACAAAATGTGATACTTTGTCACATACAGCGTGTTAAACGAAATGTGTTACATTATCACACACACAGTGGTCTGAACAAAATGTGATACTTTGTCACACACACAGTGGTCTAAACAAAATGTGATACTTTGTCACACACACAGTGGTCTAAACAAAATGTGATACTTTGTCACACACAGTGTGCTAAACGAAATGTGATACTTTATCACACACACAGTGGTCTAAACAAAATGTGATACTTTGTCACACACACAGTGGTCTAAACAAAATGTGATACTTTATCACACACACAGTGGTCTAAACAAAATGTGATACTTTGCAACACACACAGTGGTCTAAACAAAAAGTGATACTTTATCACACACACATTGTGCTAAACAAAATGTGATACTTTGTCACACACACAGTGTGCTAAACAAAATGTGATACTTTGTCACACACACAGTGCTCTAAACAAAATGTGATACTTTGTAACACACACAGTGGTCTAAACAAAATGTGATACTTTATCACACACACAGTGGTCTGAACAAAATGTGATACTTTGTCACACACATAGTGGTCTGAACAAAATGTGATACTTTGTCACACACACAGTGGTCTAAATAAAATGTGATACTTTGTCATACACACAGTGTGCTAAACAAAATGTGATACTTTGTAACACACACAGTGGTCTAAACAAAATGTGATACTTTGTCACACACACAGTGGTCTAAACAAAATGTGATACTTTGTCACATACACTGTGGTCTGAACAAAATGTGATACTTTATCACACATACAGTGATCTAAACAAAATGTGATATTTTGTAACACACACAGTGGCCTAAACAAAATGTGATACTTTGTCACACACACAGTGGTCTAAACAAAATGTGATACTTTGTCACACACACAGTGTTCTAAACAAAATGTGATACTTTGTCACACACAGTGGTCTGAACAAAATGTGATACTTTGTCACTCACACATAGGTCTAAACAAAATGTGATACTTTGTCACACACAGTTGTCTAAACAAAATTAGATACTTTGTAACACAAACAGTGGTCTAAACAAAATGTGATACTTTATCACACACACAGTGGTCTGAACAAAATGTGATACTTTGTCACACACACAGTGGTCTAAACAAAATGTGATACTTTGTAACACACACAGTGGTCTAAACAAAATGTGATACTTTGTCACATACACAGTGGTCTAAACAAAATGTGATACTTTGTCACATACACAGTGGTCTGAACAAAATGTGATACTTTATCACACATACAGTGATCTAAACAAAATGTGATATTTTGTAACACACACAGTGGCCTAAACAAAATGTGATACTTTGTCACACACACAGTGGTCTAAACAAAATGTGATACTTTGTCACACACACAGTGGTCTAAACAAAATGTGATATTTTGTAACACACACAGTGGTCTAAACAAAATGAGATACTTTGTCTCACACAGTGGTCTAAACAAAATGTTATACTTTATCACACACACAGTGGTCTAAACAAAATGTGATACTTTGTCACACACACAGTGTTCTAAACAAAATGTGATACTTTGTCACACACAGTGGTCTGAACAAAATGTGATACTTTGTCACTCACACATAGGTCTAAACAAAATGTGATACTTTGTCACACACAGTTGTCTAAACAAAATTAGATACTTTGTAACACAAACAGTGGTCTAAACAAAATGTGATACTTTATCACACACACAGTGGTCTGAACAAAATGTGATACTTTGTCACACACACAGTGGTCTAAACAAAATGTGATAGTTTGTCACACACACAGTGGTCTAAACAAAATGTGATACTTTGTAACACACACAGTGGTCTAAACAAAATGTGATACTTTGTCACACACACAGTGGTCTAAACAAAATGAGATATTTTGTAACACACACAGTGGTCTAAACAAAATGAGATACTTTGTCTCACACAGTGGTCTAAACAAAATGTTATACTTTATCACACACACAGTGGTCTAAACAAAATGTGATACTTTGTCACACACACAGTGTTCTAAACAAAATGTGATACTTTGTCACACACAGTGGTCTGAACAAAATGTGATACTTTGTCACTCACACATAGGTCTAAACAAAATGTGATACTTTGTCACACACAGTTGTCTAAACAAAATTAGATACTTTGTAACACAAACAGTGGTCTAAACAAAATGTGATACTTTATCACACACACAGTGGTCTGAACAAAATGTGATACTTTGTCACACACACAGTGGTCTAAACAAAATGTGATAGTTTGTCACACACACAGTGGTCTAAACAAAATGTGATACTTTGTAACACACACAGTGGTCTAAACAAAATGTGATACTTTGTCACACACACAGTGGTCTAAACAAAATGAGATATTTTGTAATACACACAGTGGTCTAAACAAAATGAGATACTTTGTCTCACACAGTGGTCTAAACAAAATGTTATACTTTATCACACACACAGTGGTCTAAACAAAATGTGATACTTTGTCACACACACAGTGTTCTAAACAAAATGTGATAATTTGTCACACACAGTGGTCTGAACAAAATGTGATACTTTGTCACTCACACATAGGTCTAAACAAAATGTGATACTTTGTCACACACAGTTGTCTAAACAAAATGTGATACTTTGTAACACAAACAGTGGTCTAAACAAAATGTGATATTTTATCACACACACAGTGGTCTGAACAAAATGTGATACTTTGTCACACACACAGTGGTCTAAACAAAATGTGATAGTTTGTCACACACAGTGGTCTAAACAAAATGTGATACTTTGTAACACACACAGTGGTCTAAACAAAATGTGATACTTTGTCACACACACAGTGGTCTAAACAAAATGAGATATTTTGTAACACACACAGTGGTCTAAACAAAATGAGATACTTTGTCTCACACAGTGGTCTAAACAAAATGTTATACTTTATCACACACACAGTGGTCTAAACAAAATGTGATACTTTGTCACACACACAGTGTTCTAAACAAAATGTGATAATTTGTCACACACAGTGGTCTGAACAAAATGTGATACTTTGTCACTCACACATAGGTCTAAACAAAATGTGATACTTTGTCACACACAGTTGTCTAAACAAAATGTGATACTTTGTAACACAAACAGTGGTCTAAACAAAATGTGATACTTTATCACACACACAGTGGTCTGAACAAAATGTGATACTTTGTCACACACACAGTGGTCTAAACAAAATGTGATACTTTGTCATACACACAGTGGTCTAAACAAAATGTGATACTTTGTAACACACACAGTGGTCTAAACAAAATGTGATACTTTGTCACATACAGCGTGTTAAACGAAATGTGTTACATTATCACACACACAGTGGTCTGAACAAAATGTGATACTTTGTCACACACACAGTGGTCTAAACAAAATGTGATACTTTGTCACACACACAGTGGTCTAAACAAAATGTGATACTTTGTCACACACAGTGTGCTAAACGAAATGTGATACTTTATCACACACACAGTGGTCTAAACAAAATGTGATACTTTGTCACACACACAGTGGTCTAAACAAAATGTGATACTTTATCACACACACAGTGGTCTAAACAAAATGTGATACTTTGCAACACACACAGTGGTCTAAACAAAAAGTGATACTTTATCACACACACATTGTGCTAAACAAAATGTGATACTTTGTCACACACACAGTGTGCTAAACAAAATGTGATACTTTGTCACACACACAGTGCTCTAAACAAAATGTGATACTTTGTAACACACACAGTGGTCTAAACAAAATGTGATACTTTATCACACACACAGTGGTCTGAACAAAATGTGATACTTTGTCACACACATAGTGGTCTGAACAAAATGTGATACTTTGTCACACACACAGTGGTCTAAATAAAATGTGATACTTTGTCATACACACAGTGTGCTAAACAAAATGTGATACTTTGTAACACACACAGTGGTCTAAACAAAATGTGATACTTTGTCACACACACAGTGGTCTAAACAAAATGTGATACTTTGTCACATACACAGTGGTCTGAACAAAATGTGATACTTTATCACACATACAGTGATCTAAACAAAATGTGATATTTTGTAACACACACAGTGGCCTAAACAAAATGTGATACTTTGTCACACACACAGTGGTCTAAACAAAATGTGATACTTTGTCACACACACAGTGTTCTAAACAAAATGTGATACTTTGTCACACACAGTGGTCTGAACAAAATGTGATACTTTGTCACTCACACATAGGTCTAAACAAAATGTGATACTTTGTCACACACACAGTGTTCTAAACAAAATGTGATACTTTGTCACACACAGTGGTCTGAACAAAATGTGATACTTTGTCACTCACACATAGGTCTAAACAAAATGTGATACTTTGTCACACACAGTTGTCTAAACAAAATTAGATACTTTGTAACACAAACAGTGGTCTAAACAAAATGTGATACTTTATCACACACACAGTGGTCTGAACAAAATGTGATACTTTGTCACACACACAGTGGTCTAAACAAAATGTGATACTTTGTAACACACACAGTGGTCTAAACAAAATGTGATACTTTGTCACATACACAGTGGTCTAAACAAAATGTGATACTTTGTCACATACACAGTGGTCTGAACAAAATGTGATACTTTATCACACATACAGTGATCTAAACAAAATGTGATATTTTGTAACACACACAGTGGCCTAAACAAAATGTGATACTTTGTCACACACACAGTGGTCTAAACAAAATGTGATACTTTGTCACACACACAGTGGTCTAAACAAAATGTGATATTTTGTAACACACACAGTGGTCTAAACAAAATGAGATACTTTGTCTCACACAGTGGTCTAAACAAAATGTTATACTTTATCACACACACAGTGGTCTAAACAAAATGTGATACTTTGTCACACACACAGTGTTCTAAACAAAATGTGATACTTTGTCACACACAGTGGTCTGAACAAAATGTGATACTTTGTCACTCACACATAGGTCTAAACAAAATGTGATACTTTGTCACACACAGTTGTCTAAACAAAATTAGATACTTTGTAACACAAACAGTGGTCTAAACAAAATGTGATACTTTATCACACACACAGTGGTCTGAACAAAATGTGATACTTTGTCACACACACAGTGGTCTAAACAAAATGTGATAGTTTGTCACACACACAGTGGTCTAAACAAAATGTGATACTTTGTAACACACACAGTGGTCTAAACAAAATGTGATACTTTGTCACACACACAGTGGTCTAAACAAAATGAGATATTTTGTAACACACACAGTGGTCTAAACAAAATGAGATACTTTGTCTCACACAGTGGTCTAAACAAAATGTTATACTTTATCACACACACAGTGGTCTAAACAAAATGTGATACTTTGTCACACACACAGTGTTCTAAACAAAATGTGATACTTTGTCACACACAGTGGTCTGAACAAAATGTGATACTTTGTCACTCACACATAGGTCTAAACAAAATGTGATACTTTGTCACACACAGTTGTCTAAACAAAATTAGATACTTTGTAACACAAACAGTGGTCTAAACAAAATGTGATACTTTATCACACACACAGTGGTCTGAACAAAATGTGATACTTTGTCACACACACAGTGGTCTAAACAAAATGTGATAGTTTGTCACACACACAGTGGTCTAAACAAAATGTGATACTTTGTAACACACACAGTGGTCTAAACAAAATGTGATACTTTGTCACACACACAGTGGTCTAAACAAAATGAGATATTTTGTAACACACACAGTGGTCTAAACAAAATGAGATACTTTGTCTCACACAGTGGTCTAAACAAAATGTTATACTTTATCACACACACAGTGGTCTAAACAAAATGTGATACTTTGTCACACACACAGTGTTCTAAACAAAATGTGATAATTTGTCACACACAGTGGTCTGAACAAAATGTGATACTTTGTCACTCACACATAGGTCTAAACAAAATGTGATACTTTGTCACACACAGTTGTCTAAACAAAATGTGATACTTTGTAACACAAACAGTGGTCTAAACAAAATGTGATATTTTATCACACACACAGTGGTCTGAACAAAATGTGATACTTTGTCACACACACAGTGGTCTAAACAAAATGTGATAGTTTGTCACACACAGTGGTCTAAACAAAATGTGATACTTTGTAACACACACAGTGGTCTAAACAAAATGTGATACTTTGTCACACACACAGTGGTCTAAACAAAATGAGATATTTTGTAACACACACAGTGGTCTAAACAAAATGAGATACTTTGTCTCACACAGTGGTCTAAACAAAATGTTATACTTTATCACACACACAGTGGTCTAAACAAAATGTGATACTTTGTCACACACACAGTGTTCTAAACAAAATGTGATAATTTGTCACACACAGTGGTCTGAACAAAATGTGATACTTTGTCACTCACACATAGGTCTAAACAAAATGTGATACTTTGTCACACACAGTTGTCTAAACAAAATGTGATACTTTGTAACACAAACAGTGGTCTAAACAAAATGTGATACTTTATCACACACACAGTGGTCTGAACAAAATGTGATACTTTGTCACACACACAGTGGTCTAAACAAAATGTGATACTTTGTCATACACACAGTGGTCTAAACAAAATGTGATACTTTGTAACACACACAGTGGTCTAAACAAAATGTGATACTTTGTCACATACAGCGTGTTAAACGAAATGTGTTACATTATCACACACACAGTGGTCTGAACAAAATGTGATACTTTGTCACACACACAGTGGTCTAAACAAAATGTGATACTTTGTCACACACACAGTGGTCTAAACAAAATGTGATACTTTGTCACACACAGTGTGCTAAACGAAATGTGATACTTTATCACACACACAGTGGTCTAAACAAAATGTGATACTTTGTCACACACACAGTGGTCTAAACAAAATGTGATACTTTATCACACACACAGTGGTCTAAACAAAATGTGATACTTTGCAACACACACAGTGGTCTAAACAAAAAGTGATACTTTATCACACACACATTGTGCTAAACAAAATGTGATACTTTGTCACACACACAGTGTGCTAAACAAAATGTGATACTTTGTCACACACACAGTGCTCTAAACAAAATGTGATACTTTGTAACACACACAGTGGTCTAAACAAAATGTGATACTTTATCACACACACAGTGGTCTGAACAAAATGTGATACTTTGTCACACACATAGTGGTCTGAACAAAATGTGATACTTTGTCACACACACAGTGGTCTAAATAAAATGTGATACTTTGTCATACACACAGTGTGCTAAACAAAATGTGATACTTTGTAACACACACAGTGGTCTAAACAAAATGTGATACTTTGTCACACACACAGTGGTCTAAACAAAATGTGATACTTTGTCACATACACAGTGGTCTGAACAAAATGTGATACTTTATCACACATACAGTGATCTAAACAAAATGTGATATTTTGTAACACACACAGTGGCCTAAACAAAATGTGATACATTGTCACACACACAGTGGTCTAAACAAAATGTGATACTTTGTCACACACACAGTGTTCTAAACAAAATGTGATACTTTGTCACACACAGTGGTCTGAACAAAATGTGATACTTTGTCACTCACACATAGGTCTAAACAAAATGTGATACTTTGTCACACACAGTTGTCTAAACAAAATTAGATACTTTGTAACACAAACAGTGGTCTAAACAAAATGTGATACTTTATCACACACACAGTGGTCTGAACAAAATGTGATACTTTGTCACACACACAGTGGTCTAAACAAAATGTGATACTTTGTAACACACACAGTGGTCTAAACAAAATGTGATACTTTGTCACATACACAGTGGTCTAAACAAAATGTGATACTTTGTCACATACACAGTGGTCTGAACAAAATGT
This sequence comes from Saccoglossus kowalevskii, assembly GCF_978046115.1. NCBI lineage: Eukaryota > Metazoa > Hemichordata > Enteropneusta > Harrimaniidae > Saccoglossus > Saccoglossus kowalevskii. The sequence goes on along the minus strand of NC_140648.1, from coordinate 7,370,531 downwards.
GATACTTTATCACACATACAGTGATCTAAACAAAATGTGATATTTTGTAACACACACAGTGGCCTAAACAAAATGTGATACTTTGTCACACACACAGTGGTCTAAACAAAATGTGATACTTTGTCACACACACAGTGGTCTAAACAAAATGTGATATTTTGTAACACACACAGTGGTCTAAACAAAATGAGATACTTTGTCTCACACAGTGGTCTAAACAAAATGTTATACTTTATCACACACACAGTGGTCTAAACAAAATGTGATACTTTGTCACACACACAGTGTTCTAAACAAAATGTGATACTTTGTCACACACAGTGGTCTGAACAAAATGTGATACTTTGTCACTCACACATAGGTCTAAACAAAATGTGATACTTTGTCACACACAGTTGTCTAAACAAAATTAGATACTTTGTAACACAAACAGTGGTCTAAACAAAATGTGATACTTTATCACACACACAGTGGTCTGAACAAAATGTGATACTTTGTCACACACACAGTGGTCTAAACAAAATGTGATAGTTTGTCACACACACAGTGGTCTAAACAAAATGTGATACTTTGTAACACACACAGTGGTCTAAACAAAATGTGATACTTTGTCACACACACAGTGGTCTAAACAAAATGAGATATTTTGTAACACACACAGTGGTCTAAACAAAATGAGATACTTTGTCTCACACAGTGGTCTAAACAAAATGTTATACTTTATCACACACACAGTGGTCTAAACAAAATGTGATACTTTGTCACACACACAGTGGTCTGAACAAAATGTGATACTTTGTCACTCACACATAGGTCTAAACAAAATGTGATACTTTGTCACACACAGTTGTCTAAACAAAATTAGATACTTTGTAACACAAACAGTGGTCTAAACAAAATGTGATACTTTATCACACACACAGTGGTCTGAACAAAATGTGATACTTTGTCACACACACAGTGGTCTAAACAAAATGTGATAGTTTGTCACACACACAGTGGTCTAAACAAAATGTGATACTTTGTAACACACACAGTGGTCTAAACAAAATGTGATACTTTGTCACACACACAGTGGTCTAAACAAAATGAGATATTTTGTAACACACACAGTGGTCTAAACAAAATGAGATACTTTGTCTCACACAGTGGTCTAAACAAAATGTTATACTTTATCACACACACAGTGGTCTAAACAAAATGTGATACTTTGTCACACACACAGTGTTCTAAACAAAATGTGATAATTTGTCACACACAGTGGTCTGAACAAAATGTGATACTTTGTCACTCACACATAGGTCTAAACAAAATGTGATACTTTGTCACACACAGTTGTCTAAACAAAATGTGATACTTTGTAACACAAACAGTGGTCTAAACAAAATGTGATACTTTATCACACACACAGTGGTCTGAACAAAATGTGATACTTTGTCACACACACAGTGGTCTAAACAAAATGTGATACTTTGTCATACACACAGTGGTCTAAACAAAATGTGATACTTTGTAACACACACAGTGGTCTAAACAAAATGTGATACTTTGTCACATACAGCGTGTTAAACGAAATGTGTTACATTATCACACACACAGTGGTCTGAACAAAATGTGATACTTTGTCACACACACAGTGGTCTAAACAAAATGTGATACTTTGTCACACACACAGCGGTCTAAACAAAATGTGATACTTTGTCACACACACAGTGTGCTAAACGAAATGTGATACTTTATCACACACACAGTGGTCTAAACAAAATGTGATACTTTGTCACACACACAGTGGTCTAAACAAAATGTGATACTTTATCACACACACAGTGGTCTAAACAAAATGTGATACTTTGCAACACACACAGTGGTCTAAACAAAAAGTGATACTTTATCACACACACATTGTGCTAAACAAAATGTGATACTTTGTCACACACACAGTGTGCTAAACAAAATGTGATACTTTGTCACACACACAGTGCTCTAAACAAAATGTGATACTTTGTAACACACACAGTGGTCTAAACAAAATGTGATACTTTATCACACACACAGTGGTCTGAACAAAATGTGATACTTTGTCACACACACAGTGGTCTGAACAAAATGTGATACTTTGTCACACACACAGTGGTCTAAATAAAATGTGATACTTTGTAACACACACAGTGGTCTAAACAAAATGTGATACTTTATCACACACACAGTGGTCTGAACAAAATGTGATACTTTGTCACACACACAGTGGTCTGAACAAAATGTGATACTTTGTCACACACACAGTGGTCTAAATAAAATGTGATACTTTGTCATACACACAGTGTGCTAAACAAAATGTGATACTTTGTAACACACACAGTGGTCTAAACAAAATGTGATACTTTGTCACACACACAGTGGTCTAAACAAAATGTGATACTTTGTCACATACACAGTGGTCTGAACAAAATGTGATACTTTATCACACATACAGTGATCTAAACAAAATGTGATATTTTGTAACACACACAGTGGCCTAAACAAAATGTGATACTTTGTCACACACACAGTGGTCTAAACAAAATGTGATACTTTGTCACACACACAGTGGTCTAAACAAAATGTGATATTTTGTAACACACACAGTGGTCTAAACAAAATGAGATACTTTGTCTCACACAGTGGTCTAAACAAAATGTTATACTTTATCACACACACAGTGGTCTAAACAAAATGTGATACTTTGTCACACACACAGTGTTCTAAACAAAATGTGATACTTTGTCACACACAGTGGTCTGAACAAAATGTGATACTTTGTCACTCACACATAGGTCTAAACAAAATGTGATACTTTGTCACACACAGTTGTCTAAACAAAATTAGATACTTTGTAACACAAACAGTGGTCTAAACAAAATGTGATACTTTATCACACACACAGTGGTCTGAACAAAATGTGATACTTTGTCACACACACAGTGGTCTAAACAAAATGTGATAGTTTGTCACACACACAGTGGTCTAAACAAAATGTGATACTTTGTAACACACACAGTGGTCTAAACAAAATGTGATACTTTGTCACACACACAGTGGTCTAAACAAAATGAGATATTTTGTAACACACACAGTGGTCTAAACAAAATGAGATACTTTGTCTCACACAGTGGTCTAAACAAAATGTGATACTTTATCACACACACAGTGGTCTGAACAAAATGTGATACTTTGTCACACACACAGTGGTCTGAACAAAATGTGATACTTTGTCACACACACAGTGGTCTAAATAAAATGTGATACTTTGTAACACACACAGTGGTCTAAACAAAATGTGATACTTTATCACACACACAGTGGTCTGAACAAAATGTGATACTTTGTCACACACACAGTGGTCTGAACAAAATGTGATACTTTGTCACACACACAGTGGTCTAAATAAAATGTGATACTTTGTCATACACACAGTGTGCTAAACAAAATGTGATACTTTGTAACACACACAGTGGTCTAAACAAAATGTGATACTTTGTCACACACACAGTGGTCTAAACAAAATGTGATACTTTGTCACATACACAGTGGTCTGAACAAAATGTGATACTTTATCACACATACAGTGATCTAAACAAAATGTGATATTTTGTAACACACACAGTGGCCTAAACAAAATGTGATACTTTGTCACACACACAGTGGTCTAAACAAAATGTGATACTTTGTCACACACACAGTGGTCTAAACAAAATGTGATATTTTGTAACACACACAGTGGTCTAAACAAAATGAGATACTTTGTCTCACACAGTGGTCTAAACAAAATGTTATACTTTATCACACACACAGTGGTCTAAACAAAATGTGATACTTTGTCACACACACAGTGTTCTAAACAAAATGTGATACTTTGTCACACACAGTGGTCTGAACAAAATGTGATACTTTGTCACTCACACATAGGTCTAAACAAAATGTGATACTTTGTCACACACAGTTGTCTAAACAAAATTAGATACTTTGTAACACAAACAGTGGTCTAAACAAAATGTGATACTTTATCACACACACAGTGGTCTGAACAAAATGTGATACTTTGTCACACACACAGTGGTCTAAACAAAATGTGATAGTTTGTCACACACACAGTGGTCTAAACAAAATGTGATACTTTGTAACACACACAGTGGTCTAAACAAAATGTGATACTTTGTCACACACACAGTGGTCTAAACAAAATGAGATATTTTGTAACACACACAGTGGTCTAAACAAAATGAGATACTTTGTCTCACACAGTGGTCTAAACAAAATGTTATACTTTATCACACACAGTGGTCTAAACAAAATGTGATACTTTGTCACACACACAGTGTTCTAAACAAAATGTGATACTTTGTCACACACAGTGGTCTGAACAAAATGTGATACTTTGTCACTCACACATAGGTCTAAACAAAATGTGATACTTTGTCACACACAGTTGTCTAAACAAAATTAGATACTTTGTAACACAAACAGTGGTCTAAACAAAATGTGATACTTTATCACACACACAGTGGTCTGAACAAAATGTGATACTTTGTCACACACACAGTGGTCTAAACAAAATGTGATAGTTTGTCACACACACAGTGGTCTAAACAAAATGTGATACTTTGTAACACACACAGTGGTCTAAACAAAATGTGATACTTTGTCACACACACAGTGGTCTAAACAAAATGTGATACTTTGTCACATACACAGTGGTCTGAACAAAATGTGATACTTTATCACACATACAGTGATCTAAACAAAATGTGATATTTTGTAACACACACAGTGGCCTAAACAAAATGTGATACTTTGTCACACACACAGTGGTCTAAACAAAATGTGATACTTTGTCACACACACAGTGGTCTAAACAAAATGTGATATTTTGTAACACACACAGTGGTCTAAACAAAATGAGATACTTTGTCTCACACAGTGGTCTAAACAAAATGTTATACTTTATCACACACACAGTGGTCTAAACAAAATGTGATACTTTGTCACACACACAGTGTTCTAAACAAAATGTGATACTTTGTCACACACAGTGGTCTGAACAAAATGTGATACTTTGTCACTCACACATAGGTCTAAACAAAATGTGATACTTTGTCACACACAGTTGTCTAAACAAAATTAGATACTTTGTAACACAAACAGTGGTCTAAACAAAATGTGATACTTTATCACACACACAGTGGTCTGAACAAAATGTGATACTTTGTCACACACACAGTGGTCTAAACAAAATGTGATAGTTTGTCACACACACAGTGGTCTAAACAAAATGTGATACTTTGTAACACACACAGTGGTCTAAACAAAATGTGATACTTTGTCACACACACAGTGGTCTAAACAAAATGAGATATTTTGTAACACACACAGTGGTCTAAACAAAATGAGATACTTTGTCTCACACAGTGGTCTAAACAAAATGTTATACTTTATCACACACACAGTGGTCTAAACAAAATGTGATACTTTGTCACACACACAGTGTTCTAAACAAAATGTGATACTTTGTCACACACAGTGGTCTGAACAAAATGTGATACTTTGTCACTCACACATAGGTCTAAACAAAATGTGATACTTTGTCACACACAGTTGTCTAAACAAAATTAGATACTTTGTAACACAAACAGTGGTCTAAACAAAATGTGATACTTTATCACACACACAGTGGTCTGAACAAAATGTGATACTTTGTCACACACACAGTGGTCTAAACAAAATGTGATAGTTTGTCACACACACAGTGGTCTAAACAAAATGTGATACTTTGTAACACACACAGTGGTCTAAACAAAATGTGATACTTTGTCACACACACAGTGGTCTAAACAAAATGAGATATTTTGTAACACACACAGTGGTCTAAACAAAATGAGATACTTTGTCTCACACAGTGGTCTAAACAAAATGTTATACTTTATCACACACACAGTGGTCTAAACAAAATGTGATACTTTGTCACACACACAGTGTTCTAAACAAAATGTGATAATTTGTCACACACAGTGGTCTGAACAAAATGTGATACTTTGTCACTCACACATAGGTCTAAACAAAATGTGATACTTTGTCACACACAGTTGTCTAAACAAAATGTGATACTTTGTAACACAAACAGTGGTCTAAACAAAATGTGATACTTTATCACACACACAGTGGTCTGAACAAAATGTGATACTTTGTCACACACACAGTGGTCTAAACAAAATGTGATACTTTGTCATACACACAGTGGTCTAAACAAAATGTGATACTTTGTAACACACACAGTGGTCTAAACAAAATGTGATACTTTGTCACATACAGCGTGTTAAACGAAATGTGTTACATTATCACACACACAGTGGTCTGAACAAAATGTGATACTTTGTCACACACACAGTGGTCTAAACAAAATGTGATACTTTGTCACACACACAGTGGTCTAAACAAAATGTGATACTTTGTCACACACAGTGTGCTAAACGAAATGTGATACTTTATCACACACACAGTGGTCTAAACAAAATGTGATACTTTGTCACACACACAGTGGTCTAAACAAAATGTGATACTTTATCACACACACAGTGGTCTAAACAAAATGTGATACTTTGCAACACACACAGTGGTCTAAACAAAAAGTGATACTTTATCACACACACATTGTGCTAAACAAAATGTGATACTTTGTCACACACACAGTGTGCTAAACAAAATGTGATACTTTGTCACACACACAGTGCTCTAAACAAAATGTGATACTTTGTAACACACACAGTGGTCTAAACAAAATGTGATACTTTATCACACACACAGTGGTCTGAACAAAATGTGATACTTTGTCACACACATAGTGGTCTGAACAAAATGTGATACTTTGTCACACACACAGTGGTCTAAATAAAATGTGATACTTTGTCATACACACAGTGTGCTAAACAAAATGTGATACTTTGTAACACACACAGTGGTCTAAACAAAATGTGATACTTTGTCACACACACAGTGGTCTAAACAAAATGTGATACTTTGTCACATACACAGTGGTCTGAACAAAATGTGATACTTTATCACACATACAGTGATCTAAACAAAATGTGATATTTTGTAACACACACAGTGGCCTAAACAAAATGTGATACTTTGTCACACACACAGTGGTCTAAACAAAATGTGATACTTTGTCACACACACAGTGTTCTAAACAAAATGTGATACTTTGTCACACACAGTGGTCTGAACAAAATGTGATACTTTGTCACTCACACATAGGTCTAAACAAAATGTGATACTTTGTCACACACAGTTGTCTAAACAAAATTAGATTCTTTGTAACACAAACAGTGGTCTAAACAAAATGTGATACTTTATCACACACACAGTGGTCTGAACAAAATGTGATACTTTGTCACACACACAGTGGTCTAAACAAAATGTGATACTTTGTCACACACACAGTGGTCTAAACAAAATGTCATACTTTGTAACACACACAGTGGTCTAAACAAAATGTGATACTTTGTCACATACAGCGTGTTAAACGAAATGTGTTACATTATCACACACACAGTGGTCTGAACAAAATGTGATACTTTGTCACACACACAGTGGTCTAAACAAAATGTGATACTTTGTCACACACACAGTGGTCTAAACAAAATGTGATACTTTGTCACACACACAGTGTGCTAAACGAAATGTGATACTTTATCACACACACCGCGGTCTAAACAAAATGTGATACTTTGTCACACACAGTGGTCTAAACAAAATGTGATACTTTATCACACACACAGTGGTCTAAACAAAATTTGATACTTTGCCACACACACAGTGGTCTAAACAAAAAGTGATACTTTATCACACACACATTGTGCTAAACAAAATGTGATACTTTGTCACACACAGTGTGCTAAACAAAATGTGATACTTTGTCACACACACAGTGCTCTAAACAAAATGTGATATTTTGTAACACACACAGAGGTCTAAAAAAATGTGATACTTTGTCACACACACAGTGGTCTAAACAAAATGTGATACTTTGCCACACACACAGTGGTCTAAACAAAAAGTGATACTTTATCACACACACATTGTGCTAAACAAAATGTGATACTTTGTCACACACAGTGTGCTAAACAAAATGTGATACTTTGTCATACACACAGTGTGCTAAACAAAATGTGATACTTTGTAACACACACAGTGGTCTAAACAAAATGTGATACTTTGTCACACACACAGTGGTCTAAACAAAATGTGATACTTTGTCACATACACAGTGGTCTGAACAAAATGTGATACTTTATCACACATACAGTGATCTAAACAAAATGTGATATTTTGTAACACACACAGTGGCCTAAACAAAATGTGATACTTTGTCACACACACAGTGGTCTAAACAAAATGTGATACTTTGTCACACACACAGTGGTCTAAACAAAATGTGATATTTTGTAACACACACAGTGGTCTAAACAAAATGAGATACTTTGTCTCACACAGTGGTCTAAACAAAATGTTATACTTTATCACACACACAGTGGTCTAAACAAAATGTGATACTTTGTCACACACACAGTGTTCTAAACAAAATGTGATACTTTGTCACACACAGTGGTCTGAACAAAATGTGATACTTTGTCACTCACACATAGGTCTAAACAAAATGTGATACTTTGTCACACACAGTTGTCTAAACAAAATTAGATACTTTGTAACACAAACAGTGGTCTAAACAAAATGTGATACTTTATCACACACACAGTGGTCTGAACAAAATGTGATACTTTGTCACACACACAGTGGTCTAAACAAAATGTGATAGTTTGTCACACACACAGTGGTCTAAACAAAATGTGATACTTTGTAACACACACAGTGGTCTAAACAAAATGTGATACTTTGTCACACACACAGTGGTCTAAACAAAATGAGATATTTTGTAACACACACAGTGGTCTAAACAAAATGAGATACTTTGTCTCACACAGTGGTCTAAACAAAATGTTATACTTTATCACACACACAGTGGTCTAAACAAAATGTGATACTTTGTCACACACACAGTGTTCTAAACAAAATGTGATACTTTGTCACACACAGTGGTCTGAACAAAATGTGATACTTTGTCACTCACACATAGGTCTAAACAAAATGTGATACTTTGTCACACACAGTTGTCTAAACAAAATTAGATACTTTGTAACACAAACAGTGGTCTAAACAAAATGTGATACTTTATCACACACACAGTGGTCTGAACAAAATGTGATACTTTGTCACACACAGTGGTCTAAACAAAATGTGATAGTTTGTCACACACACATTGGTCTAAACAAAATGTGATACTTTGTAACACACACAGTGGTCTAAACAAAATGTGATACTTTGTCACACACACAGTGGTCTAAACAAAATGAGATATTTTGTAACACACACAGTGGTCTAAACAAAATGAGATACTTTGTCTCACACAGTGGTCTAAACAAAATGTTATACTTTATCACACACACAGTGGTCTAAACAAAATGTGATACTTTGTCACACACACAGTGTTCTAAACAAAATGTGATAATTTGTCACACACAGTGGTCTGAACAAAATGTGATACTTTGTCACTCACACATAGGTCTAAACAAAATGTGATACTTTGTCACACACAGTTGTCTAAACAAAATGTGATACTTTGTAACACAAACAGTGGTCTAAACAAAATGTGATACTTTATCACACACGCAGTGGTCTGAACAAAATGTGATACTTTGTCACACACACAGTGGTCTAAACAAAATGTGATACTTTGTCATACACACAGTGGTCTAAACAAAATGTGATACTTTGTAACACACACAGTGGTCTAAACAAAATGTGATACTTTGTCACATACAGCGTGTTAAACGAAATGTGTTACATTATCACACACACAGTGGTCTGAACAAAATGTGATACTTTGTCACACACACAGTGGTCTAAACAAAATGTGATACTTTGTCACACACACAGTGGTCTAAACAAAATGTGATACTTTGTCACACACACAGTGTGCTAAACGAAATGTGATACTTTATCACACACACAGTGGTCTAAACAAAATGTGATACTTTGTCACACACACAGTGGTCCAAACAAAATGTGATACTTTATCACACACACAGTGGTCTAAACAAAATGTGATACTTTGCAACACACACAGTGGTCTAAACAAAAAGTGATACTTTATCACACACACATTGTGCTAAACAAAATGTGATACTTTGTCACACACACAGTGTGCTAAACAAAATGTGATACTTTGTCACACACACAGTGCTCTAAACAAAATGTGATACTTTGTAACACACACAGTGGTCTAAACAAAATGTGATACTTTATCACACACACAGTGGTCTGAACAAAATGTGATACTTTGTCACACACATAGTGGTCTGAACAAAATGTGATACTTTGTCACACACACAGTGGTCTAAATAAAATGTGATACTTTGTCATACACACAGTGTGCTAAACAAAATGTGATACTTTGTAACACACACAGTGGTCTAAACAAAATGTGATACTTTGTAACACACACAGTGGTCTAAACAAAATGTGATACTTTGTCACACACACAGTGGTCTAAACAAAATGTGATACTTTGTCACATACACAGTGGTCTGAACAAAATGTGATACTTTATCACACATACAGTGATCTAAACAAAATGTGATATTTTGTAACACACACAGTGGCCTAAACAAAATGTGATACTTTGTCACACACACAGTGGTCTAAACAAAATGTGATACTTTGTCACACACACAGTGGTCTAAACAAAATGTGATATTTTGTAACACACACAGTGGTCTAAACAAAATGAGATACTTTGTCTCACACAGTGGTCTAAACAAAATGTTATACTTTATCACACACACAGTGGTCTAAACAAAATGTGATACTTTGTCACACACACAGTGTTCTAAACAAAATGTGATACTTTGTCACACACAGTGGTCTGAACAAAATGTGATACTTTGTCACTCACACATAGGTCTAAACAAAATGTGATACTTTGTCACACACAGTTGTCTAAACAAAATTAGATACTTTGTAACACAAACAGTGGTCTAAACAAAATGTGATACTTTATCACACACACAGTGGTCTGAACAAAATGTGATACTTTGTCACACACACAGTGGTCTAAACAAAATGTGATAGTTTGTCACACACACAGTGGTCTAAACAAAATGTGATACTTTGTAACACACACAGTGGTCTAAACAAAATGTGATACTTTGTCACACACACAGTGGTCTAAACAAAATGAGATATTTTGTAACACACACAGTGGTCTAAACAAAATGAGATACTTTGTCTCACACAGTGGTCTAAACAAAATGTTATACTTTATCACACACACAGTGGTCTAAACAAAATGTGATACTTTGTCACACACACAGTGTTCTAAACAAAATGTGATACTTTGTCACACACAGTGGTCTGAACAAAATGTGATACTTTGTCACTCACACATAGGTCTAAACAAAATGTGATACTTTGTCACACACAGTTGTCTAAACAAAATTAGATACTTTGTAACACAAACAGTGGTCTAAACAAAATGTGATTCTTTATCACACACACAGTGGTCTGAACAAAATGTGATACTTTGTCACACACAGTGGTCTAAACAAAATGTGATAGTTTGTCACACACACATTGGTCTAAACAAAATGTGATACTTTGTAACACACACAGTGGTCTAAACAAAATGTGATACTTTGTCACACACACAGTGGTCTAAACAAAATGAGATATTTTGTAACACACACAGTGGTCTAAACAAAATGAGATACTTTGTCTCACACAGTGGTCTAAACAAAATGTTATACTTTATCACACACACAGTGGTCTAAACAAAATGTGATACTTTGTCACACACACAGTGTTCTAAACAAAATGTGATAATTTGTCACACACAGTGGTCTGAACAAAATGTGATACTTTGTCACTCACACATAGGTCTAAACAAAATGTGATACTTTGTCACACACAGTTGTCTAAACAAAATGTGATACTTTGTAACACAAACAGTGGTCTAAACAAAATGTGATACTTTATCACACACACAGTGGTCTGAACAAAATGTGATACTTTGTCACACACACAGTGGTCTAAACAAAATGTGATACTTTGTCATACACACAGTGGTCTAAACAAAATGTGATACTTTGTAACACACACAGTGGTCTAAACAAAATGTGATACTTTGTCACATACAGCGTGTTAAACGAAATGTGTTACATTATCACACACACAGTGGTCTGAACAAAATGTGATACTTTGTCACACACACAGTGGTCTAAACAAAATGTGATACTTTGTCACACACACAGTGGTCTAAACAAAATGTGATACTTTGTCACACACACAGTGTGCTAAACGAAATGTGATACTTTATCACACACACAGTGGTCTAAACAAAATGTGATACTTTGTCACACACACAGTGGTCCAAACAAAATGTGATACTTTATCACACACACAGTGGTCTAAACAAAATGTGATACTTTGCAACACACACAGTGGTCTAAACAAAAAGTGATACTTTATCACACACACATTGTGCTAAACAAAATGTGATACTTTGTCACACACACAGTGTGCTAAACAAAATGTGATACTTTGTCACACACACAGTGCTCTAAACAAAATGTGATACTTTGTAACACACACAGTGGTCTAAACAAAATGTGATACTTTATCACACACACAGTGGTCTGAACAAAATGTGATACTTTGTCACACACATAGTGGTCTGAACAAAATGTGATACTTTGTCACACACACAGTGGTCTAAATAAAATGTGATACTTTGTCATACACACAGTGTGCTAAACAAAATGTGATACTTTGTAACACACACAGTGGTCTAAACAAAATGTGATACTTTGTCACACACACAGTGGTCTAAACAAAATGTGATACTTTGTCACATACACAGTGGACTGAACAAAATGTGATACTTTATCACACATACAGTGATCTAAACAAAATGTGATATTTTGTAACACACACAGTGGCCTAAACAAAATGTGATACTTTGTCACACACACAGTGGTCTAAACAAAATGTGATACTTTGTCACACACACAGTGTTCTAAACAAAATGTGATACTTTGTCACACACAGTGGTCTGAACAAAATGTGATACTTTGTCACTCACACATAGGTCTAAACAAAATGTGATACTTTGTCACACACAGTTGTCTAAACAAAATTAGATACTTTGTAACACAAACAGTGGTCTAAACAAAATGTGATACTTTATCACACACACAGTGGTCTGAACAAAATGTGATACTTTGTCACACACACAGTGGTCTAAACAAAATGTGATACTTTGTCACACACACAGTGGTCTAAACAAAATGTGATACTTTGTAACACACACAGTGGTCTAAACAAAATGTGATACTTTGTCACATACAGCGTGTTAAACGAAATGTGTTACATTATCACACACACAGTGGTCTGAACAAAATGTGATACTTTGTCACACACACAGTGGTCTAAACAAAATGTGATACTTTGTCACACACACAGTGGTCTAAACAAAATGTGATACTTTGTCACACACACAGTGTGCTAAACGAAATGTGATACTTTATCACACACACCGCGGTCTAAACAAAATGTGATACTTTGTCACACACAGTGGTCTAAACAAAATGTGATACTTTATCACACACACAGTGGTCTAAACAAAATTTGATACTTTGCCACACACACAGTGGTCTAAACAAAAAGTGATACTTTATCACACACACATTGTGCTAAACAAAATGTGATACTTTGTCACACACAGTGTGCTAAACAAAATGTGATACTTTGTCACACACACAGTGCTCTAAACAAAATGTGATACTTTGTAACACACACAGAGGTCTAAAAAAAATGTGATACTTTATCACACACACAGTGGTCTGAACAAAATGTGATACTTTGTCACACACACAGTGGTCTGAACAAAATGTGATACTTTGTCACACACACAGTGGTCTAAACAAAATGTGATACTTTGTCATACACACAGTGTGCTAAACAAAATGTGATACTTTGTAACACACACAGTGGTCTTAACAAAATGTGATACTTTGTCACACACACAGAGGTCAAAACAAAATGTGATACTTTGTCACATACACAGTAGTCTGAACAAAATGTGATACTTTATCACACATACAGTGATCTAAACAAAATGTGATACTTTGTAACACACACAGTGGCCTAAACAAAATGTGATACTTTGTCACACACACAGTGGTCTAAACAAAATGTGATACTTTGTCACACACACAGTGGTCTAAACAAAATGTGATACTTTGACACATACAGTGATCTAAACAAAATGTGATACTTTGTCACACATACAGTGATCTAAACAAAATGTGATACTTTATCACACACACAGTGGTCTGAACAAAATGTGATACTTTGTCACACACACAGTGGTCTGAACAAAATGTGATACTTTGTCACACACACAGTGGTCTAAACAAAATGTGATACTTTGTCATACACACAGTGTGCTAAACAAAATGTGATACTTTGTAACACACACAGTGGTCTAAACAAAATGTGATACTTTGTCACACACACAGTGGTCTAAACAAAATGTGATACTTTGTCACATACACAGTGGTCTGAACAAAATGTGATACTTTATCACACATACAGTGATCTAAACAAAATGTGATACTTTGTAACACACACAGTGGCCTAAACAAAATGTGATACTTTGTCACACACACAGTGGTCTAAACAAAATGTGATACTTTGTCACACACACAGTGGTCTAAACAAAATGTGATACTTTGACACATACAGTGATCTAAACAAAATGAGATACTTTGTCACACACACAGTGGTCTAAACAAAATGTGATACTTTGTCACACACACAGTGGTCTGAACAAAATGAGATACTTTGTCACCACACAGTGGTCTAAATAAAATGTGATACTTTGTCACACACAGTGGTCTAAACAAAATGTGATACTTTGTCACACACAGTGGTCTAAACAAAATGTGATACTTTGTAACACAAACAGCGGTCTAAACAAAATGAGATACTTTGTCACACTCAGTGGTCTAAACAAAATGTGATACTTTGTAACACACACAGTGTGCTAAACAAAATGTGATTCTTTGTCACACACACATTGGTCTAAACAAAATGTGATACTTTGTCACACACACAGTGGTCTAAACAAAATGTGATACTTTGTCACACACACAGTGGTCTAAACAAAATGTTATACTTTGTCACACACACAGTGTGCTAAACAAAATGTGATACTTTGTCACACACACAGTGGCCTAAAAAAATGTGATACTTTGTAACCCACACAGTGTGCTAAACAAAATGCGATACTTTGTCACACTCACAGTGCTCTAAACAAAATGTTATACTTTGTAACACACACAGTGGTCTAAACAAAATGTGATACTTTATCACACACACAGTGTTCTGAACAAAATGTGATACTTTGTAACACACACAGTGGTCTGAACAAAATGTGATACTTTGTCACACACACAGTGGTCTAAACAAAATGTGATACTTTGTAACACACACAGTGGTCTAAACAAAATGTGATATTTTGTCACACACACAGTGTGCTAAACAAAATGTGATACTTTTTCACACACACAGTGGTCTAAACAAAATGTGATACTTTGTCACACACACAGTGGTCTAAACAAAATGTGATACTTTATCACACACACAGTGGTCTAAACAAAATGTGATACTTTGCAACACACACAGTGGTCTAAACAAAAAGTGATACTTTATCACACACACATTGTGCTAAACAAAATGTGATACTTTGTCACACATACAGTGTGCTAAACAAAATGTGATACTTTGTCACACACACAGTGCTCTAAACAAAATGTGATACTTTGTAACACACACAGTGGTCTAAACAAAATGTGATACTTTATCACACACACAGTGGTCTGAACAAAATGTGATACTTTGTCACACACACAGTGGTCTGAACAAAATGTGATACTTTGTCACACACACAGTGGTCTAAACAAAATGTGATACTTTGTCATACACACAGTGTGCTAAACAAAATGTGATACTTTGTAACACACACAGTGGTCTAAACAAAATGTGATACTTTGTCACACACACAGTGGTCTAAACAAAATGTGATACTTTGTCACATACACAGTGGTCTGAACAAAATGTGATACTTTATCACACATACAGTGATCTAAACAAAATGTGATATTTTGTAACACACACACAGTGGCCTAAACAAAATGTGATACTTTGTCACACACACAGTGGTCTAAACAAAATGTGATACTTTGTCACACACACCGTGGTCCAAACAAAATGTGATATATTGTAACACACACAGTGGTCTAAACAAAATGAGATACTTTGTCTCACACAGTGGTCTAAACAGAATATTATACTTTATCACACACACAGTGGTCTAAACAAAATGTGATACTTTGTCACACACACAGTGTTCTAAACAAAATGTGATACTTTGTCACACACAGTGGTCTGAACAAAATGTGATACTTTGTCACTCACACATAGGTCTAAACAAAATGTGATACTTTGTCACACACAGTTGTCTAAACAAAATTTGATACTTTGTAACACAAACAGTGGTCTAAACAAAATGTGATACTTTATCACACACACAGTGGTCTGAACAAAATGTGATACTTTGTCACACACACAGTGGTCTAAACAAAATGTGATAGTTTGTCACACACACAGTGGTCTAAACAAAATGTGATACTTTGTAACACACACAGTGGTCTAAACAAAATGTGATACTTTGTCACACACACAGTGGTCTAAACAAAATGAGATATTTTGTAACACACACAGTGGTCTAAACAAAATGAGATACTTTGTCTCACACAGTGGTCTAAACAAAATGTTATACTTTATCACACACACAGTGGTCTAAACAAAATGTGATACTTTGTCACACACACAGTGTTCTAAACAAAATGTGATACTTTGTCACACACAGTGGTCTGAACAAAATGTGATACTTTGTCACTCACACATAGGTCTAAACAAAATGTGATACTTTGTCACACACAGTTGTCTAAACAAAATTAGATACTTTGTAACACAAACAGTGGTCTAAACAAAATGTGATACTTCATCACACACACAGTGGTCTGAACAAAATGTGATACTTTGTCACACACACAGTGGTCTAAACAAAATGTGATAGTTTGTCACACACACAGTGGTCTAAACAAAATGTGATACTTTGTAACACACACAGTGGTCTAAACAAAATGTGATACTTTGTCACACACACAGTGGTCTAAACAAAATGAGATATTTTGTAACACACACAGTGGTCTAAACAAAATGAGATACTTTGTCTCACACAGTGGTCTAAACAAAATGTTATACTTTATCACACACACAGTGGTCTAAACAAAATGTGATACTTTGTCACACACACAGTGTTCTAAACAAAATGTGATAATTTGTCACACACAGTGGTCTGAACAAAATGTGATACTTTGTCACTCACACATAGGTCTAAACAAAATGTGATACTTTGTCACACACAGTTGTCTAAACAAAATGTGATACTTTGTAACACAAACAGTGGTCTAAACAAAATGTGATACTTTATCACACACACAGTGGTCTGAACAAAATGTGATACTTTGTCACACACACAGTGGTCTAAACAAAATGTGATACTTTATCACACACACAGTGGTCTAAACAAAATGTGATACTTTGCAACACACACAGTGGTCTAAACAAAAAGTGATACTTTATCACACACACATTGTGCTAAACAAAATGTGATACTTTGTCACACACACAGTGGTCTAAACAAAATGTGATACTTTGTCACATACACAGTGGTCTGAACAAAATGTGATACTTTATCACACATACAGTGATCTAAACAAAATGTGATATTTTGTAACACACACACAGTGGCCTAAACAAAATGTGATACTTTGTCACACACACAGTGGTCTAAACAAAATGTGATACTTTGTCACACACACCGTGGTCCAAACAAAATGTGATATATTGTAACACACACAGTGGTCTAAACAAAATGAGATACTTTGTCTCACACAGTGGTCTAAACAGAATATGATACTTTATCACACACACAGTGGTCTAAACAAAATGTGATACTTTGTCACACACACAGTGTTCTAAACAAAATGTGATACTTTGTCACACACAGTGGTCTGAACAAAATGTGATACTTTGTCACTCACACATAGGTCTAAACAAAATGTGATACTTTGTCACACACAGTTGTCTAAACAAAATTTGATGCTTTGTAACACAAACAGTGGTCTAAACAAAATGTGATACTTTATCACACACACAGTGGTCTGAACAAAATGTGATACTTTGTCACACACACAGTGGTCTAAACAAAATGTGATAGTTTGTCACACACACAGTGGTCTAAACAAAATGTGATACTTTGTAACACACACAGTGGTCTAAACAAAATGTGATACTTTGTCACACACACAGTGGTCTAAACAAAATGAGATATTTTGTAACACACACAGTGGTCTAAACAAAATGAGATACTTTGTCTCACACAGTGGTCTAAACAAAATGTTATACTTTATCACACACACAGTGGTCTAAACAAAATGTGATACTTTGTCACACACACAGTGTTCTAAACAAAATGTGATACTTTGTCACACACAGTGGTCTGAACAAAATGTGATACTTTGTCACTCACACATAGGTCTAAACAAAATGTGATACTTTGTCACACACAGTTGTCTAAACAAAATTAGATACTTTGTAACACAAACAGTGGTCTAAACAAAATGTGATACTTCATCACACACACAGTGGTCTGAACAAAATGTGATACTTTGTCACACACACAGTGGTCTAAACAAAATGTGATAGTTTGTCACACACACAGTGGTCTAAACAAAATGTGATACTTTGTAACACACACAGTGGTCTAAACAAAATGTGATACTTTGTCACACACACAGTGGTCTAAACAAAATGAGATATTTTGTAACACACACAGTGGTCTAAACAAAATGAGATACTTTGTCTCACACAGTGGTCTAAACAAAATGTTATACTTTATCACACACACAGTGGTCTAAACAAAATGTGATACTTTGTCACACACACAGTGTTCTAAACAAAATGTGATAATTTGTCACACACAGTGGTCTGAACAAAATGTGATACTTTGTCACTCACACATAGGTCTAAACAAAATGTGATACTTTGTCACACACAGTTGTCTAAACAAAATGTGATACTTTGTAACACAAACAGTGGTCTAAACAAAATGTGATACTTTATCACACACACAGTGGTCTGAACAAAATGTGATACTTTGTCACACACACAGTGGTCTAAACAAAATGTGATACTTTATCACACACACAGTGGTCTAAACAAAATGTGATACTTTGCAACACACACAGTGGTCTAAACAAAAAGTGATACTTTATCACACACACATTGTGCTAAACAAAATGTGATACTTTGTCACACATACAGTGTGCTAAACAAAATGTGATACTTTGTCACACACACAGTGCTCTAAACAAAATGTGATACTTTGTAACACACACAGTGGTCTAAACAAAATGTGATACTTTATCACACACACAGTGGTCTGAACAAAATGTGATACTTTGTCACACACACAGTGGTCTGAACAAAATGTGATACTTTGTCACACACACAGTGGTCTAAACAAAATGTGATACTTTGTCATACACACAGTGTGCTAAACAAAATGTGATACTTTGTAACACACACAGTGGTCTAAACAAAATGTGATACTTTGTCACACACACAGTGGTCTAAACAAAATGTGATACTTTGTCACATACACAGTGGTCTGAACAAAATGTGATACTTTATCACACATACAGTGATCTAAACAAAATGTGATATTTTGTAACACACACACAGTGGCCTAAACAAAATGTGATACTTTGTCACACACACAGTGGTCTAAACAAAATGTGATACTTTGTCACACACACCGTGGTCCAAACAAAATGTGATATATTGTAACACACACAGTGGTCTAAACAAAATGAGATACTTTGTCTCACACAGTGGTCTAAACAGAATATTATACTTTATCACACACACAGTGGTCTAAACAAAATGTGATACTTTGTCACTCACACATAGGTCTAAACAAAATGTGATACTTTGTCACACACAGTTGTCTAAACAAAATTTGATACTTTGTAACACAAACAGTGGTCTAAACAAAATGTGATACTTTATCACACACACAGTGGTCTGAACAAAATGTGATACTTTGTCACACACACAGTGGTCTAAACAAAATGTGATAGTTTGTCACACACACAGTGGTCTAAACAAAATGTGATACTTTGTAACACACACAGTGGTCTAAACAAAATGTGATACTTTGTCACACACACAGTGGTCTAAACAAAATGAGATATTTTGTAACACACACAGTGGTCTAAACAAAATGAGATACTTTGTCTCACACAGTGGTCTAAACAAAATGTTATACTTTATCACACACACAGTGGTCTAAACAAAATGTGATACTTTGTCACACACACAGTGTTCTAAACAAAATGTGATACTTTGTCACACACAGTGGTCTGAACAAAATGTGATACTTTGTCACTCACACATAGGTCTAAACAAAATGTGATACTTTGTCACACACAGTTGTCTAAACAAAATTAGATACTTTGTAACACAAACAGTGGTCTAAACAAAATGTGATACTTTATCACACACACAGTGGTCTGAACAAAATGTGATACTTTGTCACACACACAGTGGTCTAAACAAAATGTGATAGTTTGTCACACACACAGTGGTCTAAACAAAATGTGATACTTTGTAACACACACAGTGGTCTAAACAAAATGTGATACTTTGTCACACACACAGTGGTCTAAACAAAATGAGATATTTTGTAACACACACAGTGGTCTAAACAAAATGAGATACTTTGTCTCACACAGTGGTCTAAACAAAATGTTATACTTTATCACACACACAGTGGTCTAAACAAAATGTGATACTTTGTCACACACACAGTGTTCTAAACAAAATGTGATAATTTGTCACACACAGTGGTCTGAACAAAATGTGATACTTTGTCACTCACACATAGGTCTAAACAAAATGTGATACTTTGTCACACACAGTTGTCTAAACAAAATGTGATACTTTGTAACACAAACAGTGGTCTAAACAAAATGTGATACTTTATCACACACACAGTGGTCTGAACAAAATGTGATACTTTGTCACACACACAGTGGTCTAAACAAAATGTGATACTTTGTCATACACACAGTGGTCTAAACAAAATGTGATACTTTGTAACACACACAGTGGTCTAAACAAAATGTGATACTTTGTCACATACAGCGTGTTAAACGAAATGTGTTACATTATCACACACACAGTGGTCTGAACAAAATGTGATACTTTGTCACACACACAGTGGTCTAAACAAAATGTGATACTTTGTCACACACACAGTGGTCTAAACAAAATTTGATACTTTGTCACACACACAGTGTGCTAAACGAAATGTGATACTTTATCACACACACAGTGGTCTAAACAAAATGTGATACTTTGTCACACACACAGTGGTCTAAACAAAATGTGATACTTTATCACACACACAGTGGTCTAAACAAAATGTGATACTTTGCAACACACACAGTGGTCTAAACAAAAAGTGATACTTTATCACACACACATTGTGCTAAACAAAATGTGATACTTTGTCACACACACAGTGTGCTAAACAAAATGTGATACTTTGTCACACACACAGTGCTCTAAACAAAATGTGATACTTTGTAACACACACAGTGGTCTAAACAAAATGTGATACTTTATCACACACACAGTGGTCTGAACAAAATGTGATACTTTGTCACACACATAGTGGTCTGAACAAAATGTGATACTTTGTCACACACACAGTGGTCTAAATAAAATGCGATACTTTGTCATACACACAGTGTGCTAAACAAAATGTGATACTTTGTAACACACACAGTGGTCTAAACAAAATGTGATACTTTGTCACACACACAGTGGTCTAAACAAAATGTGATACTTTGTCACATACACAGTGGTCTGAACAAAATGTGATACTTTATCACACATACAGTGATCTAAACAAAATGTGATATTTTGTAACACACACAGTGGCCTAAACAAAATGTGATACTTTGTCACACACACAGTGGTCTAAACAAAATGTGATACTTTGTCACACACACAGTGTTCTAAACAAAATGTGATACTTTGTCACACACAGTGGTCTGAACAAAATGTGATACTTTGTCACTCACACAGTTGTCTAAACAAAATGTGATACTTTGTCACACACAGTTGTCTAAACAAAATTAGATACTTTGTAACACAAACAGTGGTCTAAACAAAATGTGATACTTTATCACACACACAGTGGTCTGAACAAAATGTGATACTTTGTCACACACACAGTGGTCTAAACAAAATGTGATACTTTGTCACACACACAGTGGTCTAAACAAAATGTGATACTTTGTAACACACACAGTGGTCTAAACAAAATGTGATACTTTGTCACATACAGCGTGTTAAACGAAATGTGTTACATTATCACACACACAGTGGTCTGAACAAAATGTGATACTTTGTCACACACACAGTGGTCTAAACAAAATGTGATACTTTGTCACACACACAGTGGTCTAAACAAAATGTGATACTTTGTCACACACACAGTGTGCTAAACGAAATGTGATACTTTATCACACACACCGCGGTCTAAACAAAATGTGATACTTTGTCACACACAGTGGTCTAAACAAAATGTGATACTTTATCACACACACAGTGGTCTAAACAAAATTTGATACTTTGCCACACACACAGTGGTCTAAACAAAAAGTGATACTTTATCACACACACATTGTGCTAAACAAAATGTGATACTTTGTCACACACAGTGTGCTAAACAAAATGTGATACTTTGTCACACACACAGTGCTCTAAACAAAATGTGATACTTTGTAACACACACAGAGGTCTAAAAAAAATGTGATACTTTATCACACACACAGTGGTCTGAACAAAATGTGATACTTTGTCACACACACAGTGGTCTGAACAAAATGTGATACTTTGTCACACACACAGTGGTCTAAACAAAATGTGATACTTTGTCATACACACAGTGTGCTAAACAAAATGTGATACTTTGTAACACACACAGTGGTCTTAACAAAATGTGATACTTTGTCACACACACAGAGGTCAAAACAAAATGTGATACTTTGTCACATACACAGTAGTCTGAACAAAATGTGATACTTTATCACACATACAGTGATCTAAACAAAATGTGATACTTTGTAACACACACAGTGGCCTAAACAAAATGTGATACTTTGTCACACACACAGTGGTCTAAACAAAATGTGATACTTTGTCACACACACAGTGGTCTAAACAAAATGTGATACTTTGACACATACAGTGATCTAAACAAAATGTGATACTTTGTCACACATACAGTGATCTAAACAAAATGTGATACTTTATCACACACACAGTGGTCTGAACAAAATGTGATACTTTGTCACACACACAGTGGTCTGAACAAAATGTGATACTTTGTCACACACACAGTGGTCTAAACAAAATGTGATACTTTGTCATACACACAGTGTGCTAAACAAAATGTGATACTTTGTAACACACACAGTGGTCTAAACAAAATGTGATACTTTGTCACACACACAGTGGTCTAAACAAAATGTGATACTTTGTCACATACACAGTGGTCTGAACAAAATGTGATACTTTATCACACATACAGTGATCTAAACAAAATGTGATACTTTGTAACACACACAGTGGCCTAAACAAAATGTGATACTTTGTCACACACACAGTGGTCTAAACAAAATGTGATACTTTGTCACACACACAGTGGTCTAAACAAAATGTGATACTTTGACACATACAGTGATCTAAACAAAATGAGATACTTTTTCACACACACAGTGGTCTAAACAAAATGTGATACTTTGTCACACACACAGTGGTCTAAACAAAATGAGATACTTTGTCACCACACAGTGGTCTAAATAAAATGTGATACTTTGTCACACACACAGTGGTCTAAACAAAATGAGATACTTTGTCACACTCAGTGGTCTAAACAAAATGTGATACTTTGTAACACACACAGTGTGCTAAACAAAATGTGATACTTTGTCACACACACATTGGTCTAAACAAAATGTGATACTTTGTCACACACACAGTGGTCTAAACAAAATGTGATACTTTGTCACACACACAGTGGTCTAAACAAAATGTTATACTTTGTCACACACACAGTGTGCTAAACAAAATGTGATACTTTGTCACACACACAGTGGCCTAAAAAAATGTGATACTTTGTAACCCACACAGTGTGCTAAACAAAATGCGATACTTTGTCACACTCACAGTGCTCTAAACAAAATGTTATACTTTGTAACACACACAGTGGTCTAAACAAAATGTGATACTTTATCACACACACAGTGTTCTGAACAAAATGTGATACTTTGTAACACACACAGTGGTCTGAACAAAATGTGATACTTTGTCACACACACAGTGGTCTAAACAAAATGTGATACTTTGTAACACACACAGTGGTCTAAACAAAATGTGATATTTTGTCACACACACAGTGTGCTAAACAAAATGTGATACTTTGTCACACACACAGTGGTCTAAACAAAATGTGATACTTTGTCACACACACAGTGGTCTAAACAAAATATGATACTTTGTCACACACACAGTGGTCTAAACAAAATGTGATACTTTATCACACACACAGTGGTCTAAACAAAATGTGATACTTTGCAACACACACAGTGGTCTAAACAAAAAGTGATACTTTATCACACACACATTGTGCTAAACAAAATGTGATACTTTGTCACACATACAGTGTGCTAAACAAAATGTGATACTTTGTCACACACACAGTGCTCTAAACAAAATGTGATACTTTGTAACACACACAGTGGTCTAAACAAAATGTGATACTTTATCACACACACAGTGGTCTGAACAAAATGTGATACTTTGTTACACACACAGTGGTCTGAACAAAATGTGATACTTTGTCACACACACAGTGGTCTAAACAAAATGTGATACTTTGTCATACACACAGTGTGCTAAACAAAATGTGATACTTTGTAACACACACAGTGGTCTAAACAAAATGTGATACTTTGTCACACACACAGTGGTCTAAACAAAATGTGATACTTTGTCACATACACAGTGGTCTGAACAAAATGTGATACTTTATCACACATACAGTGATCTAAACAAAATGTGATATTTTGTAACACACACACAGTGGCCTAAACAAAATGTGATACTTTGTCACACACACAGTGGTCTAAACAAAATGTGATACTTTGTCACACACACCGTGGTCCAAACAAAATGTGATATATTGTAACACACACAGTGGTCTAAACAAAATGAGATACTTTGTCTCACACAGTGGTCTAAACAGAATGTTATACTTTATCACACACACAGTGGTCTAAACAAAATGTGATACTTTGTCACACACACAGTGTTCTAAACAAAATGTGATACTTTGTCACACACAGTGGTCTGAACAAAATGTGATACTTTGTCATTCACACATAGGTCTAAACAAAATGTGATACTTTGTCACACACACAGTGGTCTAAACAAAATGTGATACTTTGACACATACAGTGATCTAAACAAAATGAGATACTTTGTCACACACACAGTGGTCTAAACAAAATGTGATACTTTGTCACACATACAGTGATCTAAACAAAATGTGATACTTTATCACACACACAGTGGTCTGAACAAAATGTGATACTTTGGCACACACACAGTGGTCTGAACAAAATGTGATACTTTGTCACACACACAGTGGTCTAAACAAAATGTGATACTTTGTCATACACACAGTGTGCTAAACAAAATGTGATACTTTGTAACACACACAGTGGTCTAAACAAAATGTGATACTTTGTCACACACACAGTGGTCTAAACAAAATGTGATACTTTGTCACATACACAGTGGTCTGAACAAAATGTGATACTTTATCACACATACAGTGATCTAAACAAAATGTGATACTTTGTAACACACACAGTGGCCTAAACAAAATGTGATACTTTGTCACACACACAGTGGTCTAAACAAAATGTGATACTTTGTCACACACACAGTGGTCTAAACAAAATGTGATACTTTGTCACACACACAGTGGTCTAAACAAAATGAGATACTTTGTCACCACACAGTGGTCTAAATAAAATGTGATACTTTGTCACACACACAGTGGTCTAAACAAAATGTGATACTTTGTCACACACAGTGGTCTAAACAAAATGTGATACTTTGTAACACACACAGCGGTCTAAACAAAATGAGATACTTTGTCACACTCAGTGGTCTAAACAAAATGTGATACTTTGTAACACACACAGTGTGCTAAACAAAATGTGATACTTTGTCACACACACATTGGTCTAAACAAAATGTGATACTTTGTCACACACACAGTGGTCTAAACAAAATGTGATACTTTGTCACACACACAGTGGTCTAAACAAAATGTGATACTTTGTCACACACACAGTGGTCTGAACAAAATGTGATACTTTATCACACATACAGTGATCTAAACAAAATGTGATACTTTGTAACACACACAGTGGCCTAAACAAAATGTGATACTTTGTCACACACACAGTGGTCTAAACAAAATGTGATACTTTGTCACACACACAGTGGTCTAAACAAAATGTGATACTTTGACACATACAGTGATCTAAACAAAATGAGATACTTTGTCACACACACAGTGGTCTAAACAAAATGTGATACTTTGTCACACACACAGTGGTCTAAACAAAATGAGATACTTTGTCACCACACAGTGGTCTAAATAAAATGTGATACTTTGTCACACACACAGTGGTCTAAACAAAATGTGATACTTTGTCACACACAGTGGTCTAAACAAAATGTGATACTTTGTAACACACACAGCGGTCTAAACAAAATGAGATACTTTGTCACACTCAGTGGTCTAAACAAAATGTGATACTTTGTAACACACACAGTGTGCTAAACAAAATGTGATACTTTGTCACACACACATTGGTCTAAACAAAATGTGATACTTTGTCACACACGCAGTGGTCTAAACAAAATGTGATACTTTATCACACACACAGTGTTCTGAACAAAATGTGATACTTTGTCACACACACAGTGGTCTAAACAAAATGTGATACTTTATCACACACACAGTGTTCTGAACAAAATGTTATACTTTGTAACACACACAGTGGTCTAAACAAAATGTGATACTTTATCACACACACAGTGTTCTGAACAAAATGTGATACTTTGTAACACACACAGTGGTCTGAACAAAATGTGATACTTTGTCACACACACAGTGGTCTAAACAAAATGTGATACTTTGTAACACACACAGTGGTCTAAACAAAATGTGATATTTTGTCACACACACAGTGTGCTAAACAAAATGTGATACTTTGTCACACACACAGTGGTCTAAACAAAATGTGATACTTTGTCACACACACAGTGGTCTAAACAAAATATGATACTTTGTCACACACACAGTGGTCTAAACAAAATGTGATACTTTATCACACACACAGTGGTCTAAACAAAATGTGATACTTTGCAACACACACAGTGGTCTAAACAAAAAGTGATACTTTATCACACACACATTGTGCTAAACAAAATGTGATACTTTGTCACACATACAGTGTGCTAAACAAAATGTGATACTTTGTCACACACACAGTGCTCTAAACAAAATGTGATACTTTGTAACACACACAGTGGTCTAAACAAAATGTGATACTTTATCACACACACAGTGGTCTGAACAAAATGTGATACTTTGTCACACACACAGTGGTCTGAACAAAATGTGATACTTTGTCACACACACAGTGGTCTAAACAAAATGTGATACTTTGTCATACACACAGTGTGCTAAACAAAATGTGATACTTTGTAACACACACAGTGGTCTAAACAAAATGTGATACTTTGTCACACACACAGTGGTCTAATCAAAATGTGATACTTTGTCACATACACAGTGGTCTGAACAAAATGTGATACTTTATCACACATACAGTGATCTAAACAAAATGTGATATTTTGTAACACACACACAGTGGCCTAAACAAAATGTGATACTTTGTCACACACACCGTGGTCCAAACAAAATGTGATATATTGTAACACACACAGTGGTCTAAACAAAATGAGATACTTTGTCTCACACAGTGGTCTAAACAGAATGTTATACTTTATCACACACACAGTGGTCTAAACAAAATGTGATACTTTGTCACACACACAGTGTTCTAAACAAAATGTGATACTTTGTCACACACAGTGGTCTGAACAAAATGTGATACTTTGTCACTCACACATAGGTCTAAACAAAATGTGATACTTTGTCACACACAGTTGTCTAAACAAAATTAGATACTTTGTAACACAAACAGTGGTCTAAACAAAATGTGATACTTTATCACACACACAGTGGTCTGAACAAAATGTGATACTTTGTCACACACACAGTGGTCTAAACAAAATGTGATACTTTGTCACACACACAGTGGTCTAAACAAAATGTGATACTTTGTAACACACACAGTGGTCTAAACAAAATGTGATACTTTGTCACATACAGCGTGTTAAACGAAATGTGTTACATTATCACACACACAGTGGTCTGAACAAAATGTGATACTTTGTCACACACACAGTGGTCTAAACAAAATGAGATACTTTGTCACCACACAGTGGTCTAAATAAAATGTGATACTTTGTCACACACACAGTGGTCTAAACAAAATGTGATACTTTGTCACACACAGTGGTCTAAACAAAATGTGATATTTTGTAACACACACAGCGGTCTAAACAAAATGAGATACTTTGTCACACTCAGTGGTCTAAACAAAATGTGATACTTTGTAACACACACAGTGTGCTAAACAAAATGTGATACTTTGTCACACACACATTGGTCTAAACAAAATGTGATACTTTGTCACACACACAGTGGTCTAAACAAAATGTGATACTTTGTCACACACACAGTGGTCTAAACAAAATGTGATACTTTGTCACATACACAGTGGTCTGAACAAAATGTGATACTTTATCACACATACAGTGATCTAAACAAAATGTGATACTTTGTAACACACACAGTGGCCTAAACAAAATGTGATACTTTGTCACACACACAGTGGTCTAAACAAAATGTGATACTTTGTCACACACACAGTGGTCTAAACAAAATGTGATACTTTGACACATACAGTGATCTAAACAAAATGAGATACTTTGTCACACACACAGTGGTCTAAACAAAATGTGATACTTTGTCACACACACAGTGGTCTAAACAAAATGAGATACTTTGTCACCACACAGTGGTCTAAATAAAATGTGATACTTTGTCACACACACAGTGGTCTAAACAAAATGTGATACTTTGTCACACACAGTGGTCTAAACAAAATGTGATACTTTGTAACACACACAGCGGTCTAAACAAAATGAGATACTTTGTCACACTCAGTGGTCTAAACAAAATGTGATACTTTGTAACACACACAGTGTGCTAAACAAAATGTGATACTTTGTCACACACACATTGGTCTAAACAAAATGTGATACTTTGTCACACACACAGTGGTCTAAACAAAATGTGATACTTTATCACACACACAGTGTTCTGAACAAAATGTGATACTTTGTCACACACACAGTGGTCTAAACAAAATGTGATACTTTATCACACACACAGTGTTCTGAACAAAATGTTATACTTTGTAACACACACAGTGGTCTAAACAAAATGTGATACTTTATCACACACACAGTGTTCTGAACAAAATGTGATACTTTGTAACACACACAGTGGTCTGAACAAAATGTGATACTTTGTCACACACACAGTGGTCTAAACAAAATGTGATACTTTGTAACACACACAGTGGTCTAAACAAAATGTGATATTTTGTCACACACACAGTGTGCTAAACAAAATGTGATACTTTGTCACACACACAGTGGTCTAAACAAAATGTGATACTTTGTCACACACACAGTGGTCTAAACAAAATATGATACTTTGTCACACACACAGTGGTCTAAACAAAATGTGATACTTTATCACACACACAGTGGTCTAAAAAAAATGTGATACTTTGCAACACACACAGTGGTCTAAACAAAAAGTGATACTTTATCACACACACATTGTGCTAAACAAAATGTGATACTTTGTCACACATACAGTGTGCTAAACAAAATGTGATACTTTGTCACACACACAGTGCTCTAAACAAAATGTGATACTTTGTAACACACACAGTGGTCTAAACAAAATGTGATACTTTATCACACACACAGTGGTCTGAACAAAATGTGATACTTTGTCACACACACAGTGGTCTGAACAAAATGTGATACTTTGTCACACACACAGTGGTCTAAACAAAATGTGATACTTTGTCATACACACAGTGTGCTAAACAAAATGTGATACTTTGTAACACACACAGTGGTCTAAACAAAATGTGATACTTTGTCACACACACAGTGGTCTAATCAAAATGTGATACTTTGTCACATACACAGTGGTCTGAACAAAATGTGATACTTTATCACACATACAGTGATCTAAACAAAATGTGATATTTTGTAACACACACACAGTGGCCTAAACAAAATGTGATACTTTGTCACACACACCGTGGTCCAAACAAAATGTGATATATTGTAACACACACAGTGGTCTAAACAAAATGAGATACTTTGTCTCACACAGTGGTCTAAACAGAATGTTATACTTTATCACACACACAGTGGTCTAAACAAAATGTGATACTTTGTCACACACACAGTGTTCTAAACAAAATGTGATACTTTGTCACACACAGTGGTCTGAACAAAATGTGATACTTTGTCACTCACACATAGGTCTAAACAAAATGTGATACTTTGTCACACACAGTTGTCTAAACAAAATTAGATACTTTGTAACACAAACAGTGGTCTAAACAAAATGTGATACTTTATCACACACACAGTGGTCTGAACAAAATGTGATACTTTGTCACACACACAGTGGTCTAAACAAAATGTGATACTTTGTCACACACACAGTGGTCTAAACAAAATGGGATACTTTGTAACACACACAGTGGTCTAAACAAAATGTGATACTTTGTCACATACAGCGTGTTAAACGAAATGTGTTACATTATCACACACACAGTGGTCTGAACAAAATGTGATACTTTGTCACACACACAGTGGTCTAAAAAAAATGTGATACTTTGTCACACACACAGTGGTCTAAACAAAATGTGATACTTTGTCACACACAGTGTGCTAAACGAAATGTGATACTTTATCACACACACCGCGGTCTAAACAAAATGTGATACTTTGTCACACACAGTGGTCTAAACAAAATGTGATACTTTATCACACACACAGTGGTCTAAACAAAATTTGATACTTTGCCACACACACAGTGGTCTAAACAAAAAGTGATACTTTATCACACACACATTGTGCTAAACAAAATGTGATACTTTGTCACACACAGTGTGCTAAACAAAATGTGATACTTTGTCACACACACAGTGCTCTAAACAAAATGTGATACTTTGTAACACACACAGAGGTCTAAAAAAAATGTGATACTTTATCACACACACAGTGGTCTGAACAAAATGTGATACTTTGTCACACACACAGTGGTCTGAACAAAATGTGATACTTTGTCACACACACAGTGGTCTAAACAAAATGTGATACTTTGTCATACACACAGTGTGCTAAACAAAATGTGATACTTTGTAACACACACAGTGGTCTTAACAAAATGTGATACTTTGTCACACACACAGAGGTCAAAACAAAATGTGATACTTTGTCACATACACAGTAGTCTGAACAAAATGTGATGCTTTATCACACATACAGTGATCTAAACAAAATGTGATACTTTGTAACACACACAGTGGCCTAAACAAAATGTGATACTTTGTCACACACACAGTGGTCTAAACAAAATGTGATACTTTGTCACACACACAGTGGTCTAAACAAAATGTGATACTTTGACACATACAGTGATCTAAACAAAATGTGATACTTTGTCACACATACAGTGATCTAAACAAAATGTGATACTTTATCACACACACAGTGGTCTGAACAAAATGTGATACTTTGTCACACACACAGTGGTCTGAACAAAATGTGATACTTTGTCACACACACAGTGGTCTAAACAAAATGTGATACTTTGTCATACACACAGTGTGCTAAACAAAATGTGATACTTTGTAACACACACAGTGGTCTAAACAAAATGTGATACTTTGTCACACACACAGTGGTCTAAACAAAATGTGATACTTTGTCACATACACAGTGGTCTGAACAAAATGTGATACTTTATCACACATACAGTGATCTAAACAAAATGTGATACTTTGTAACACACACAGTGGCCTAAACAAAATGTGATACTTTGTCACACACACAGTGGTCTAAACAAAATGTGATACTTTGTCACACACACAGTGGTCTAAACAAAATGTGATACTTTGACACATACAGTGATCTAAACAAAATGAGATACTTTTTCACACACACAGTGGTCTAAACAAAATGTGATACTTTGTCACACACACAGTGGTCTAAACAAAATGAGATACTTTGTCACCACACAGTGGTCTAAATAAAATGTGATACTTTGTCACACACACAGTGGTCTAAACAAAATGTGATACTTTGTCACACACAGTGGTCTAAACAAAATGTGATACTTTGTAACACACCCAGCGGTCTAAACAAAATGAGATACTTTGTCACACTCAGTGGTCTAAACAAAATGTGATACTTTGTAACACACACAGTGTGCTAAACAAAATGTGATACTTTGTCACACACACATTGGTCTAAACAAAATGTGATACTTTGTCACACACACAGTGGTCTAAACAAAATGTGATACTTTGTCACACACACAGTGGTCTAAACAAAATGTTATACTTTGTCACACACACAGTGTGCTAAACAAAATGTGATACTTTGTCACACACACAGTGGCCTAAAAAAATGTGATACTTTGTAACCCACACAGTGTGCTAAACAAAATGCGATACTTTGTCACACACAGAGTGGTCTAAACAAAATGTGATACTTTGTCACACACACAGTGGTCTAAGCAAAATGCGATACTTTGTCACACTCACAGTGCTCTAAACAAAATGTTATACTTTGTAACACACACAGTGGTCTAAACAAAATGTGATACTTTATCACACACACAGTGTTCTAAACAAAATGTGATACTTTGTAACACACACAGTGGTCTAAACAAAATGTGATATTTTGTCACACACACAGTGTGCTAAACAAAATGTGATACTTTGTCACACACACAGTGGTCTAAACAAAATGTGATACTTTGTCACACACACAGTGGTCTAAACAAAATATGATACTTTGTCACACACACAGTGGTCTAAACAAATTGTGATACTTTATCACACACACAGTGGTCTAAACAAAATGTGATACTTTGCAACACACACAGTGGTCTAAACAAAAAGTGATACTTTATCACACACACATTGTGCTAAACAAAATGTGATACTTTGTCACACATACAGTGTGCTAAACAAAATGTGATACTTTGTCACACACACAGTGCTCTAAACAAAATGTGATACTTTGTAACACACACAGTGGTCTAAACAAAATGTGATACTTTATCACACACACAGTGGTCTGAACAAAATGTGATACTTTGTCACACACACAGTGGTCTGAACAAAATGTGATACTTTGTCACACACACAGTGGTCTAAACAAAATGTGATACTTTGTCATACACACAGTGTGCTAAACAAAATGTGATACTTTGTAACACACACAGTGGTCTAAACAAAATGTGATACTTTGTCACACACAGTGGTCTAAACAAAATGTGATACTTTGTCACATACACAGTGGTCTGAACAAAATGTGATACTTTATCACACATACAGTGATCTAAACAAAATGTGATATTTTGTAACACTCACACAGTGGCCTAAACAAAATGTGATACTTTGTCACACACACAGTGGTCTAAACAAAATGTGATACTTTGTCACACACACCGTGGTCCAAACAAAATGTGATATATTGTAACACACACAGTGGTCTAAACAAAATGAGATACTTTGTCTCACACAGTGGTCTAAACAGAATGTTATACTTTATCACACACACAGTGGTCTAAACAAAATGTGATACTTTGTCACACACACAGTGTTCTAAACAAAATGTGATACTTTGTCACACACAGTGGTCTGAACAAAATGTGATACTTTGTCATTCACACATAGGTCTAAACAAAATGTGATACTTTGTCACACACACAGTGGTCTAAACAAAATGTGATACTTTGACACATACAGTGATCTAAACAAAATGAGATACATTGTCACACACACAGTGGTCTAAACAAAATGTGATACTTTGTCACACATACAGTGATCTAAACAAAATGTGATACTTTATCACACACACAGTGGTCTGAACAAAATGTGATACTTTGGCACACACACAGTGGTCTGAACAAAATGTGATACTTTGTCACACACACAGTGGTCTAAACAAAATGTGATACTTTGTCATACACACAGTGTGCTAAACAAAATGTGATACTTTGTAACACACACAGTGGTCTAAACAAAATGTGATACTTTGTCACACACACAGTGGTCTAAACAAAATGTGATACTTTGTCACATACACAGTGGTCTGAACAAAATGTGATACTTTATCACACATACAGTGATCTAAACAAAATGTGATACTTTGTAACACACACAGTGGCCTAAACAAAATGTGATACTTTGTCACACACACAGTGGTCTAAACAAAATGTGATACTTTGTCACACACACAGTGGTCTAAACAAAATGTGATACTTTGACACATACAGTGATCTAAACAAAATGAGATACTTTGTCACACACACAGTGGTCTAAACAAAATGTGATACTTTGTCACACACACAGT
The DNA here is from genome assembly GCF_978046115.1 of Saccoglossus kowalevskii. Lineage (NCBI taxonomy): Eukaryota > Metazoa > Hemichordata > Enteropneusta > Harrimaniidae > Saccoglossus > Saccoglossus kowalevskii. The sequence continues at coordinate 7,335,212 of NC_140648.1, read as the reverse complement.
GGTCTAAACAAAATGAGATACTTTGTCACCACACAGTGGTCTAAATAAAATGTGATACTTTGTCACACACACAGTGGTCTAAACAAAATGTGATACTTTGTCACACACAGTGGTCTAAACAAAATGTGATACTTTGTAACACACACAGCGGTCTAAACAAAATGAGATACTTTGTCACACTCAGTGGTCTAAACAAAATGTGATACTTTGTAACACACACAGTGTGCTAAACAAAATGTGATACTTTGTCACACACACATTGGTCTAAACAAAATGTGATACTTTGTCACACACACAGTGGTCTAAACAAAATGTGATACTTTGTCACACACACAGAGGTCTAAACAAAATGTGATACTTTGTCACATACACAGTGGTTTGAACAAAATGTGATACTTTATCACACATACAGTGATCTAAACAAAATGTGATACTTTGTAACACACACAGTGGCCTAAACAAAATGTGATACTTTGTCACACACACAGTGGTCTAAACAAAATGTGATACTTTGTCACACACACAGTGGTCTAAACAAAATGTGATACTTTGACACATACAGTGATCTAAACAAAATGAGATACTTTGTCACACACACAGTGGTCTAAACAAAATGTGATACTTTGTCACACACACAGTGGTCTAAACAAAATGAGATACTTTGTCACCACACAGTGGTCTAAATAAAATGTGATACTTTGTCACACACACAGTGGTCTAAACAAAATGTGATACTTTGTCACACACAGTGGTCTAAACAAAATGTGATACTTTGTAACACACACAGCGGTCTAAACAAAATGAGATACTTTGTCACACTCAGTGGTCTAAACAAAATGTGATACTTTGTAACACACACAGTGTGCTAAACAAAATGTGATACTTTGTCACACACACATTGGTCTAAACAAAATGTGATACTTTGTCACACACACAGTGGTCTAAACAAAATGTGATACTTTGTCACATACACAGTGGTCTGAACAAAATGTGATACTTTATCACACATACAGTGATCTAAACAAAATGTGATATTTTGTAACACTCACACAGTGGCCTAAACAAAATGTGATACTTTGTCACACACACAGTGGTCTAAACAAAATGTGATACTTTGTCACACACACCGTGGTCCAAACAAAATGTGATATATTGTAACACACACAGTGGTCTAAACAAAATGAGAAACTTTGTCTCACACAGTGGTCTAAACAGAATGTTATACTTTATCACACACACAGTGGTCTAAACAAAATGTGATACTTTGTCACACACACAGTGTTCTAAACAAAATGTGATACTTTGTCACACACAGTGGTCTGAACAAAATGTGATACTTTGTCATTCACACATAGGTCTAAACAAAATGTGATACTTTGTCACACACACAGTGGTCTAAACAAAATGTGATACTTTGACACATACAGTGATCTAAACAAAATGAGATACATTGTCACACACACAGTGGTCTAAACAAAATGTGATACTTTGTCACACATACAGTTATCTAAACAAAATGTGATACTTTATCACACACACAGTGGTCTGAACAAAATGTGATACTTTGGCACACACACAGTGGTCTGAACAAAATGTGATACTTTGTCACACACACAGTGGTCTAAACAAAATGTGATACTTTGTCATACACACAGTGTGCTAAACAAAATGTGATACTTTGTAACACACACAGTGGTCTAAACAAAATGTGATACTTTGTCACACACACAGTGGTCTAAACAAAATGTGATACTTTGTCACATACACAGTGGTCTGAACAAAATGTGATACTTTATCACACATACAGTGATCTAAATAAAATGTGATACTTTGTAACACACACAGTGGCCTAAACAAAATGTGATACTTTGTCACACACACAGTGGTCTAAACAAAATGTGATACTTTGTCACACACACAGTGGTCTAAACAAAATGTGATACTTTGACACATACAGTGATCTAAACAAAATGAGATACTTTGTCACACACACAGTGGTCTAAACAAAATGTGATACTTTGTCACACACACAGTGGTCTAAACAAAATGAGATACTTTGTCACCACACAGTGGTCTAAATAAAATGTGATACTTTGTCACACACACAGTGGTCTAAACAAAATGTGATACTTTGTCACACACAGTGGTCTAAACAAAATGTGATACTTTGTAACACACACAGCGGTCTAAACAAAATGAGATACTTTGTCACACTCAGTGGTCTAAACAAAATGTGATACTTTGTAACACACACAGTGTGCTAAACAAAATGTGATACTTTGTCACACACACATTGGTCTAAACAAAATGTGATACTTTGTCACACACACAGTGGTCTAAACAAAATGTGATACTTTGTCACACACACAGAGGTCTAAACAAAATGTGATACTTTGTCACATACACAGTGGTTTGAACAAAATGTGATACTTTATCACACATACAGTGATCTAAACAAAATGTGATACTTTGTAACACACACAGTGGCCTAAACAAAATGTGATACTTTGTCACACACACAGTGGTCTAAACAAAATGTGATACTTTGTCACACACACAGTGGTCTAAACAAAATGTGATACTTTGACACATACAGTGATCTAAACAAAATGAGATACTTTGTCACACACACAGTGGTCTAAACAAAATGTGATACTTTGTCACACACACAGTGGTCTAAACAAAATGAGATACTTTGTCACCACACAGTGGTCTAAATAAAATGTGATACTTTGTCACACACACAGTGGTCTAAACAAAATGTGATACTTTGTCACACACAGTGGTCTAAACAAAATGTGATACTTTGTAACACACACAGCGGTCTAAACAAAATGAGATACTTTGTCACACTCAGTGGTCTAAACAAAATGTGATACTTTGTAACACACACAGTGTGCTAAACAAAATGTGATACTTTGTCACACACACATTGGTCTAAACAAAATGTGATACTTTGTCACACACACAGTGGTCTAAACAAAATGTGATACTTTATCACACACACAGTGTTCTGAACAAAATGTGATACTTTGTCACACACACAGTGGTCTAAACAAAATGTGATACTTTATCACACACACAGTGGTCTGAACAAAATGTGATACTTTGTCACACACACAGTGGTCTGAACAAAATGTGATACTTTGTCACACACACAGTGGTCTAAACAAAATGTGATACTTTGTCATACACACAGTGTGCTAAACAAAATGTGATACTTTGTAACACACACAGTGGTCTAAACAAAATGTGATACTTTGTCACACACACAGTGGTCTAAACAAAATGTGATACTTTGTCATACACACAGTGTGCTAAACAAAATGTGATACTTTGTAACACACACAGTGGTCTAAACAAAATGTGATACTTTGTCACACACACAGTGGTCTAAACAAAATGTGATACTTTGTCACATACACAGTGGTCTGAACAAAATGTGATACTTTATCACACATACAGTGATCTAAACAAAATGTGATATTTTGTAACACACACACAGTGGCCTAAACAAAATGTGATACTTTGTCACACACACCGTGGTCCAAACAAAATGTGATATATTGTAACACACACAGTGGTCTAAACAAAATGAGATACTTTGTCTCACACAGTGGTCTAAACAGAATGTTATACTTTATCACACACACAGTGGTCTAAACAAAATGTGATACTTTGTCACACACACAGTGTTCTAAACAAAATGTGATACTTTGTCACACACTGTGGTCTGAACAAAATGTGATACTTTGTCATTCACACATAGGTCTAAACAAAATGTGATACTTTGTCACACACAGTTGTCTAAACAAAATGTGATACTTTGTAACACAAACAGTGGTCTAAACAAAATGTGATACTTTATCACACACACAGTGGTCTGAACAAAATGTGATACTTTGTCACACACACAGTGGTCTAAACAAAATGTGATACTTTGTCACACACACAGTGGTCTAAACAAAATGTGATACTTTGTAACACACACAGTGGTCTAAACAAAATGTGATACTTTGTCACATACAGCGTGTTAAACGAAATGTGTTACATTATCACACACACAGTGGTCTGAACAAAATGTGATACTTTGTCACACACACAGTGGTCTAAACAAAATGTGATACTTTGTCACACACACAGTGGTCTAAAAAAAATGTGATACTTTGTCACACACACGGTGTGCTAAACGAAATGTGATACTTTATCACACACACAGTGGTCTAAACAAAATGTGATACTTTGTCACACACAGTGGTCTAAACAAAATGTGATACTTTATCACACACACAGTGGTCTAAACAAAATGTGACACTTTGCCACACACACAGTGGTCTAAACAAAAAGTGATACTTTATCACACACACAGTGTGCTAAACAAAATGTGATACTTTGTCACACACAGTGGTCTAAACAAAATGTGATACTTTATCACACACTCAGTGGTCTAAACAAAATGTGACACTTTGCCACACACACAGTGGTCTAAACAAAAAGTGATATTTTATCACACACACAGTGTGCTAAACAAAATGTGATACTTTGTCACACACAGTGCTCTAAACAAAATGTGATACTTTGTAACACACATTGTGGTCTAAACAAAATGTGATACTTTATCACACACACAGTGGTCTGAACAAAATGTGATACTTTGTCACACACACAGTGGTATGAACAAAATGTGATACTTTGTCACACACACAGTGGTCTAAACAAAATGTGATACTTTGTCATACACACAGTGTGCTAAACAAAATGTGATACTTTGTAACACACACAGTGGTCTAAACAAAATGTGATACTTTGTCACACACACAGTGGTCTAAACAAAATGTGATACTTTGTCATACACACAGTGTGCTAAACAAAATGTGATACTTTGTAACACACACAGTGGTCTAAACAAAATGTGATACTTTGTCACACACACAGTGGTCTAAACAAAATGTGATACTTTGTCACACACACAGTGGTCTAAACAAAATATGATACTTTGTCACACACACAGTGGTCTAAACAAAATGTGATACTTTGTCATACACACAGTGTGTTAAACAAAATGTGATACTTGTAACACACACAGTGGTCTAAACAAAATGTGATACTTTGTCACACACACAGTGGTCTAAACAAAATGTGATACTTTGTCACATACACAGTGGTCTGAACAAAATGTGATAATTTATCACACATACAGTGATCTAAACAAAATGTGATACTTTGTAACACACACAGTGACCTAAGCAAAATGTGATACTTTGTCACACACACAGAGGTCTAAAAAAATGTGATACTTTGTCATACACACAGTGTGCTAAACGAAATGTGATACTTGTAACACACACAGTGGTCTAAACAAAATGTGATACTTTGTCACACACACAGTGGTATAAACAAAATGTGATACTTTGTCACATACACAGTGGTCTGAACAAAATGTGATACTTTATCACACATACAGTGATCTAAACAAAATGTGATATTTTGTAACACACACAGTGGCCTAAACAAAATGTGATACTTTGTCACACACACAGTGGTCTAAACAAAATGTGATACTTTGTCACACACACAGTGGTCTAAACAAAATGAGATATTTTGTAACACACACAGTGGTCTAAACAAAATGAGATACTTTGTCTCACACAGTGGTCTAAACAAAATGTTATACTTTATCACACACACAGTGGTCTAAACAAAATGTGATACTTTGTCACACACACAGTGTTCTAAACAAAATGTGATAATTTGTCACACACAGTGGTCTGAACAAAATGTGATACTTTGTCACTCACACATAGGTCTAAACAAAATGTGATACTTTGTCACACACAGTTGTCTAAACAAAATGTGATACTTTGTAACACAAACAGTGGTCTAAACAAAATGTGATACTTTATCACACACACAGTGGTCTGAACAAAATGTGATACTTTGTCACACACACAGTGGTCTAAACAAAATGTGATACTTTGTCATACACACAGTGGTCTAAACAAAATGTGATACTTTGTAACACACACAGTGGTCTAAACAAAATGTGATACTTTGTCACATACAGCGTGTTAAACGAAATGTGTTACATTATCACACACACAGTGGTCTGAACAAAATGTGATACTTTGTCACACACACAGTGGTCTAAACAAAATGTGATACTTTGTCACACACACAGTGGTCTAAACAAAATGTGATACTTTGTCACACACACAGTGTGCTAAACGAAATGTGATACTTTATCACACACACAGTGGTCTAAACAAAATGTGATACTTTGTCACACACACAGTGGTCTAAACAAAATGTGATACTTTATCACACACACAGTGGTCTAAACAAAATGTGATACTTTGCAACACACACAGTGGTCTAAACAAAAAGTGATACTTTATCACACACACATTGTGCTAAACAAAATGTGATACTTTGTCACACACACAGTGTGCTAAACAAAATGTGATACTTTGTCACACACACAGTGCTCTAAACAAAATGTGATACTTTGTAACACACACAGTGGTCTAAACAAAATGTGATACTTTATCACACACACAGTGGTCTGAACAAAATGTGATACTTTGTCACACACACAGTGGTCTGAACAAAATGTGATACTTTGTCACACACACAGTGGTCTAAATAAAATGTGATACTTTGTCATACACACAGTGTGCTAAACAAAATGTGATACTTTGTAACACACACAGTGGTCTAAACAAAATGTGATACTTTGTCACACACACAGTGGTCTAAACAAAATGTGATACTTTGTCACATACACAGTGGTCTGAACAAAATGTGATACTTTATCACACATACAGTGATCTAATCAAAATGTGATATTTTGTAACACACACAGTGGCCTAAACAAAATGTGATACTTTGTCACACACACAGTGGTCTAAACAAAATGTGATACTTTGTCACACACACAGTGGTCTAAACAAAATGAGATATTTTGTAACACACACAGTGGTCTAAACAAAATGAGATACTTTGTCTCACACAGTGGTCTAAACAAAATGTTATACTTTATCACACACACAGTGGTCTAAACAAAATGTGATACTTTGTCACACACACAGTGTTCTAAACAAAATGTGATAATTTGTCACACACAGTGGTCTGAACAAAATGTGATACTTTGTCACTCACACATAGGTCTAAACAAAATGTGATACTTTGTCACACACAGTTGTCTAAACAAAATGTGATACTTTGTAACACAAACAGTGGTCTAAACAAAATGTGATACTTTATCACACACACAGTGGTCTGAACAAAATGTGATACTTTGTCACACACACAGTGGTCTAAACAAAATGTGATACTTTGTCATACACACAGTGGTCTAAACAAAATGTGATACTTTGTAACACACACAGTGGTCTAAACAAAATGTGATACTTTGTCACATACAGCGTGTTAAACGAAATGTGTTACATTATCACACACACAGTGGTCTGAACAAAATGTGATACTTTGTCACACACACAGTGGTCTAAACAAAATGTGATACTTTGTCACACACACAGTGGTCTAAACAAAATGTGATACTTTGTCACACACACAGTGTGCTAAACGAAATGTGATACTTTATCACACACACAGTGGTCTAAACAAAATGTGATACTTTGTCACACACACAGTGGTCTAAACAAAATGTGATACTTTATCACACACACAGTGGTCTAAACAAAATGTGATACTTTGCAACACACACAGTGGTCTAAACAAAAAGTGATACTTTATCACACACACATTGTGCTAAACAAAATGTGATACTTTGTCACACACACAGTGTGCTAAACAAAATGTGATACTTTGTCACACACACAGTGCTCTAAACAAAATGTGATACTTTGTAACACACACAGTGGTCTAAACAAAATGTGATACTTTATCACACACACAGTGGTCTGAACAAAATGTGATACTTTGTCACACACACAGTGGTCTGAACAAAATGTGATACTTTGTCACACACACAGTGGTCTAAATAAAATGTGATACTTTGTCATACACACAGTGTGCTAAACAAAATGTGATACTTTGTAACACACACAGTGGTCTAAACAAAATGTGATACTTTGTCACACACACAGTGGTCTAAACAAAATGTGATACTTTGTCACATACACAGTGGTCTGAACAAAATGTGATACTTTATCACACATACAGTGATCTAATCAAAATGTGATATTTTGTAACACACACAGTGGCCTAAACAAAATGTGATACTTTGTCACACACACAGTGGTCTAAACAAAATGTGATACTTTGTCACACACACAGTGGTCTAAACAAAATGTGATATTTTGTAACACACACAGTGGTCTAAACAAAATGAGATACTTTGTCTCAAACAGTGGTCTAAACAAAATGTTATACTTTATCACACACACAGTGGTCTAAACAAAATGTGATACTTTGTCACACACACAGTGTTCTAAACAAAATGTGATACTTTGTCACACACAGTGGTCTGAACAAAATGTGATACTTTGTCACTCACACATAGGTCTAAACAAAATGAGATACTTTGTCACACACAGTTGTCTAAACAAAATTAGATACTTTGTAACACAAACAGTGGTCTAAACAAAATGTGATACTTTATCACACACACAGTGGTCTGAACAAAATGTGATACTTTGTCACACACACAGTGGTCTAAACAAAATGTGATAGTTTGTCACACACACAGTGGTCTAAACAAAATGTGATACTTTGTAACACACACAGTGGTCTAAACAAAATGTGATACTTTGTCACATACAGCGTGTTAAACGAAATGTGTTACATTATCACACACACAGTGGTCTGAACAAAATGTGATACTTTGTCACACACACAGTGGTCTAAACAAAATGTGATACTTTGTCACACACACAGTGGTCTAAACAAAATGTGATACTTTGTCACACACACAGTGTGCTAAACGAAATGTGATACTTTATCACACACACCGTGGTCTAAACAAAATGTGATACTTTGTCACACACAGTGGTCTAAACAAAATGTGATACTTTATCACACACACAGTGGTCTAAACAAAATTTGATACTTTGCCACACACACAGTGGTCTAAACAAAAAGTGATACTTTATCACACACACATTGTGCTAAACAAAATGTGATTCTTTGTCACACACAGTGTGCTAAACAAAATGTGATACTTTGTCACACACACAGTGCTCTAAACAAAATGTGATACTTTGTAACACACACACAGGTCTAAAAAAAATGTGATACTTTATCACACACACAGTGGTCTGAACAAAATGTGATACTTTGTCACACACACAGTGGTCTGAACAAAATGTGATACTTTGTCACACACACAGTGGTCTAAACAAAATGTTATACTTTATCACACACACAGTGGTCTAAACAAAATGTGATACTTTGTCACACACACAGTGTTCTAAACAAAATGTGATACTTTGTCACACACAGTGGTCTGAACAAAATGTGATACTTTGTCACTCACACATAGGTCTAAACAAAATGAGATACTTTGTCACACACAGTTGTCTAAACAAAATTAGATACTTTGTAACACAAACAGTGGTCTAAACAAAATGTGATACTTTATCACACACACAGTGGTCTGAACAAAATGTGATACTTTGTCACACACACAGTGGTCTAAACAAAATGTGATAGTTTGTCACACACACAGTGGTCTAAACAAAATGTGATACTTTGTAACACACACAGTGGTCTAAACAAAATGTGATACTTTGTCACATACAGCGTGTTAAACGAAATGTGTTACATTATCACACACACAGTGGTCTGAACAAAATGTGATACTTTGTCACACACACAGTGGTCTAAACAAAATGTGATACTTTGTCACACACACAGTGGTCTAAACAAAATGTGATACTTTGTCACACACACAGTGTGCTAAACGAAATGTGATACTTTATCACACACACCGTGGTCTAAACAAAATGTGATACTTTGTCACACACAGTGGTCTAAACAAAATGTGATACTTTATCACACACACAGTGGTCTAAACAAAATTTGATACTTTGCCACACACACAGTGGTCTAAACAAAAAGTGATACTTTATCACACACACATTGTGCTAAACAAAATGTGATTCTTTGTCACACACAGTGTGCTAAACAAAATGTGATACTTTGTCACACACACAGTGCTCTAAACAAAATGTGATACTTTGTAACACACACACAGGTCTAAAAAAAATGTGATACTTTATCACACACACAGTGGTCTGAACAAAATGTGATACTTTGTCACACACACAGTGGTCTGAACAAAATGTGATACTTTGTCACACACACAGTGGTCTAAACAAAATGTGATACTTTGTCATACACACAGTGTGCTAAACAAAATGTGATACTTTGTCACACACACAGTGGTCTAAACAAAATGTGATACTTTGTAACACACACAGTGGTCTAAACAAAATGTGATACTTTGTAACACACACAGTGGTCTAAACAAAATGTGATACTTTGTCACACACACAGAGGTCAAAACAAAATGTGATACTTTGTCACATACACAGTAGTCTGAACAAAATGTGATACTTTATCACACATACAGTGATCTAAACAAAATGTGATACTTTGTAACACACACAGTGGCCTAAACAAAATGTGATACTTTGTCACACACACAGTGGTCTAAACAAAATGTGATACTTTGTCACACACACAGTGGTCTAAACAAAATGTGATACTTTGACACATAGAGTGATCTAAACAAAATGTGATACTTTGTCACACATACAGTGATCTAAACAAAATGTGATACTTTATCACACTCACAGTGGTCTGAACAAAGTGTGATACTTTGTCACACACACAGTGGTCTGAACAAAATGTGATACTTTGTCACACACACAGTGGTCTAAACAAAATGTGATACTTTGTCATACACACAGTGTGCTAAACAAAATGTGATACTTTGTAACACACGCAGTGGTCTAAACAAAATGTGATACTTTGTCACACACACAGTGGTCTAAACAAAATGTGATACTTTGTCACATACACAGTGGTCTGAACAAAATGTGATACTTTATCACATATACAGTGATCTAAACAAAATGTGATACTTTGTAACACACACAGTGGCCTAAACAAAATGTGATACTTTGTCACACACACAGTGGTCTAAACAAAATGTGATACTTTGTCACACACACAGTGGTCTAAACAAAATGTGATACTTTGACACATACAGTGATCTAAACAAAATGAGATACTTTGTCACACACACAGTGGTCTAAACAAAATGTGATACTTTGTCACACACACAGTGGTCTAAACAAAATGAGATACTTTGTTACCACACAGTGGTCTAAATAAAATGTGATACTTTGTCACACACACAGTGGTCTAAACAAAATGTGATACTTTGTCACACACAGTGGTCTAAACAAAATGTGATACTTTGTAACACACACAGCGGTCTAAACAAAATGAGATACTTTGCCACACTCAGTGGTCTAAACAAAATGTGATACTTTGTCACACACACATTGGTCTAAACAAAATGTGATACTTTGTCACACACACAGTGGTCTAAACAAAATGTGATACTTTGTCACACACAGTGGTCTAAACAAAATGTGATACTTTGTCACACACACAGTGGTAAAAAAAATGTGATACTTTGTCACACACACAGTGGTCTAAACAAAATGTTATACTTTGTCACACACACAGTGTGCTAAACAAAATGTGATACTTTGTCATACACACAGTGGCCTAAAAAAATGTGATACTTTGTAACCCACACAGTGTGCTAAACAAAATGCGATACTTTGTCACACTCACAGTGATCTAAACAAAATGTTATACTTTGTAACACACACAGTGGTCTAAACAAAATGTGATACTTTATCACACACACAGTGTTCTGAACAAAATGTGATACTTTGTAACACACACAGTGGTCTGAACAAAATGTGATACTTTGTCACACACACAGTGGTCTAAACAAAATGTGATACTTTGTAACACACACAGTGGTCTAAACAAAATGTGATATTTTGTCACACACACAGTGTGCTAAACAAAATGTGATACTTTGTCACACACACAGTGGTCTAAACAAAATGTGATACTTTGTCACACACACAGTGGTCTAAACAAAATATGATACTTTGTCACACACACAGTGGTCTAAACAAAATGTGATACTTTATCACACACACAGTGGTCTAAACAAAATGTGATACTTTGCAACACACACAGTGGTCTAAACAAAAAGTGATACTTTATCACACACACATTGTGCTAAACAAAATGTGATACTTTGTCACACATACAGTGTGCTAAACAAAATGTGATACTTTGTCACACACACAGTGCTCTAAACAAAATGTGATACTTTGTAACACACACAGTGGTCTAAACAAAATGTGATACTTTATCACACACACAGTGGTCTGAACAAAATGTGATACTTTGTCACACACACAGTGGTCTGAACAAAATGTGATACTTTGTCACACACACAGTGGTCTAAACAAAATGTGATACTTTGTCATACACACAGTGTGCTAAACAAAATGTGATACTTTGTAACACACACAGTGGTCTAAACAAAATGTGATACTTTGTCACACACACAGTGGTCTAAACAAAATGTGATACTTTGTCACATACACAGTGGTCTGAACAAAATGTGATACTTTATCACACATACAGTGATCTAAACAAAATGTGATATTTTGTAACACACACACAGTGGCCTAAACAAAATGTGATACTTTGTCACACACACAGTGGTCTAAACAAAATGTGATACTTTGTCACACACACCGTGGTCCAAACAAAATGTGATATATTGTAACACACACAGTGGTCTAAACAAAATGAGATACTTTGTCTCACACAGTGGTCTAAACAGAATGTTATACTTTATCACACACACAGTGGTCTAAACAAAATGTGATACTTTGTCACACACACAGTGTTCTAAACAAAATGTGATACTTTGTCACACACAGTGGGCTGAACAAAATGTGATACTTTGTCACTCACACATAGGTCTAAACAAAATGTGATACTTTGTCACACACAGTTGTCTAAACAAAATGTGATACTTTGTAACACAAACAGTGGTCTAAACAAAATGTGATACTTTATCACACACACAGTGGTCTGAACAAAATGTGATACTTTGTCATACACACAGTGGTCTAAACAAAATGTGATACTTTGTCACACACACAGTGGTCTAAACAAAATGTGATACTTTGTAACACACACAGTGGTCTAAACAAAATGTGATACTTTGTCACATACAGCGTGTTAAACGAAATGTGTTACATTATCACACACACAGTGGTCTGAACAAAATGTGATACTTTGTCACACACACAGTGGTCTAAACAAAATGTGATACTCTGTCACACACACAGTGGTCTAAACAAAATGTGATACTTTGTCACACACACAGTGTGCTAAACGAAATGTGATACTTTATCACACACACAGTAGTCTAAACAAAATGTGATACTTTGTCACACACAGTGGTCTAAACAAAATGTGATACTTTATCACACACACAGTGGTCTAAACAAAATGTGACACTTTGCCACACACACAGTGGTCTAAACAAAAAGTGATACTTTATCACACACACAGTGTTCTAAACAAAATGTGATACTTTGTCACACACAGTGCTCTAAACAAAATGTGATACTTTGTAACACACACAGTGGTCTAAACAAAATGTGATACTTTATCACACACACAGTGGTCTGAACAAAATGTGATACTTTGTCACACACACAGTGGTCTGAACAAAATGTGATACTTTGTCACACACACAGTGGTCTAAACAAAATGTGATACTTTGTCACACACACAGTGTGCTAAACAAAATGTGATACTTTGTCACACACACAGTGGCCTAAAAAATGTGATACTTTGTAACCCACACAGTGTGCTAAACAAAATGCGATACTTTGTCACACTCACAGTGCTCTAAACAAAATGTTATACTTTGTAACACACACAGTGGTCTAAACAAAATGTGATACTTTATCACACACACAGTGTTCTGAACAAAATGTGATACTTTGTAACACACACAGTGGTCTGAACAAAATGTGATACTTTGTCACACACACAGTGGTCTAAACAAAATGTGATACTTTGTAACACACACAGTGGTCGAAACAAAATGTGATATTTTGTCACACACACAGTGTGCTAAACAAAATGTGATACTTTGTCACACACACAGTGGTCTAAACAAAATGTGATACTCTGTCACACACACAGTGGTCTAAACAAAATGTGATACTTTGTCACACACACAGTGTGCTAAACGAAATGTGATACTTTATCACACACACAGTAGTCTAAACAAAATGTGATACTTTGTCACACACAGTGGTCTAAACAAAATGTGATACTTTATCACACACACAGTGGTCTAAACAAAATGTGACACTTTGCCACACACACAGTGGTCTAAACAAAAAGTGATACTTTATCACACACACAGTGTTCTAAACAAAATGTGATACTTTGTCACACACAGTGCTCTAAACAAAATGTGATACTTTGTAACACACACAGTGGTCTAAACAAAATGTGATACTTTATCACACACACAGTGGTCTGAACAAAATGTGATACTTTGTCACACACACAGTGGTCTGAACAAAATGTGATACTTTGTCACACACACAGTGGTCTAAACAAAATGTGATACTTTGTCACACACACAGTGTGCTAAACAAAATGTGATACTTTGTCACACACACAGTGGCCTAAAAAATGTGATACTTTGTAACCCACACAGTGTGCTAAACAAAATGCGATACTTTGTCACACTCACAGTGCTCTAAACAAAATGTTATACTTTGTAACACACACAGTGGTCTAAACAAAATGTGATACTTTATCACACACACAGTGTTCTGAACAAAATGTGATACTTTGTAACACACACAGTGGTCTGAACAAAATGTGATACTTTGTCACACACACAGTGGTCTAAACAAAATGTGATACTTTGTAACACACACAGTGGTCTAAACAAAATGTGATACTTTGACACATACAGTGATCTAAACAAAATGAGATACTTTGTCACACACACAGTGGTCTAAACAAAATGTGATACTTTGTCACACACACAGTGGTCTAAACAAAATGAGATACTTTGTTACCACACAGTGGTCTAAATAAAATGTGATACTTTGTCACACACACAGTGGTCTAAACAAAATGTGATACTTTGTCACACACAGTGGTCTAAACAAAATGTGATACTTTGTAACACACACAGCGGTCTAAACAAAATGAGATACTTTGCCACACTCAGTGGTCTAAACAAAATGTGATACTTTGTAACACACACAGTGTGCTAAACAAAATGTGATACTTTGTCACACACACATTGGTCTAAACAAAATGTGATACTTTGTCACACACACAGTGGTCTAAACAAAATGTGATACTTTGTCACACACAGTGGTCTAAACAAAATGTGATACTTTGTCACACACACAGTGGTAAAAAAAATGTGATACTTTGTCACACACACAGTGGTCTAAACAAAATGTTATACTTTGTCACACACACAGTGTGCTAAACAAAATGTGATACTTTGTCATACACACAGTGGCCTCAAAAAATGTGATACTTTGTAACCCACACAGTGTGCTAAACAAAATGCGATACTTTGTCACACTCACAGTGATCTAAACAAAATGTTATACTTTGTAACACACACAGTGGTCTAAACAAAATGTGATACTTTATCACACACACAGTGTTCTGAACAAAATGTGATACTTTGTAACACACACAGTGGTCTGAACAAAATGTGATACTTTGTCACACACACAGTGGTCTAAACAAAATGTGATACTTTGTAACACACACAGTGGTCTAAACAAAATGTGATATTTTGTCACACACACAGTGTGCTAAACAAAATGTGATACTTTGTCACACACACAGTGGTCTAAACAAAATGTGATACTTTGTCACACACACAGTGGTCTAAACAAAATATGATACTTTGTCACACACACAGTGGTCTAAACAAAATGTGATACTTTATCACACACACAGTGGTCTAAACAAAATGTGATACTTTGCAACACACACAGTGGTCTAAACAAAAAGTGATACTTTATCACACACACATTGTGCTAAACAAAATGTGATACTTTGTCACACATACAGTGTGCTAAACAAAATGTGATACTTTGTCACACACACAGTGCTCTAAACAAAATGTGATACTTTGTAACACACACAGTGGTCTAAACAAAATGTGATACTTTATCACACACACAGTGGTCTGAACAAAATGTGATAATTTGTCACACACACAGTGGTCTGAACAAAATGTGATACTTTGTCACACACACAGTGGTCTAAACAAAATGTGATACTTTGTCATACACACAGTGTGCTAAACAAAATGTGATACTTTGTAACACACACAGTGGTCTAAACAAAATGTGATACTTTGTCACACACACAGTGGTCTAAACAAAATGTGATACTTTGTCACATACACAGTGGTCTGAACAAAATGTGATACTTTATCACACATACAGTGATCTAAACAAAATGTGATATTTTGTAACACACACACAGTGGCCTAAACAAAATGTGATACTTTGTCACACACACAGTGGTCTAAACAAAATGTGATACTTTGTCACACACACCGTGGTCCAAACAAAATGTGATATATTGTAACACACACAGTGGTCTAAACAAAATAAGATACTTTGTCTCACACAGTGGTCTAAACAGAATGTTATACTTTATCACACACACAGTGGTCTAAACAAAATGTGATACTTTGTCACACACACAGTGTTCTAAACAAAATGTGATACTTTGTCACACACAGTGGTCTGAACAAAATGTGATACTTTGTCACTCACACATAGGTCTAAACAAAATGTGATACTTTGTCACACACAGTTGTCTAAACAAAATGTGATACTTTGTAACATAAACAGTGGTCTAAACAAAATGTGATACTTTATCACACACACAGTGGTCTGAACAAAATGTGATACTTTGTCATACACACAGTGGTCTAAACAAAATGTGATACTTTGTCACACACACAGTGGTCTAAACAAAATGTGATACTTTGTAACACACACAGTGGTCTAAACAAAATGTGATACTTTGTCACATACAGCGTGTTAAACGAAATGTGTTACATTATCACACACACAGTGGTCTGAACAAAATGTGATACTTTGTCACACACACAGTGGTCTAAACAAAATGTGATACTCTGTCACACACACAGTGGTCTAAACAAAATGTGATACTTTGTCACACACACAGTGTGCTAAACGAAATGTGATACTTTATCACACACACAGTAGTCTAAACAAAATGTGATACTTTGTCACACACAGTGGTCTAAACAAAATGTGATACTTTATCACACACACAGTGGTCTAAACAAAATGTGACACTTTGCCACACACACAGTGGTCTAAACAAAAAGTGATACTTTATCACACACACAGTGTTCTAAACAAAATGTGATACTTTGTCACACACAGTGCTCTAAACAAAATGTGATACTTTGTAACACACACAGTGGTCTAAACAAAATGTGATACTTTATCACACACACAGTGGTCTGAACAAAATGTGATACTTTGTCACACACACAGTGGTCTGAACAAAATGTGATACTTTGTCACACACACAGTGGTCTAAACAAAATGTGATACTTTGTCACACACACAGTGTGCTAAACAAAATGTGATACTTTGTCACACACACAGTGGCCTAAAAAATGTGATACTTTGTAACCCACACAGTGTGCTAAACAAAATGCGATACTTTGTCACACTCACAGTGCTCTAAACAAAATGTTATACTTTGTAACACACACAGTGGTCTAAACAAAATGTGATACTTTATCACACAAACAGTGTTCTGAACAAAATGTGATACTTTGTAACACACACAGTGGTCTGAACAAAATGTGATACTTTGTCACACACACAGTGGTCTAAACAAAATGTGATACTTTGTAACACACACAGTGGTCGAAACAAAATGTGATATTTTGTCACACACACAGTGTGCTAAACAAAATGTGATACTTTGTCACACACACAGTGGTCTAAACAAAATGTGATACTCTGTCACACACACAGTGGTCTAAACAAAATGTGATACTTTGTCACACACACAGTGTGCTAAACGAAATGTGATACTTTATCACACACACAGTAGTCTAAACAAAATGTGATACTTTGTCACACACAGTGGTCTAAACAAAATGTGATACTTTATCACACACACAGTGGTCTAAACAAAATGTGACACTTTGCCACACACACAGTGGTCTAAACAAAAAGTGATACTTTATCACACACACAGTGTTCTAAACAAAATGTGATACTTTGTCACACACAGTGCTCTAAACAAAATGTGATACTTTGTAACACACACAGTGGTCTAAACAAAATGTGATACTTTATCACACACACAGTGGTCTGAACAAAATGTGATACTTTGTCACACACACAGTGGTCTGAACAAAATGTGATACTTTGTCACACACACAGTGGTCTAAACAAAATGTGATACTTTGTCACACACACAGTGTGCTAAACAAAATGTGATACTTTGTCACACACACAGTGGCCTAAAAAATGTGATACTTTGTAACCCACACAGTGTGCTAAACAAAATGCGATACTTTGTCACACTCACAGTGCTCTAAACAAAATGTTATACTTTGTAACACACACAGTGGTCTAAACAAAATGTGATACTTTATCACACACACAGTGTTCTGAACAAAATGTGATACTTTGTAACACACACAGTGGTCTGAACAAAATGTGATACTTTGTCACACACACAGTGGTCTAAACAAAATGTGATACTTTGTAACACACACAGTGGTCTAAACAAAATGTGATATTTTGTCACACACACAGTGTGCTAAACAAAATGTGATACTTTGTCACACACACAGTGGTCTAAACAAAATGTGATACTTTGTCACACACACAGTGGTCTAAACAAAATATGATACTTTGTCACACACACAGTGGTCTAAACAAAATGTGATACTTTATCACACACACAGTGGTCTAAACAAAATGTGATACTTTGCAACACACACAGTGGTCTAAACAAAAAGTGATACTTTATCACACACACATTGTGCTAAACAAAATGTGATACTTTGTCACACATACAGTGTGCTAAACAAAATGTGATACTTTGTCACACACACAGTGCTCTAAACAAAATGTGATACTTTGTAACACACACAGTGGTCTAAACAAAATGTGATACTTTATCACACACACAGTGGTCTGAACAAAATGTGATACTTTGTCACACACACAGTGGTCTGAACAAAATGTGATACTTTGTCACACACACAGTGGTCTAAACAAAATGTGATACTTTGTCATACACACAGTGTGCTAAACAAAATGTGATACTTTGTAACACACACAGTGGTCTAAACAAAATGTGATACTTTGTCACACACACAGTGGTCTAAACAAAATGTGATACTTTGTCACATACACAGTGGTCTGAACAAAATGTGATACTTTATCACACATACAGTGATCTAAACAAAATGTGATATTTTGTAACACACACACAGTGGCCTAAACAAAATGTGATACTTTGTCACACACACAGTGGTCTAAACAAAATGTGATACTTTGTCACACACACCGTGGTCCAAACAAAATGTGATATATTGTAACACACACAGTGGTCTAAACAAAATGAGATACTTTGTCTCACACAGTGGTCTAAACAGAATGTTATACTTTATCACACACACAGTGGTCTAAACAAAATGTGATACTTTGTCACACACACAGTGTTCTAAACAAAATGTGATACTTTGTCACACACAGTGGTCTGAACAAAATGTGATACTTTGTCACTCACACATAGGTCTAAACAAAATGTGATACTTTGTCACACACAGTTGTCTAAACAAAATGTGATACTTTGTAACACAAACAGTGGTCTAAACAAAATGTGATACTTTATCACACACACAGTGGTCTGAACAAAATGTGATACTTTGTCACACACACAGTGGTCTAAACAAAATGTGATACTTTGTCACACACACAGTGGTCTAAACAAAATGTGATACTTTGTAACACACACAGTGGTCTAAACAAAATGTGATACTTTGTCACATACAGCGTGTTAAACGAAATGTGTTACATTATCACACACACAGTGGTCTGAACAAAATGTGATACTTTGTCACACACACAGTGGTCTAAACAAAATGTGATACTTTGTCACACACACAGTGGTCTAAACAAAATGTGATACTTTGTCACACACACAGTGTGCTAAACGAAATGTGATACTTTATCACACACACAGTGGTCTAAACAAAATGTGATACTTTGTCACACACAGTGGTCTAAACAAAATGTGATACTTTATCACACACACAGTGGTCTAAACAAAATGTGACACTTTGCCACACACACAGTGGTCTAAACAAAAAGTGATACTTTATCACACACACAGTGTGCTAAACAAAATGTGATACTTTGTCACACACAGTGCTCTAAACAAAATGTGATACTTTGTAACACACACAGTGGTCTAAACAAAATGTGATACTTTATCACACACACAGTGGTCTGAACAAAATGTGATACTTTGTCACACACACAGTGGTCTGAACAAAATGTGATACTTTGTCACAACACAGTGGTCTAAACAAAATGTGATACTTTGTCATACACACAGTGGTCAAAACAAAATGTGATACTTTGTCACATACACAGTGGTCTGAACAAAATGTGATACTTTGTCACACACACAGTGGTCTAAACAAAATGTGATACTTTGTCATACACACAGTGTGCTAAACAAAATGTGATACTTTGTAACACACAGTGGTCTAAACAAAATGTGATACTTTGTCACACACACAGTGGTCTAAACAAAATGTGATACTTTGTCACATACACAGTGGTCTGAACAAAATGTGATACTTTATCACACATACAGTGATCTAAACAAAATGTGATACTTTGTAACACACACAGTGGCCTAAACAAAATGTGATACTTTGTCACACACACAGTGGTCTAAACAAAATGTGATACTTTGTCACTCACACAGTGGTCTAAACAAAATGTGATACTTTGACACATACAGTGATCTAAACAAAATGTGATACTTTGTCACACATACAGTGATCTAAACAAAATGTGATACTTTTTTAACACACACAGTGGTCTAAACAAAATGAGATACTTTGTCACACACATAGTGGTCTAAACAAAATGTGATACTTTGTCACACACACAGTGGTCTAAACAAAATGTGATACTTTGTCACACATACAGTGTTCTAAACAAAATGTGATACTTTGTCACACACAGTGGTCTAAACAAAATGAGATACTTTGTCACACACACAGTGGTCTAAACAAAATGTGATACGTTGTCACACACAAAGTGCTCTAAACAAAATGTTATACTTTGTAACACACACAGTGGTCTAAACAAAATGTGATACTTTATCACACACACAGTGTTCTGAACAAAATGTGATACTTTGTCACACACACAGTGGTCTGAACAAAATGTGATACTTTGTCACACACACAGTGGTCTAAACAAAATGTGATACTTTGTAACACACACAGTGGTCTAAACAAAATGTGATATTTTGTCACACTCACAGTGTGCTAAACAAAATGTGATACTTTGTCACACACACACAGTGGTCTAAACAAAATGTGATACTTTGTCACACACACAGTGGTTTAAACAAAATATGATACTTTGTCACACACACAGTGGTCTAAACAAAATGTGATACTTTGTAACACACACAGTGGCCTAAACATAATGTGATACTTTGTCACACACACAGTGGTCTAAACAAAATGTGATACTTTGTCACACACACAGTGGTCTAAACAAAATGTGATATTTTGTCACACACACAGTGGTCTAAACAAAATGTGATACTTTGTCACACACACAGTGGTCTAAACAAAATGAGATACTTTGTCACACACAGTGGTCTAAACAAAATGTGATACTTTGTCACACACACAGTGGTCTAAACAAAATGAGATACTTTGTCACCACACAGTGGTCTAAACAAAATGTGATACTTTGTCACACACACAGTGATAGAAACAAAATGTGATACTTTGTCACACACAGTGGTCTAAACAAAATGTGATACTTTGTAACACACACAGCGGTCTAAACAAAATGAGATACTTTGTCACACTCAGTGGTCTAAACAAAATGTGATACTTTGTAACACACACAGTGTGCTAAACAAAATGTGATACTCTGTCACACACATTGGTCTAAACAAAATGTGATACTTTGTCACACACACAGTGGTCTAAACAAAATGTGATACTTTGTCACACACAGTTGTCTAAACAAAATGTGATTCTTTGTCAGACACACAGTGGTCTAAAAAATGTGATACTTTGTCACACACACAGTGGTCTAAACAAAATGTTAAACTTTGTCACACACACAGCGTGCTAAACAAAATGTGATACTTTGTCACACACACAGTGGCCTAAAAATGTGATACTTTGTAACACACACAGTGGTCTGAACAAATGTGATACTTTGTCACACACAGTGGTCTAAACAAAATGTGATACTTTGTAACACACACAGCGGTCTAAACAAAATGAGATACTTTGTCACACTCAGTGGTCTAAACAAAATGTGATACTTTGTAACACACACAGTGTGCTAAACAAAATGTGATACTTTGTCACACACACATTGGTCTAAACAAAATGTGATACTTTGTCACACACTCAGTGGTCTAAACAAAATGTGATACTTTGTCACACACAGTGGTCTAAACAAAATGTGATACTTTGTCACACACACAGTGGTCTAAAAAATGTGATACTTTGTCACACACACAGTGGTCTAAACAAAATGTTATACTTTGTCACGCACACAGTGTGCTAAACAAAATGTGATACTTTCTCACACACACAGTGGCCTAAAAAAATGTGATACTTTGTAACACACACAGTGTGCTAAACAAAATGTGATACTTTGTCACACACACAGTGGCCTAAAAAATGTGATACTTTGTAACACACACAGTGGTCTGAACAAATGTGATACTTTGTCACACACAGTGGTCTAAACAAAATGTGATACTTTGTAACACACACAGCGGTCTAAACAAAATGAGATACTTTGTCACACTCAGTGGTCTAAACAAAATGTGATACTTTGTAACACACACAGTGTGCTAAACAAAATGTGATACTTTGTCACACACACATTGGTCTAAACAAAATGTGATACTTTGTCACACACACAGTGGTCTAAACAAAATGTGATACTTTGTCACACACAGTGGTCTAAACAAAATGTGATACTTTGTCACACACACAGTGGTCTAAAAAATGTGATACTTTGTCACACACACAGTGGTCTAAACAAAATGTTATACTTTGTCACGCACACAGTGTGCTAAACAAAATGTGATACTTTCTCACACACACAGTGGCCTAAAAAAATGTGATACTTTGTAACACACACAGTGTGCTAAACAAAATGTGATACTTTGTCACACACACAGTGCTCTAAACAAAATGTTATACTTTGTAACACACACAGTGGTCTAAACAAAATGTGATACTTTATCACACACACAGTGGTCTGAACAAAATGTGATACTTTGTCACACACACACAGTGGTCTGAACAAAATGTGATACATTGTCACACACACAGTGGTCTAAACAAAATGTGATACTTTGTAACACACACAGTGGTCTAAACAAAATGTGATACTTTGTCACACACACAGTGGTCTAAACAAAATGAGATACTTTGTCACACACACAGTGGTCTAAACAAAATGTGATACTTTGTCACACACACAGTGGTCTAAACAAAATGAGATACTTTGTCACCACACAGTGGTCTAAACAAAATGTGATACTTTGTCACACACACAGTGGTCAAAATAAAATGTGATACTTTGTCACACACACAGTGGTCTGAACAAAATGTGATACTTTGTCGCACACACAGTGGTGTAAACAAAATGTGATACTTTGTCACACACAGTGGTCTGAACAAAATGTGATACTTTGTCACTCACACATAGGTCTAAACAAAATGTGATACTTTGTCACACACAGTTGTCTAAACAAAATGTGATACTTTGTAACACAAACAGTGGTCTAAAGAAAATGTGAGCATTTATTACACACTCAGTGGTATGAACAAAATGTGATACTTTGTCACACACACAGTGGTCTAAACAAAATGTGATACTTTGTCACACACACGGTGGTCAAAAAATGTGATACTTTGTCACACACACAGTGGTCTAAACAAAATGTTATACTTTGTCACATACAGCGTGTTAAACGAAATGTGTTACATTATCACACACACAGTGGTCTGAACAAAATGTGATACTTTGTCACACACACAGTGGTCTAAACAAAATGTGATACTTTGTCACACACACAGTGGTCTAAACAAAATGTGATACTTTGTCACACACACAGTGTGCTAAACGAAATGTGATACTTTATCACACACACAGTGGTCTAAACAAAATGTGATACTTTGTCACACACAGTGGTCTAAACAAAATGTGATACTTTATCACACACACAGTGGTCTAAACAAAATGTGACACTTTGCCACACACACAGTGGTCTAAACAAAAAGTGATACTTTATCACACACACAGTGTGCTAAACAAAATGTGATACTTTGTCACACACAGTGCTCTAAACAAAATGTGATACTTTGTAACACACACAGTGGTCTAAACAAAATGTGATACTTTATCACACACACAGTGGTCTGAACAAAATGTGATACTTTGTCACACACACAGTGGTCTGAACAAAATGTGATACTTTGTCACACACACAGTGGTCTAAACAAAATGTGATACTTTGTCATACACACAGTGGTCAAAACAAAATGTGATACTTTGTCACATACACAGTGGTCTGAACAAAATGTGATACTTTGTCACACACACAGTGGTCTAAACAAAATGTGATACTTTGTCCTACACACAGTGTGCTAAACAAAATGTGATACTTTGTCACACACAGTGGTCTAAACAAAATGTGATACTTTGTCACACACACAGTGGTCTAAACAAAATGTGATACTTTGTCACACACACAGTGCTCTAAACAAAATGTTATACTTTGTAACACACACAGTGGTCTAAACAAAATGTGATACTTTATCACACACACAGTGGTCTGAACAAAATGTGATACTTTGTCACACACACAGTGGTCTGAACAAAATGTGATACATTGTCACACACACAGTGGTCTAAACAAAATGTGATACTTTGTAACACACACAGTGGTCTAAACAAAATGTGATACTTTGTCACACACACAGTGGTCTAAACAAAATGAGATACTTTGTCACACACACAGTGGTCTAAACAAAATGTGATACTTTGTCACACACACAGTGGTCTAAACAAAATGAGATACTTTGTCACCACACAGTGGTCTAAACAAAATGTGATACTTTGTCACACACACAGTGGTCAAAATAAAATGTGATAATTTGTCACACACACAGTGGTCTGAACAAAATGTGATACTTTGTCGCACACACAGTGGTGTAAACAAAATGTGATACTTTGTCACACACAGTGGTCTGAACAAAATGTGATACTTTGTCACTCACACATAGGTCTAAACAAAATGTGATACTTTGTCACACACAGTTGTCTAAACAAAATGTGATACTTTGTAACACAAACAGTGGTCTAAAGAAAATGTGATACTTTATTACACACTCAGTGGTATGAACAAAATGTGATACTTTGTCACACACACAGTGGTCTAAACAAAATGTGATACTTTGTCACACACACGGTGGTCAAAAAATGTGATACTTTGTCACACACACAGTGGTCTAAACAAAATGTTATACTTTGTCACATACAGCGTGTTAAACGAAATGTGTTACATTATCACACACACAGTGGTCTGAACAAAATGTGATACTTTGTCACACACACAGTGGTCTAAACAAAATGTGATACTTTGTCACACACACAGTGGTCTAAACAAAATGTGATACTTTGTCACACACACAGTGTGCTAAACGAAATGTGATACTTTATCACACACACAGTGGTCTAAACAAAATGTGATACTTTGTCACAAAATGTGATACTTTATCACACACACAGTGGTCTAAACAAAATGTGACACTTTGCCACACACACAGTGGTCTAAACAAAAAGTGATACTTTATCACACACACAGTGTGCTAAACAAAATGTGATACTTTGTCACACACAGTGCTCTAAACAAAATGTGATACTTTGTAACACACACAGTGGTCTAAACAAAATGTGATACTTTATCACACACACAGTGGTCTGAACAAAATGTGATACTTTGTCACACACACAGTGGTCTGAACAAAATGTGATACTTTGTCACACACACAGTGGTCTAAACAAAATGTGATACTTTGTCATACACACAGTGGTCAAAACAAAATGTGATACTTTGTCACATACACTATGGTCTGAACAAAATGTGATACTTTGTCACACACACAGTGGTCTAAACAAAATGTGATACTTTGTCATACACACAGTGTGCTAAACAAAATGTGATACTTTGTAACACACAGTGGTCTAAACAAAATGTGATACTTTGTCACACACACAGTGGTCTAAACAAAATGTGATACTTTGTCACATACACAGTGGTCTGAACAAAATGTGATACTTTATCACACATACAGTGATCTAAACAAAATGTGATACTTTGTAACACACACAGTGGCCTAAACAAAATGTGATACTTTGTCACACACACAGTGGTCTAAACAAAATGTGATACTTTGTCACACACAGTGGTCTGAACAAAATGTGATACTTTGTCACTCACACATAGGTCTAAACAAAATGTGATACTTTGTCACACACAGTTGTCTAAACAAAATGTGATACTTTGTAACACAAACAGTGGTCTAAACAAAATGTGATACTTTATCACACACACAGTGGTCTGAACAAAATGTGATACTTTGTCACACACACAGTGGTCTAAACAAAATGTGATACTTTGTCACACACACGGTGGTCAAAAAATGTGATACTTTGTCACACACACAGTGGTCTAAACAAAATGTTATACTTTGTCACATACAGCGTGTTAAACGAAATGTGTTACATTATCACACACACAGTGGTCTGAACAAAATGTGATACTTTGTCACACACACAGTGGTCTAAACAAAATGTGATACTTTGTCACACACACAGTGGTCTAAACAAAATGTGATACTTTGTCACACACACAGTGTGCTAAACGAAATGTGATACTTTATCACACACACAGTGGTCTAAACAAAATGTGATACTTTGTCACACACAGTGGTCTAAACAAAATGTGATACTTTATCACACACACAGTGGTCTAAACAAAATGTGACACTTTGCCACACACACAGTGGTCTAAACAAAAAGTGATACTTTATCACACACACAGTGTGCTAAACAAAATGTGATACTTTGTCACACACAGTGCTCTAAACAAAATGTGATACTTTGTAACACACACAGTGGTCTAAACAAAATGTGATACTTTATCACACACACAGTGGTCTGAACAAAATGTGATACTTTGTCACACACACAGTGGTCTGAACAAAATGTGATACTTTGTCACACACACAGTGGTCTAAACAAAATGTGATACTTTGTCATACACACAGTGGTCAAAACAAAATGTGATACTTTGTCACATACACTATGGTCTGAACAAAATGTGATACTTTGTCACACACACAGTGGTCTAAACAAAATGTGATACTTTGTCATACACACAGTGTGCTAAACAAAATGTGATACTTTGTAACACACAGTGGTCTAAACAAAATGTGATACTTTGTCACACACACAGTGGTCTAAACAAAATGTGATACTTTGTCACATACACAGTGGTCTGAACAAAATGTGATACTTTATCACACATACAGTGATCTAAACAAAATGTGATACTTTGTAACACACACAGTGGCCTAAACAAAATGTGATACTTTGTCACACACACAGTGGTCTAAACAAAATGTGATACTTTGTCACACACAGTGGTCTGAACAAAATGTGATACTTTGTCACTCACACATAGGTCTAAACAAAATGTGATACTTTGTCACACACAGTTGTCTAAACAAAATGTGATACTTTGTAACACAAACAGTGGTCTAAACAAAATGTGATACTTTATCACACACACAGTGGTCTGAACAAAATGTGATACTTTGTCACACACACAGTGGTCTAAACAAAATGTGATACTTTGTCACACACACAGTGGTCTAAACAAAATGTGATACTTTGTAACACACACAGTGGTCTAAACAAAATGTGATACTTTGTCACATACAGCGTGTTAAACGAAATGTGTTACATTATCACACACACAGTGGTCTGAACAAAATGTGATACTTTGTCACACACACAGTGGTCTAAACAAAATGTGATACTTTGTCACACACACAGTGGTCTAAACAAAATGTGATACTTTGTCACACACACAGTGTGCTAAACGAAATATGATACTTTATCACACACACAGTGGTCTAAACAAAATGTGATACTTTGTCACACACAGTGGTCTAAACAAAATGTGATACTTTATCACACACACAGTGGTCTAAACAAAATGTGACACTTTGCCACACACACAGTGGTCTAAACAAAAAGTGATACTTTATCACACACACAGTGTGCTAAACAAAATGTGATACTTTGTCACACACAGTGCTCTAAACAAAATGTGATACTTTGTAACACACACAGTGGTCTAAACAAAATGTGATACTTTATCACACACAGTGGTCTGAACAAAATGTGATACTTTGTCACACACACAGTGGTCTGAACAAAATGTGATACTTTGTCACACACACAGTGGTCTAAACAAAATGTGATACTTTGTCATACACACAGTGGTCAAAACAAAATGTGATACTTTGTCACATACACAGTGGTCTGAACAAAATGTGATACTTTGTCACACACACAGTGGTCTAAACAAAATGTGATACTTTGTCATACACACAGTGTGCTAAACAAAATGTGATACTTTGTAACACACAGTGGTCTAAACAAAATGTGATACTTTGTCACACACACAGTGGTCTAAACAAAATGTGATACTTTGTCACATACACAGTGGTCTGAACAAAATGTGATACTTTATCACACATACAGTGATCTAAACAAAATGTGATACTTTGTAACACACACAGTGGCCTAAACAAAATGTGATACTTTGTCACACACACAGTGGTCTAAACAAAATGTGATACTTTGTCACTCACACAGTGGTCTAAACAAAATGTGATACTTTGACACATACAGTGATCTAAACAAAATGTGATACTTTGTCACACATACAGTGATCTAAACAAAATGTGATACTTTTTTAACACACACAGTGGTCTAAACAAAATGAGATACTTTGTCACACACATAGTGGTCTAAACAAAATGTGATACTTTGTCACACACACAGTGGTCTAAACAAAATGTGATACTTTGTCACACATACAGTGTTCTAAACAAAATGTGATACTTTGTCACATACAGTGGTCTAAACAAAATGAGATACTTTGTCACACACACAGTGGTCTAAACAAAATGTGATACGTTGTCACACACAAAGTGGTCTAAACAAAATGTTATACTTTGTAACACACACAGTGGTCTAAACAAAATGTGATACTTTATCACACACACAGTGTTCTGAACAAAATGTGATACTTTGTCACACACACAGTGGTCTGAACAAAATGTGATAATTTGTCACACACACAGTGGTCTAAACAAAATGTGATACTTTGTAACACACACAGTGGTCTAAACAAAATGTGATATTTTGTCACACTCACAGTGTGCTAAACAAAATGTGATACTTTGTCACACACACACAGTGGTCTAAACAAAATGTGATACTTTGTCACACACACAGTGGTTTAAACAAAATATGATATTTGTCACACACACAGTGGTCTAAACAAAATGTGATACTTTGTAACACACACAGTGGCCTAAACATAATGTGATACTTTGTCACACACACAGTGGTCTAAACAAAATGTGATACTTTGTCACACACACAGTGGTCTAAACAAAATGTGATATTTTGTCACACACACAGTGGTCTAAACAAAATGTGATACTTTGTCACACACACAGTGGTCTAAACAAAATGAGATACTTTGTCACACACAGTGGTCTAAACAAAATGTGATACTTTGTCACACACACAGTGGTCTAAACAAAATGAGATACTTTGTCACCACACAGTGGTCTAAACAAAATGTGATACTTTGTCACACACACAGTGGTAGAAACAAAATGTGATACTTTGTCACACACAGTGGTCTAAACAAAATGTGATACTTTGTCACGCACAGTGGTCTGAACAAAATGTGATACTTTGTCACTCACACATAGGTCTAAACAAAATGTGATACTTTGTCACACACAGTTGTCTAAACAAAATGTGATACTTTGTAACACAAACAGTGGTCTAAACAAAATGTGATACTTTATCACACACACAGTGGTCTGAACAAAATGTGATACTTTGTCACACACACAGTGGTCTAAACAAAATGTGATACTTTGTCACACACACAGTGGTCTAAACAAAATGTGATACTTTGTAACACACACAGTGGTCTAAACAAAATGTGATACTTTGTCACATACAGCGTGTTAAACGAAATGTGTTACATTATCACACACACAGTGGTCTGAACAAAATGTGATACTTTGTCACACACACAGTGGTCTAAACAAAATGTGATACTTTGTCACACACACAGTGGTCTAAACAAAATGTGATACTTTGTCACACACACAGTGTGCTAAACGAAATATGATACTTTATCACACACACAGTGGTCTAAACAAAATGTGATACTTTGTCACACACAGTGGTCTAAACAAAATGTGATACTTTATCACACACACAGTGGTCTAAACAAAATGTGACACTTTGCCACACACACAGTGGTCTAAACAAAAAGTGATACTTTATCACACACACAGTGTGCTAAACAAAATGTGATACTTTGTCACACACAGTGCTCTAAACAAAATGTGATACTTTGTAACACACACAGTGGTCTAAACAAAATGTGATACTTTATCACACACAGTGGTCTGAACAAAATGTGATACTTTGTCACACACACAGTGGTCTGAACAAAATGTGATACTTTGTCACACACACAGTGGTCTAAACAAAATGTGATACTTTGTCATACACACAGTGGTCAAAACAAAATGTGATACTTTGTCACATACACAGTGGTCTGAACAAAATGTGATACTTTGTCACACACACAGTGGTCTAAACAAAATGTGATACTTTGTCATACACACAGTGTGCTAAACAAAATGTGATACTTTGTAACACACAGTGGTCTAAACAAAATGTGATACTTTGTCACACACACAGTGGTCTAAACAAAATGTGATACTTTGTCACATACACAGTGGTCTGAACAAAATGTGATACTTTATCACACATACAGTGATCTAAACAAAATGTGATACTTTGTAACACACACAGTGGCCTAAACAAAATGTGATACTTTGTCACACACACAGTGGTCTAAACAAAATGTGATACTTTGTCACTCACACAGTGGTCTAAACAAAATGTGATACTTTGACACATACAGTGATCTAAACAAAATGTGATACTTTGTCACACATACAGTGATCTAAACAAAATGTGATACTTTTTTAACACACACAGTGGTCTAAACAAAATGAGATACTTTGTCACACACATAGTGGTCTAAACAAAATGTGATACTTTGTCACACACACAGTGGTCTAAACAAAATGTGATACTTTGTCACACATACAGTGTTCTAAACAAAATGTGATACTTTGTCACATACAGTGGTCTAAACAAAATGAGATACTTTGTCACACACACAGTGGTCTAAACAAAATGTGATACGTTGTCACACACAAAGTGGTCTAAACAAAATGTTATACTTTGTAACACACACAGTGGTCTAAACAAAATGTGATACTTTATCACACACACAGTGTTCTGAACAAAATGTGATACTTTGTCACACACACAGTGGTCTGAACAAAATGTGATACTTTGTCACACACACAGTGGTCTAAACAAAATGTGATACTTTGTAACACACACAGTGGTCTAAAAAAATGTGATATTTTGTCACACTCACAGTGTGCTAAACAAAATGTGATACTTTGTCACACACACACAGTGGTCTAAACAAAATGTGATACTTTGTCACACACACAGTGGTTTAAACAAAATATGATATTTGTCACACACACAGTGGTCTAAACAAAATGTGATACTTTGTAACACACACAGTGGCCTAAACATAATGTGATACTTTGTCACACACACAGTGGTCTAAACAAAATGTGATACTTTGTCACACACACAGTGGTCTAAACAAAATGTGATATTTTGTCACACACACAGTGGTCTAAACAAAATGTGATACTTTGTCACACACACAGTGGTCTAAACAAAATGAGATACTTTGTCACACACAGTGGTCTAAACAAAATGTGATACTTTGTCACACACACAGTGGTCTAAACAAAATGAGATACTTTGTCACCACACAGTGGTCTAAACAAAATGTGATACTTTGTCACATACACAGTGGTCTGAACAAAATGTGATACTTTGTCACACACACAGTGGTCTAAACAAAATGTGATACTTTGTCATACACACAGTGTGCTAAACAAAATGTGATACTTTGTAACACACAGTGGTCTAAACAAAATGTGATACTTTGTCACACACACAGTGGTCTAAACAAAATGTGATACTTTGTCACATACACAGTGGTCTGAACAAAATGTGATACTTTATCACACATACAGTGATCTAAACAAAATGTGATACTTTGTAACACACACAGTGGCCTAAACAAAATGTGATACTTTGTCACACACACAGTGGTCTAAACAAAATGTGATACTTTGTCACTCACACAGTGGTCTAAACAAAATGTGATCCTTTGACACATACAGTGATCTAAACAAAATGTGATACTTTGTCACACATACAGTGATCTAAACAAAATGTGATACTTTTTTAACACACACAGTGGTCTAAACAAAATGAGATACTTTGTCACACACATAGTGGTCTAAACAAAATGTGATACTTTGTCACACACACAGTGGTCTAAACAAAATGTGATACTTTGTCACACATACAGTGTTCTAAACAAAATGTGATACTTTGTCACATACAGTGGTCTAAACAAAATGAGATACTTTGTCACACACACAGTGGTCTAAACAAAATGTGATACGTTGTCACACACAAAGTGGTCTAAACAAAATGTTATACTTTGTAACACACACAGTGGTCTAAACAAAATGTGATACTTTATCACACACACAGTGTTCTGAACAAAATGTGATACTTTGTCACACACACAGTGGTCTGAACAAAATGTGATACTTTGTCACACACACAGTGGTCTAAACAAAATGTGATACTTTGTAACACACACAGTGGTCTAAACAAAATGTGATATTTTGTCACACTCACAGTGTGCTAAACAAAATGTGATACTTTGTCACACACACACAGTGGTCTAAACAAAATGTGATACTTTGTCACACACACAGTGGTTTAAACAAAATATGATATTTGTCACACACACAGTGGTCTAAACAAAATGTGATACTTTGTAACACACACAGTGGCCTAAACATAATGTGATACTTTGTCACACACACAGTGGTCTAAACAAAATGTGATACTTTGTCACACACACAGTGGTCTAAACAAAATGTGATATTTTGTCACACACACAGTGGTCTAAACAAAATGTGATACTTTGTCACACACACAGTGGTCTAAACAAAATGAGATACTTTGTCACACACAGTGGTCTAAACAAAATGTGATACTTTGTCACACACACAGTGGTCTAAACAAAATGAGATACTTTGTCACCACACAGTGGTCTAAACAAAATGTGATACTTTGTCACACACACAGTGGTAGAAACAAAATGTGATACTTTGTCACACACAGTGGTCTAAACAAAATGTGATACTTTGTCACGCACAGTGGTCTGAACAAAATGTGATACTTTGTCACTCACACATAGGTCTAAACAAAATGTGATACTTTGTCACACACAGTTGTCTAAACAAAATGTGATACTTTGTAACACAAACAGTGGTCTAAACAAAATGTGATACTTTATCACACACACAGTGGTCTGAACAAAATGTGATACTTTGTCACACACACAGTGGTCTAAACAAAATGTGATACATTGTCACACACACAGTGGTCTAAACAAAATGTGATACTTTGTAACACACACAGTGGTCTAAACAAAATGTGATACTTTGTCACATACAGCGTGTTAAACGAAATGTGTTACATTATCACACACACAGTGGTCTGAACAAAATGTGATACTTTGTCACACACACAGTGGTCTAAACAAAATGTGATACTTTGTCACACACACAGTGGTCTAAACAAAATGTGATACTTTGTCACACACACAGTGTGCTAAACGAAATATGATACTTTATCACACACACAGTGGTCTAAACAAAATGTGATACTTTGTCACACACAGTGGTCTAAACAAAATGTGATACTTTATCACACACACAGTGGTCTAAACAAAATGTGACACTTTGCCACACACACAGTGGTCTAAACAAAAAGTGATACTTTATCACACACACAGTGTGCTAAACAAAATGTGATACTTTGTCACACACAGTGCTCTAAACAAAATGTGATACTTTGTAACACACACAGTGGTCTAAACAAAATGTGATACTTTATCACACACAGTGGTCTGAACAAAATGTGATACTTTGTCACACACACAGTGGTCTGAACAAAATGTGATACTTTGTCACACACACAGTGGTCTAAACAAAATGTGATACTTTGTCATACACACAGTGGTCAAAACAAAATGTGATACTTTGTCACATACACAGTGGTCTGAACAAAATGTGATACTTTGTCACACACACAGTGGTCTAAACAAAATGTGATACTTTGTCATACACACAGTGTGCTAAACAAAATGTGATACTTTGTAACACACAGTGGTCTAAACAAAATGTGATACTTTGTCACACACACAGTGGTCTAAACAAAATGTGATACTTTGTCACATACACAGTGGTCTGAACAAAATGTGATACTTTATCACACATACAGTGATCTAAACAAAATGTGATACTTTGTAACACACACAGTGGCCTAAACAAAATGTGATACTTTGTCACACACACAGTGGTCTAAACAAAATGTGATACTTTGTCACTCACACAGTGGTCTAAACAAAATGTGATACTTTGACACATACAGTGATCTAAACAAAATGTGATACTTTGTCACACATACAGTGATCTAAACAAAATGTGATACTTTTTTAACACACACAGTGGTCTAAACAAAATGAGATACTTTGTCACACACATAGTGGTCTAAACAAAATGTGATACTTTGTCACACACACAGTGGTCTAAACAAAATGTGATACTTTGTCACACATACAGTGTTCTAAACAAAATGTGATACTTTGTCACATACAGTGGTCTAAACAAAATGAGATACTTTGTCACACACACAGTGGTCTAAACAAAATGTGATACGTTGTCACACACAAAGTGGTCTAAACAAAATGTTATACTTTGTAACACACACAGTGGTCTAAACAAAATGTGATACTTTATCACACACACAGTGTTCTGAACAAAATGTGATACTTTGTCACACACACAGTGGTCTGAACAAAATGTGATACTTTGTCACACACACAGTGGTCTAAACAAAATGTGATACTTTGTAACACACACAGTGGTCTAAAAAAATGTGATATTTTGTCACACTCACAGTGTGCTAAACAAAATGTGATACTTTGTCACACACACACAGTGGTCTAAACAAAATGTGATACTTTGTCACACACACAGTGGTTTAAACAAAATATGATATTTGTCACACACACAGTGGTCTAAACAAAATGTGATACTTTGTAACACACACAGTGGCCTAAACATAATGTGATACTTTGTCACACACACAGTGGTCTAAACAAAATGTGATACTTTGTCACACACACAGTGGTCTAAACAAAATGTGATATTTTGTCACACACACAGTGGTCTAAACAAAATGTGATACTTTGTCACACACACAGTGGTCTAAACAAAATGAGATACTTTGTCACACACAGTGGTCTAAACAAAATGTGATACTTTGTCACACACACAGTGGTCTAAACAAAATGAGATACTTTGTCACCACACAGTGGTCTAAACAAAATGTGATACTTTGTCACACACACAGTGGTAGAAACAAAATGTGATACTTTGTCACACACAGTGGTCTAAACAAAATGTGATACTTTGTAACACACACAGCGGTCTAAACAAAATGAGATACTTTGTCACACTCAGTGGTCTAAACAAAATGTGATACTTTGTAACACACACAGTGTGCTAAACAAAATGTGATACTTTGTCACACACATTGGTCTAAACAAAATGTGATACTTTGTCACACACACAGTGGTCTAAACAAAATGTGATACTTTGTCACACACAGTTGTCTAAACAAAATGTGATTCTTTGTCAGACACACAGTGGTCTAAAAAATGTGATACTTTGTAACACACACAGTGGTCTGAACAAATGTGATACTTTGTCACACACAGTGGTCTAAACAAAATGTGATACTTTGTAACACACACAGCGGTCTAAACAAAATGAGATACTTTGTCACACTCAGTGGTCTAAACAAAATGTGATACTTTGTAACACACACAGTGTGCTAAACAAAATGTGATACTTTGTCACACACACATTGGTCTAAACAAAATGTGATACTTTGTCACACACACAGTGGTCTAAACAAAATGTGATACTTTGTCACACACAGTGGTCTAAACAAAATGTGATACTTTGTCACACACACAGTGGTCTAAAAAATGTCATACTTTGTCACACACACAGTGGTCTAAACAAAATGTTATACTTTGTCACGCACACAGTGTGCTAAACAAAATGTGATACTTTCTCACACACACAGTGGCCTAAAAAAATGTGATACTTTGTAACACACACAGTGTGCTAAACAAAATGTGATACTTTGTCACACACACAGTGCTCTAAACAAAATGTTATACTTTGTAACACACACAGTGGTCTAAACAAAATGTGATACTTTATCACACACACAGTGGTCTGAACAAAATGTGATACTTTGTCACACACACAGTGGTCTGAACAAAATGTGATACATTGTCACACACACAGTGGTCTAAACAAAATGTGATACTTTGTAACACACACAGTGGTCTAAACAAAATGTGATACTTTGTCACACACACAGTGGTCTAAACAAAATGAGATACTTTGTCACACACACAGTGGTCTAAACAAAATGTGATACTTTGTCACACACACAGTGGTCTAAACAAAATGAGATACTTTGTCACCACACAGTGGTCTAAACAAAATGTGATACTTTGTCACACACACAGTGGTCAAAATAAAATGTGATACTTTGTCACACACACAGTGGTCTGAACAAAATGTGATACTTTGTCGCACACACAGTGGTGTAAACAAAATGTGATACTTTGTCACACACAGTGGTCTGAACAAAATGTGATACTTTGTCACTCACACATAGGTCTAAACAAAATGTGATACTTTGTCACACACAGTTGTCTAAACAAAATGTGATACTTTGTAACACAAACAGTGGTCTAAAGAAAATGTGATACTTTATTACACACTCAGTGGTATGAACAAAATGTGATACTTTGTCACACACACAGTGGTCTAAACAAAATGTGATACTTTGTCACACACACGGTGGTCAAAAAATGTGATACTTTGTCACACACACAGTGGTCTAAACAAAATGTTATACTTTGTCACATACAGCGTGTTAAACGAAATGTGTTACATTATCACACACACAGTGGTCTGAACAAAATGTGATACTTTGTCACACACACAGTGGTCTAAACAAAATGTGATACTTTGTCACACACACAGTGGTCTAAACAAAATGTGATACTTTGTCACACACACAGTGTGCTAAACGAAATGTGATACTTTATCACACACACAGTGGTCTAAACAAAATGTGATACTTTGTCACACACAGTGGTCTAAACAAAATGTGATACTTTGTCACACACACAGTGGTCTAAACAAAATGTGATACTTTGTAACACACACAGTGGTCTAAACAAAATGTGGTACTTTGTCACATACAGCGTGTTAAACGAAATGTGTTACATTATCACACACACAGTGGTCTGAACAAAATGTGATACTTTGTCACACACACAGTGGTCTAAACAAAATGTGATACTTTGTCACACACACAGTGGTCTAAACAAAATGTGATACTTTGTCACACACACAGTGTGCTAAACGAAATATGATACTTTATCACACACACAGTGGTCTAAACAAAATGTGATACTTTGTCACACACAGTGGTCTAAACAAAATGTGATACTTTATCACACACACAGTGGTCTAAACAAAATGTGACACTTTGCCACACACACAGTGGTCTAAACAAAAAGTGATACTTTATCACACACACAGTGTGCTAAACAAAATGTGATACTTTGTCACACACAGTGCTCTAAACAAAATGTGATACTTTGTAACACACACAGTGGTCTAAACAAAATGTGATACTTTATCACACACAGTGGTCTGAACAAAATGTGATACTTTGTCACACACACAGTGGTCTGAACAAAATGTGATACTTTGTCACACACACAGTGGTCTAAACAAAATGTGATACTTTGTCATACACACAGTGGTCAAAACAAAATGTGATACTTTGTCACATACACAGTGGTCTGAACAAAATGTGATACTTTGTCACACACACAGTGGTCTAAACAAAATGTGATACTTTGTCATACACACAGTGTGCTAAACAAAATGTGATACTTTG
The DNA here is from genome assembly GCF_978046115.1 of Saccoglossus kowalevskii. Classification (NCBI taxonomy): domain Eukaryota; kingdom Metazoa; phylum Hemichordata; class Enteropneusta; family Harrimaniidae; genus Saccoglossus; species Saccoglossus kowalevskii. The sequence goes on along the minus strand of NC_140648.1, from coordinate 7,296,111 downwards.
TAACACACAGTGATCTAAACAAAATGTGATACTTTGTCACACACACAGTGGTCTAAACAAAATGTGATACTTTGTCACATACACAGTGGTCTGAACAAAATGTGATACTTTATCACACATACAGTGATCTAAACAAAATGTGATACTTTGTAACACACACAGTGGCCTAAACAAAATGTGATACTTTGTCACACACACAGTGGTCTAAACAAAATGTGATACTTTGTCACTCACACAGTGGTCTAAACAAAATGTGATACTTTGACACATACAGTGATCTAAACAAAATGTGATACTTTGTCACACATACAGTGATCTAAACAAAATGTGATACTTTTTTAACACACACAGTGGTCTAAACAAAATGAGATACTTTGTCACACACATAGTGGTCTAAACAAAATGTGATACTTTGTCACACACACAGTGGTCTAAACAAAATGTGATACTTTGTCACACATACAGTGTTCTAAACAAAATGTGATACTTTGTCACATACAGTGGTCTAAACAAAATGAGATACTTTGTCACACACACAGTGGTCTAAACAAAATGTGATACGTTGTCACACACAAAGAGCTCTAAACAAAATGTTATACTTTGTAACACACACAGTGGTCTAAACAAAATGTGATACTTTATCACACACACAGTGTTCTGAACAAAATGTGATACTTTGTCACACACACAGTGGTCTGAACAAAATGTGATACTTTGTCACACACACAGTGGTCTAAACAAAATGTGATACTTTGTAACACACACAGTGGTCTAAACAAAATGTGATATTTTGTCACACTCACAGTGTGCTAAACAAAATGTGATACTTTGTCACACACACACAGTGGTCTAAACAAAATGTGATACTTTGTCACACACACAGTGGTTTAAACAAAATATGATACTTTGTCACACACACAGTGGTCTAAACAAAATGTGATACTTTGTAACACACACAGTGGCCTAAACATAATGTGATACTTTGTCACACACACAGTGGTCTAAACAAAATGTGATACTTTGTCACACACACAGTGGTCTAAACAAAATGTGATATTTTGTCACACACACAGTGGTCTAAACAAAATGTGATACTTTGTCACACACACAGTGGTCTAAACAAAATGAGATACTTTGTCACACACAGTGGTCTAAACAAAATGTGATACTTTGTCACACACACAGTGGTCTAAACAAAATGAGATACTTTGTCACCACACAGTGGTCTAAACAAAATGTGATACTTTGTCACACACACAGTGGTAGAAACAAAATGTGATACTTTGTCACACACAGTGGTCTAAACAAAATGTGATACTTTGTAACACACACAGCGGTCTAAACAAAATGAGATACTTTGTCACACTCAGTGGTCTAAACAAAATGTGATACTTTGTAACACACACAGTGTGCTAAACAAAATGTGATACTTTGTCACACACATTGGTCTAAACAAAATGTGATACTTTGTCACACACACAGTGGTCTAAACAAAATGTGATACTTTGTCACACACAGTTGTCTAAACAAAATGTGATTCTTTGTCAGACACACAGTGGTCTAAAAAATGTGATACTTTGTAACACACACAGTGGTCTGAACAAATGTGATACTTTGTCACACACAGTGGTCTAAACAAAATGTGATACTTTGTCACACACACAGTGGTCTGAACAAAATGTGATACTTTGTCACACACACAGTGGTCTAAACAAAATGTGATACTTTGTCATACACACAGTGGTCAAAACAAAATGTGATACTTTGTCACATACACAGTGGTCTGAACAAAATGTGATACTTTGTCACACACACAGTGGTCTAAACAAAATGTGATACTTTGTCATACACACAGTGTGCTAAACAAAATGTGATACTTTGTAACACACAGTGATCTAAACAAAATGTGATACTTTGTCACACACACAGTGGTCTAAACAAAATGTGATACTTTGTCACATACACAGTGGTCTGAACAAAATGTGATACTTTATCACACATACAGTGATCTAAACAAAATGTGATACTTTGTAACACACACAGTGGCCTAAACAAAATGTGATACTTTGTCACACACACAGTGGTCTAAACAAAATGTGATACTTTGTCACTCACACAGTGGTCTAAACAAAATGTGATACTTTGACACATACAGTGATCTAAACAAAATGTGATACTTTGTCACACATACAGTGATCTAAACAAAATGTGATACTTTTTTAACACACACAGTGGTCTAAACAAAATGAGATACTTTGTCACACACATAGTGGTCTAAACAAAATGTGATACTTTGTCACACACACAGTGGTCTAAACAAAATGTGATACTTTGTCACACATACAGTGTTCTAAACAAAATGTGATACTTTGTCACATACAGTGGTCTAAACAAAATGAGATACTTTGTCACACACACAGTGGTCTAAACAAAATGTGATACGTTGTCACACACAAAGTGCTCTAAACAAAATGTTATACTTTGTAACACACACAGTGGTCTAAACAAAATGTGATACTTTATCACACACACAGTGTTCTGAACAAAATGTGATACTTTGTCACACACACAGTGGTCTGAACAAAATGTGATACTTTGTCACACACACAGTGGTCTAAACAAAATGTGATACTTTGTAACACACACAGTGGTCTAAACAAAATGTGATATTTTGTCACACTCACAGTGTGCTAAACAAAATGTGATACTTTGTCACACACACACAGTGGTCTAAACAAAATGTGATACTTTGTCACACACACAGTGGTTTAAACAAAATATGATACTTTGTCACACACACAGTGGTCTAAACAAAATGTGATACTTTGTAACACACACAGTGGCCTAAACATAATGTGATACTTTGTCACACACACAGTGGTCTAAACAAAATGTGATACTTTGTCACACACACAGTGGTCTAAACAAAATGTGATATTTTGTCACACACACAGTGGTCTAAACAAAATGTGATACTTTGTCACACACACAGTGGTCTAAACAAAATGAGATACTTTGTCACACACAGTGGTCTAAACAAAATGTGATACTTTGTCACACACACAGTGGTCTAAACAAAATGAGATACTTTGTCACCACACAGTGGTCTAAACAAAATGTGATACTTTGTCACACACACAGTGGTAGAAACAAAATGTGATACTTTGTCACACACAGTGGTCTAAACAAAATGTGATACTTTGTAACACACACAGCGGTCTAAACAAAATGAGATACTTTGTCACACTCAGTGGTCTAAACAAAATGTGATACTTTGTAACACACACAGTGTGCTAAACAAAATGTGATACTTTGTCACACACATTGGTCTAAACAAAATGTGATACTTTGTCACACACACAGTGGTCTAAACAAAATGTGATACTTTGTCACACACAGTTGTCTAAACAAAATGTGATTCTTTGTCAGACACACAGTGGTCTAAAAAATGTGATACTTTGTAACACACACAGTGGTCTGAACAAATGTGATACTTTGTCACACACAGTGGTCTAAACAAAATGTGATACTTTGTAACACACACAGCGGTCTAAACAAAATGAGATACTTTGTCACACTCAGTGGTCTAAACAAAATGTGATACTTTGTAACACACACAGTGTGCTAAACAAAATGTGATACTTTGTCACACACACATTGGTCTAAACAAAATGTGATACTTTGTCACACACACAGTGGTCTAAACAAAATGTGATACTTTGTCACACACAGTGGTCTAAACAAAATGTGATACTTTGTCACACACACAGTGGTCTAAAAAATGTGATACTTTGTCACACACACAGTGGTCTAAACAAAATGTTATACTTTGTCACGCACACAGTGTGCTAAACAAAATGTGATACTTTCTCACACACACAGTGGCCTAAAAAAATGTGATACTTTGTAACACACACAGTGTGCTAAACAAAATGTGATACTTTGTCACACACACAGTGCTCTAAACAAAATGTTATACTTTGTAACACACACAGTGGTCTAAACAAAATGTGATACTTTATCACACACACAGTGGTCTGAACAAAATGTGATACTTTGTCACACACACAGTGGTCTGAACAAAATGTGATACATTGTCACACACACAGTGGTCTAAACAAAATGTGATACTTTGTAACACACACAGTGGTCTAAACAAAATGTGATACTTTGTCACACACACAGTGGTCTAAACAAAATGAGATACTTTGTCACACACACAGTGGTCTAAACAAAATGTGATACTTTGTCACACACACAGTGGTCTAAACAAAATGAGATACTTTGTCACCACACAGTGGTCTAAACAAAATGTGATACTTTGTCACACACACAGTGGTCAAAATAAAATGTGATACTTTGTCACACACACAGTGGTCTGAACAAAATGTGATACTTTGTCGCACACACAGTGGTGTAAACAAAATGTGATACTTTGTCACACACAGTGGTCTGAACAAAATGTGATACTTTGTCACTCACACATAGGTCTAAACAAAATGTGATACTTTGTCACACACAGTTGTCTAAACAAAATGTGATACTTTGTAACACAAACAGTGGTCTAAAGAAAATGTGATACTTTATTACACACTCAGTGGTATGAACAAAATGTGATACTTTGTCACACACACAGTGGTCTAAACAAAATGTTATACTTTGTCACATACAGCGTGTTAAACGAAATGTGTTACATTATCACACACACAGTGGTCTGAACAAAATGTGATACTTTGTCACACACACAGTGGTCTAAACAAAATGTGATACTTTGTCACACACACAGTGGTCTAAACAAAATGTGATACTTTGTCACACACACAGTGTGCTAAACGAAATGTGATACTTTATCACACACACAGTGGTCTAAACAAAATGTGATACTTTGTCACACACAGTGGTCTAAACAAAATGTGATACTTTGTCACACACACAGTGGTCTAAACAAAATGTGATACTTTGTAACACACACAGTGGTCTAAACAAAATGTGGTACTTTGTCACATACAGCGTGTTAAACGAAATGTGTTACATTATCACACACACAGTGGTCTGAACAAAATGTGATACTTTGTCACACACACAGTGGTCTAAACAAAATGTGATACTTTGTCACACACACAGTGGTCTAAACAAAATGTGATACTTTGTCACACACACAGTGTGCTAAACGAAATATGATACTTTATCACACACACAGTGGTCTAAACAAAATGTGATACTTTGTCACACACAGTGGTCTAAACAAAATGTGATACTTTATCACACACACAGTGGTCTAAACAAAATGTGACACTTTGCCACACACACAGTGGTCTAAACAAAAAGTGATACTTTATCACACACACAGTGTGCTAAACAAAATGTGATACTTTGTCACACACAGTGCTCTAAACAAAATGTGATACTTTGTAACACACACAGTGGTCTAAACAAAATGTGATACTTTATCACACACAGTGGTCTGAACAAAATGTGATACTTTGTCACACACACAGTGGTCTGAACAAAATGTGATACTTTGTCACACACACAGTGGTCTAAACAAAATGTGATACTTTGTCATACACACAGTGGTCAAAACAAAATGTGATACTTTGTCACATACACAGTGGTCTGAACAAAATGTGATACTTTGTCACACACACAGTGGTCTAAACAAAATGTGATACTTTGTCATACACACAGTGTGCTAAACAAAATGTGATACTTTGTAACACACAGTGATCTAAACAAAATGTGATACTTTGTCACACACACAGTGGTCTAAACAAAATGTGATACTTTGTCACATACACAGTGGTCTGAACAAAATGTGATACTTTATCACACATACAGTGATCTAAACAAAATGTGATACTTTGTAACACACACAGTGGCCTAAACAAAATGTGATACTTTGTCACACACACAGTGGTCTAAACAAAATGTGATACTTTGTCACTCACACAGTGGTCTAAACAAAATGTGATACTTTGACACATACAGTGATCTAAACAAAATGTGATACTTTGTCACACATACAGTGATCTAAACAAAATGTGATACTTTTTTAACACACACAGTGGTCTAAACAAAATGAGATACTTTGTCACACACATAGTGGTCTAAACAAAATGTGATACTTTGTCACACACACAGTGGTCTAAACAAAATGTGATACTTTGTCACACATACAGTGTTCTAAACAAAATGTGATACTTTGTCACATACAGTGGTCTAAACAAAATGAGATACTTTGTCACACACACAGTGGTCTAAACAAAATGTGATACGTTGTCACACACAAAGTGCTCTAAACAAAATGTTATACTTTGTAACACACACAGTGGTCTAAACAAAATGTGATACTTTATCACACACACAGTGTTCTGAACAAAATGTGATACTTTGTCACACACACAGTGGTCTGAACAAAATGTGATACTTTGTCACACACACAGTGGTCTAAACAAAATGTGATACTTTATCACACATACAGTGATCTAAACAAAATGTGATACTTTGTAACACACACAGTGGCCTAAACAAAATGTGATACTTTGTCACACACACAGTGGTCTAAACAAAATGTGATACTTTGTCACTCACACAGTGGTCTAAACAAAATGTGATACTTTGACACATACAGTGATCTAAACAAAATGTGATACTTTGTCACACATACAGTGATCTAAACAAAATGTGATACTTTTTTAACACACACAGTGGTCTAAACAAAATGAGATACTTTGTCACACACATAGTGGTCTAAACAAAATGTGATACTTTGTCACACACACAGTGGTCTAAACAAAATGTGATACTTTGTCACACATACAGTGTTCTAAACAAAATGTGATACTTTGTCACATACAGTGGTCTAAACAAAATGAGATACTTTGTCACACACACAGTGGTCTAAACAAAATGTGATACGTTGTCACACACAAAGTGCTCTAAACAAAATGTTATACTTTGTAACACACACAGTGGTCTAAACAAAATGTGATACTTTATCACACACACAGTGTTCTGAACAAAATGTGATACTTTGTCACACACACAGTGGTCTGAACAAAATGTGATACTTTGTCACACACACAGTGGTCTAAACAAAATGTGATACTTTGTAACACACACAGTGGTCTAAACAAAATGTGATATTTTGTCACACTCACAGTGTGCTAAACAAAATGTGATACTTTGTCACACACACACAGTGGTCTAAACAAAATGTGATACTTTGTCACACACACAGTGGTTTAAACAAAATATGATACTTTGTCACACACACAGTGGTCTAAACAAAATGTGATACATTGTAACACACACAGTGGCCTAAACATAATGTGATACTTTGTCACACACACAGTGGTCTAAACAAAATGTGATACTTTGTCACACACACAGTGGTCTAAACAAAATGTGATATTTTGTCACACACACAGTGGTCTAAACAAAATGTGATACTTTGTCACACACACAGTGGTCTAAACAAAATGAGATACTTTGTCACACACAGTGGTCTAAACAAAATGTGATACTTTGTCACACACACAGTGGTCTAAACAAAATGAGATACTTTGTCACCACACAGTGGTCTAAACAAAATGTGATACTTTGTCACACACACAGTGGTAGAAACAAAATGTGATACTTTGTCACACACAGTGGTCTAAACAAAATGTGATACTTTGTAACACACACAGCGGTCTAAACAAAATGAGATACTTTGTCACACTCAGTGGTCTAAACAAAATGTGATACTTTGTAACACACACAGTGTGCTAAACAAAATGTGATACTTTGTCACACACATTGGTCTAAACAAAATGTGATACTTTGTCACACACACAGTGGTCTAAACAAAATGTGATACTTTGTCACACACAGTTGTCTAAACAAAATGTGATTCTTTGTCAGACACACAGTGGTCTAAAAAATGTGATACTTTGTAACACACACAGTGGTCTGAACAAATGTGATACTTTGTCACACACAGTGGTCTAAACAAAATGTGATACTTTGTAACACACACAGCGGTCTAAACAAAATGAGATACTTTGTCACACTCAGTGGTCTAAACAAAATGTGATACTTTGTCACACACACAGTGGTCTAAACAAAATGTGATACTTTGTCACACACAGTGGTCTAAACAAAATGTGATGCTTTGTCACACACACAGTGGTCTAAAAAATGTGATACTTTGTCACACACACAGTGGTCTAAACAAAATGTTATACTTTGTCACGCACACAGTGTGCTAAACAAAATGTGATACTTTCTCACACACACAGTGGCCTAAAAAAATGTGATACTTTGTAACACACACAGTGTGCTAAACAAAATGTGATACTTTGTCACACACACAGTGCTCTAAACAAAATGTTATACTTTGTAACACACACAGTGGTCTAAACAAAATGTGATACTTTATCACACACACAGTGGTCTGAACAAAATGTGATACTTTGTCACACACACAGTGGTCTGAACAAAATGTGATACATTGTCACACACACAGTGGTCTAAACAAAATGTGATACTTTGTAACACACACAGTGGTCTAAACAAAATGTGATACTTTGTCACACACACAGTGGTCTAAACAAAATGAGATACTTTGTCACACACACAGTGGTCTAAACAAAATGTGATACTTTGTCACACACACAGTGGTCTAAACAAAATGAGATACTTTGTCACCACACAGTGGTCTAAACAAAATGTGATACTTTGTCACACACACAGTGGTCAAAATAAAATGTGATACTTTGTCACACACACAGTGGTCTGAACAAAATGTGATACTTTGTCGCACACACAGTGGTGTAAACAAAATGTGATACTTTGTCACACACAGTGGTCTGAACAAAATGTGATACTTTGTCACTCACACATAGGTCTAAACAAAATGTGATACTTTGTCACACACAGTTGTCTAAACAAAATGTGATACTTTGTAACACAAACAGTGGTCTAAAGAAAATGTGATACTTTATTACACACTCAGTGGTATGAACAAAATGTGATACTTTGTCACACACACAGTGGTCTAAACAAAATGTTATACTTTGTCACATACAGCGTGTTAAACGAAATGTGTTACATTATCACACACACAGTGGTCTGAACAAAATGTGATACTTTGTCACACACACAGTGGTCTAAACAAAATGTGATACTTTGTCACACACACAGTGGTCTAAACAAAATGTGATACTTTGTCACACACACAGTGTGCTAAACGAAATGTGATACTTTATCACACACACAGTGGTCTAAACAAAATGTGATACTTTGTCACACACAGTGGTCTAAACAAAATGTGATACTTTGTCACACACACAGTGGTCTAAACAAAATGTGATACTTTGTAACACACACAGTGGTCTAAACAAAATGTGGTACTTTGTCACATACAGCGTGTTAAACGAAATGTGTTACATTATCACACACACAGTGGTCTGAACAAAATGTGATACTTTGTCACACACACAGTGGTCTAAACAAAATGTGATACTTTGTCACACACACAGTGGTCTAAACAAAATGTGATACTTTGTCACACACACAGTGTGCTAAACGAAATATGATACTTTATCACACACACAGTGGTCTAAACAAAATGTGATACTTTGTCACACACAGTGGTCTAAACAAAATGTGATACTTTATCACACACACAGTGGTCTAAACAAAATGTGACACTTTGCCACACACACAGTGGTCTAAACAAAAAGTGATACTTTATCACACACACAGTGTGCTAAACAAAATGTGATACTTTGTCACACACAGTGCTCTAAACAAAATGTGATACTTTGTAACACACACAGTGGTCTAAACAAAATGTGATACTTTATCACACACAGTGGTCTGAACAAAATGTGATACTTTGTCACACACACAGTGGTCTGAACAAAATGTGATACTTTGTCACACACACAGTGGTCTAAACAAAATGTGATACTTTGTCATACACACAGTGGTCAAAACAAAATGTGATACTTTGTCACATACACAGTGGTCTGAACAAAATGTGATACTTTGTCACACACACAGTGGTCTAAACAAAATGTGATACTTTGTCATACACACAGTGTGCTAAACAAAATGTGATACTTTGTAACACACAGTGATCTAAACAAAATGTGATACTTTGTCACACACACAGTGGTCTAAACAAAATGTGATACTTTGTCACATACACAGTGGTCTGAACAAAATGTGATACTTTATCACACATACAGTGATCTAAACAAAATGTGATACTTTGTAACACACACAGTGGCCTAAACAAAATGTGATACTTTGTCACACACACAGTGGTCTAAACAAAATGTGATACTTTGTCACTCACACAGTGGTCTAAACAAAATGTGATACTTTGACACATACAGTGATCTAAACAAAATGTGATACTTTGTCACACATACAGTGATCTAAACAAAATGTGATACTTTTTTAACACACACAGTGGTCTAAACAAAATGAGATACTTTGTCACACACATAGTGGTCTAAACAAAATGTGATACTTTGTCACACACACAGTGGTCTAAACAAAATGTGATACTTTGTCACACATACAGTGTTCTAAACAAAATGTGATACTTTGTCACATACAGTGGTCTAAACAAAATGAGATACTTTGTCACACACACAGTGGTCTAAACAAAATGTGATACGTTGTCACACACAAAGTGCTCTAAACAAAATGTTATACTTTGTAACACACACAGTGGTCTAAACAAAATGTGATACTTTATCACACACACAGTGTTCTGAACAAAATGTGATACTTTGTCACACACACAGTGGTCTGAACAAAATGTGATACTTTGTCACACACACAGTGGTCTAAACAAAATGTGATACTTTATCACACATACAGTGATCTAAACAAAATGTGATACTTTGTAACACACACAGTGGCCTAAACAAAATGTGATACTTTGTCACACACACAGTGGTCTAAACAAAATGTGATACTTTGTCACTCACACAGTGGTCTAAACAAAATGTGATACTTTGACACATACAGTGATCTAAACAAAATGTGATACTTTGTCACACATACAGTGATCTAAACAAAATGTGATACTTTTTTAACACACACAGTGGTCTAAACAAAATGAGATACTTTGTCACACACATAGTGGTCTAAACAAAATGTGATACTTTGTCACACACACAGTGGTCTAAACAAAATGTGATACTTTGTCACACATACAGTGTTCTAAACAAAATGTGATACTTTGTCACATACAGTGGTCTAAACAAAATGAGATACTTTGTCACACACACAGTGGTCTAAACAAAATGTGATACGTTGTCACACACAAAGTGCTCTAAACAAAATGTTATACTTTGTAACACACACAGTGGTCTAAACAAAATGTGATACTTTATCACACACACAGTGTTCTGAACAAAATGTGATACTTTGTCACACACACAGTGGTCTGAACAAAATGTGATACTTTGTCACACACACAGTGGTCTAAACAAAATGTGATACTTTGTAACACACACAGTGGTCTAAACAAAATGTGATATTTTGTCACACTCACAGTGTGCTAAACAAAATGTGATACTTTGTCACACACACACAGTGGTCTAAACAAAATGTGATACTTTGTCACACACACAGTGGTTTAAACAAAATATGATACTTTGTCACACACACAGTGGTCTAAACAAAATGTGATACTTTGTAACACACACAGTGGCCTAAACATAATGTGATACTTTGTCACACACACAGTGGTCTAAACAAAATGTGATACTTTGTCACACACACAGTGGTCTAAACAAAATGTGATATTTTGTCACACACACAGTGGTCTAAACAAAATGTGATACTTTGTCACACACACAGTGGTCTAAACAAAATGAGATACTTTGTCACACACAGTGGTCTAAACAAAATGTGATACTTTGTCACACACACAGTGGTCTAAACAAAATGAGATACTTTGTCACCACACAGTGGTCTAAACAAAATGTGATACTTTGTCACACACACAGTGGTAGAAACAAAATGTGATACTTTGTCACACACAGTGGTCTAAACAAAATGTGATACTTTGTAACACACACAGCGGTCTAAACAAAATGAGATACTTTGTCACACTCAGTGGTCTAAACAAAATGTGATACTTTGTAACACACACAGTGTGCTAAACAAAATGTGATACTTTGTCACACACATTGGTCTAAACAAAATGTGATACTTTGTCACACACACAGTGGTCTAAACAAAATGTGATACTTTGTCACACACAGTTGTCTAAACAAAATGTGATTCTTTGTCAGACACACAGTGGTCTAAAAAATGTGATACTTTGTAACACACACAGTGGTCTGAACAAATGTGATACTTTGTCACACACAGTGGTCTATACAAAATGTGATACTTTGTAACACACACAGCGGTCTAAACAAAATGAGATACTTTGTCACACTCAGTGGTCTAAACAAAATGTGATACTTTGTAACACACACAGTGTGCTAAACAAAATGTGATACTTTGTCACACACACATTGGTCTAAACAAAATGTGATACTTTGTCACACACACAGTGGTCTAAACAAAATGTGATACTTTGTCACACACAGTGGTCTAAACAAAATGTGATACTTTGTCACACACACAGTGGTCTAAAAAATGTGATACTTTGTCACACACACAGTGGTCTAAACAAAATGTTATACTTTGTCACGCACACAGTGTGCTAAACAAAATGTGATACTTTCTCACACACACAGTGGCCTAAAAAAATGTGATACTTTGTAACACACACAGTGTGCTAAACAAAATGTGATACTTTGTCACACACACAGTGCTCTAAACAAAATGTTATACTTTGTAACACACACAGTGGTCTAAACAAAATGTGATACTTTATCACACACACAGTGGTCTGAACAAAATGTGATACTTTGTCACACACACAGTGGTCTGAACAAAATGTGATACATTGTCACACACACAGTGGTCTAAACAAAATGTGATACTTTGTAACACACACAGTGGTCTAAACAAAATGTGATACTTTGTCACACACACAGTGGTCTAAACAAAATGAGATACTTTGTCACACACACAGTGGTCTAAACAAAATGTGATACTTTGTCACACACACAGTGGTCTAAACAAAATGAGATACTTTGTCACCACACAGTGGTCTAAACAAAATGTGATACTTTGTCACACACACAGTGGTCAAAATAAAATGTGATACTTTGTCACACACACAGTGGTCTGAACAAAATGTGATACTTTGTCGCACACACAGTGGTGTAAACAAAATGTGATACTTTGTCACACACAGTGGTCTGAACAAAATGTGATACTTTGTCACTCACACATAGGTCTAAACAAAATGTGATACTTTGTCACACACAGTTGTCTAAACAAAATGTGATACTTTGTAACACAAACAGTGGTCTAAAGAAAATGTGATACTTTATTACACACTCAGTGGTATGAACAAAATGTGATACTTTGTCACACACACAGTGGTCTAAACAAAATGTGATACTTTGTCACACACACGGTGGTCAAAAAATGTGATACTTTGTCACACACACAGTGGTCTAAACAAAATGTTATACTTTGTCACATACAGCGTGTTAAACGAAATGTGTTACATTATCACACACACAGTGGTCTGAACAAAATGTGATACTTTGTCACACACACAGTGGTCTAAACAAAATGTGATACTTTGTCACACACACAGTGGTCTAAACAAAATGTGATACTTTGTCACACACACAGTGTGCTAAACGAAATGTGATACTTTATCACACACACAGTGGTCTAAACAAAATGTGATACTTTGTCACACACAGTGGTCTAAACAAAATGTGATACTTTATCACACACACAGTGGTCTAAACAAAATGTGACACTTTGCCACACACACAGTGGTCTAAACAAAAAGTGATACTTTATCACACACACAGTGTGCTAAACAAAATGTGATACTTTGTCACACACAGTGCTCTAAACAAAATGTGATACTTTGTAACACACACAGTGGTCTAAACAAAATGTGATACTTTATCACACACACAGTGGTCTGAACAAAATGTGATACTTTGTCACACACACAGTGGTCTGAACAAAATGTGATACTTTGTCACACACACAGTGGTCTAAACAAAATGTGATACTTTGTCATACACACAGTGGTCAAAACAAAATGTGATACTTTGTCACATACACAGTGGTCTGAACAAAATGTGATACTTTGTCACACACACAGTGGTCTAAACAAAATGTGATACTTTGTCATACACACAGTGTGCTAAACAAAATGTGATACTTTGTAACACACAGTGGTCTAAACAAAATGTGATACTTTGTCACACACAGAGTGGTCTAAACAAAATGTGATACTTTGTCACACACACAGTGCTCTAAACAAAATGTTATACTTTGTAACACACACAGTGGTCTAAACAAAATGTGATACTTTATCACACACACAGTGGTCTGAACAAAATGTGATACTTTGTCACACACACAGTGGTCTGAACAAAATGTGATACATTGTCACACACACAGTGGTCTAAACAAAATGTGATACTTTGTAACACACACAGTGGTCTAAACAAAATGTGATACTTTGTCACACACACAGTGGTCTAAACAAAATGAGATACTTTGTCACACACACAGTGGTCTAAACAAAATGTGATACTTTGTCACACACACAGTGGTCTAAACAAAATGAGATACTTTGTCACCACACAGTGGTCTAAACAAAATGTGATACTTTGTCACACACACAGTGGTCAAAATAAAATGTGATACTTTGTCACACACACAGTGGTCTGAACAAAATGTGATACTTTGTCGCACACACAGTGGTGTAAACAAAATGTGATACTTTGTCACACACAGTGGTCTAAACAAAATGTGATACTTTGTCACACAGTTGTCTAAACAAAATGTGATACTTTGTAACACAAACAGTGGTCTAAAGAAAATGTGATACTTTATTACACACTCAGTGGTATGAACAAAATGTGATACTTTGTCACACACACAGTGGTCTAAACAAAATGTGATACTTTGTCACACACACGGTGGTCAAAAAATGTGATACTTTGTCACACACACAGTGGTCTAAACAAAATGTTATACTTTGTCACATACAGCGTGTTAAACGAAATGTGTTACATTATCACACACACAGTGGTCTGAACAAAATGTGATACTTTATCACACACACAGTGGTCTAAACAAAATGTGACACTTTGCCACACACACAGTGGTCTAAACAAAAAGTGATACTTTATCACACACAGTGTGCTAAACAAAATGTGATACTTTCTCACACACACAGTGGCCTAAAAAAATGTGATACTTTGTAACACACACAGTGTGCTAAACAAAATGTGATACTTTGTCACACACACAGTGCTCTAAACAAAATGTTATACTTTGTAACACACACAGTGGTCTAAACAAAATGTGATACTTTATCACACACACAGTGGTCTGAACAAAATGTGATACTTTGTCACACACACAGTGGTCTGAACAAAATGTGATACATTGTCACACACACAGTGGTCTAAACAAAATGTGATACTTTGTAACACACACAGTGGTCTAAACAAAATGTGATACTTTGTCACACACACAGTGGTCTAAACAAAATGAGATACTTTGTCACACACACAGTGGTCTAAACAAAATGTGATACTTTGTCACACACACAGTGGTCTAAACAAAATGAGATACTTTGTCACCACACAGTGGTCTAAACAAAATGTGATACTTTGTCACACACACAGTGGTCAAAATAAAATGTGATACTTTGTCACACACACAGTGGTCTGAACAAAATGTGATACTTTGTCGCACACACAGTGGTGTAAACAAAATGTGATACTTTGTCACACACAGTGGTCTGAACAAAATGTGATACTTTGTCACTCACACATAGGTCTAAACAAAATGTGATACTTTGTCACACACAGTTGTCTAAACAAAATGTGATACTTTGTAACACAAACAGTGGTCTAAAGAAAATGTGATACTTTATTACACACTCAGTGGTATGAACAAAATGTGATACTTTGTCACACACACAGTGGTCTAAACAAAATGTGATACTTTGTCACACACACGGTGGTCAAAAAATGTGATACTTTGTCACACACACAGTGGTCTAAACAAAATGTTATACTTTGTCACATACAGCGTGTTAAACGAAATGTGTTACATTATCACACACACAGTGGTCTGAACAAAATGTGATACTTTGTCACACACACAGTGGTCTAAACAAAATGTGATACTTTGTCACACACACAGTGGTCTAAACAAAATGTGATACTTTGTCACACACACAGTGTGCTAAACGAAATGTGATACTTTATCACACACACAGTGGTCTAAACAAAATGTGATACTTTGTCACACACAGTGGTCTAAACAAAATGTGATACTTTATCACACACACAGTGGTCTAAACAAAATGTGACACTTTGCCACACACACAGTGGTCTAAACAAAAAGTGATACTTTATCACACACACAGTGTGCTAAACAAAATGTGATACTTTGTCACACACAGTGCTCTAAACAAAATGTGATACTTTGTAACACACACAGTGGTCTAAACAAAATGTGATACTTTATCACACACACAGTGGTCTGAACAAAATGTGATACTTTGTCACACACACAGTGGTCTGAACAAAATGTGATACTTTGTCACACACACAGTGGTCTAAACAAAATGTGATACTTTGTCATACACACAGTGGTCAAAACAAAATGTGATACTTTGTCACATACACAGTGGTCTGAACAAAATGTGATACTTTGTCACACACACAGTGGTCTAAACAAAATGTGATACTTTGTCATACACACAGTGTGCTAAACAAAATGTGATACTTTGTAACACACAGTGGTCTAAACAAAATGTGATACTTTGTCACACACAGAGTGGTCTAAACAAAATGTGATACTTTGTCACACACACAGTGCTCTAAACAAAATGTTATACTTTGTAACACACACAGTGGTCTAAACAAAATGTGATACTTTATCACACACACAGTGGTCTGAACAAAATGTGATACTTTGTCACACACACAGTGGTCTGAACAAAATGTGATACATTGTCACACACACAGTGGTCTAAACAAAATGTGATACTTTGTAACACACACAGTGGTCTAAACAAAATGTGATACTTTGTCACACACACAGTGGTCTAAACAAAATGAGATACTTTGTCACACACACAGTGGTCTAAACAAAATGTGATACTTTGTCACACACACAGTGGTCTAAACAAAATGAGATACTTTGTCACCACACAGTGGTCTAAACAAAATGTGATACTTTGTCACACACACAGTGGTCAAAATAAAATGTGATACTTTGTCACACACACAGTGGTCTGAACAAAATGTGATACTTTGTCGCACACACAGTGGTGTAAACAAAATGTGATACTTTGTCACACACAGTGGTCTAAACAAAATGTGATACTTTGTCACACAGTTGTCTAAACAAAATGTGATACTTTGTAACACAAACAGTGGTCTAAAGAAAATGTGATACTTTATTACACACTCAGTGGTATGAACAAAATGTGATACTTTGTCACACACACAGTGGTCTAAACAAAATGTGATACTTTGTCACACACACGGTGGTCAAAAAATGTGATACTTTGTCACACACACAGTGGTCTAAACAAAATGTTATACTTTGTCACATACAGCGTGTTAAACGAAATGTGTTACATTATCACACACACAGTGGTCTGAACAAAATGTGATACTTTATCACACACACAGTGGTCTAAACAAAATGTGACACTTTGCCACACACACAGTGGTCTAAACAAAAAGTGATACTTTATCACACACAGTGTGCTAAACAAAATGTGATACTTTGTCACACACAGTGCTCTAAACAAAATGTGATATTTGTAACACACACAGTGGTCTAAACAAAATGTGATACTTTATCACACACACAGTGGTCTGAACAAAATGTGATACTTTGTCACACACACAGTGGTCTGAACAAAATGTGATACTTTGTCACACACACAGTGGTCTAAACAAAATGTGATACTTTGTCATACACACAGTGGTCTAAACAAAATGTGATACTTTGTAACACACACAGTGTGCTAAACAAAATGTGATACTTTGTCACACACATTGGTCTAAACAAAATGTGATACTTTGTCACACACACAGTGGTCTAAACAAAATGTGATACTTTGTCACACACAGTTGTCTAAACAAAATGTGATTCTTTGTCAGACACAGTGGTCTAAAAAATGTGATACTTTGTCACACACACAGTGGTCTAAACAAAATGTTAAACTTTGTCACACACACAGCGTGCTAAACAAAATGTGATACTTTGTCACACACACAGTGGCCTAAAAAATGTGATACTTTGTAACACACACAGTGGTCTGAACAAATGTGATACTTTGTCACACACAGTGGTCTAAACAAAATGTGATACTTTGTAACACACACAGCGGTCTAAACAAAATGAGATACTTTGTCACACTCAGTGGTCTAAACAAAATGTGATACTTTGTAACACACACATTGGTCTAAACAAAATGTGATACTTTGTCACACACAGTGGTCTAAACAAAATGTGATACTTTGTCACACACACAGTGGTCTAAAAAATGTGATACTTTGTCACACACACAGTGGTCTAAACAAAATGTTATACTTTGTCACGCACACAGTGTGCTAAACAAAATGTGATACTTTCTCACACACACAGTGGCCTAAAAAAATGTGATACTTTGTAACACACACAGTGTGCTAAACAAAATGTGATACTTTGTCGCACACACAGTGGTGTAAACAAAATGTGATACTTTGTCACACACAGTGGTCTGAACAAAATGTGATACTTTGTCACTCACACAGTGGTCTAAACAAAATGTGATACTTTGTCACACAGTTGTCTAAACAAAATGTGATACTTTGTAACACAAACAGTGGTCTAAAGAAAATGTGATACTTTATTACACACTCAGTGGTATGAACAAAATGTGATACTTTGTCACACACACAGTGGTCTAAACAAAATGTGATACTTTGTCACACACACGGTGGTCAAAAAATGTGATACTTTGTCACACACACAGTGGTCTAAACAAAATGTTATACTTTGTCACATACAGCGTGTTAAACGAAATGTGTTACATTATCACACACACAGTGGTCTGAACAAAATGTGATACTTTATCACACACACAGTGGTCTAAACAAAATGTGACACTTTGCCACACACACAGTGGTCTAAACAAAAAGTGATACTTTATCACACACAGTGTGCTAAACAAAATGTGATACTTTGTCACACACAGTGCTCTAAACAAAATGTGATACTTTGTAACACACACAGTGGTCTAAACAAAATGTGATACTTTATCACACACACAGTGGTCTGAACAAAATGTGATACTTTGTCACACACACAGTGGTCTGAACAAAATGTGATACTTTGTCACACACACAGTGGTCTAAACAAAATGTGATACTTTGTCATACACACAGTGGTCTAAACAAAATGTGATACTTTGTAACACACACAGTGTGCTAAACAAAATGTGATACTTTGTCACACACAGTTGTCTAAACAAAATGTGATTCTTTGTCAGACACACAGTGGTCTAAAAAATGTGATACTTTGTCACACACACAGTGGTCTAAACAAAATGTTAAACTTTGTCACACACACAGCGTGCTAAACAAAATGTGATACTTTGTCACACACACAGTGGCCTAAAAAATGTGATACTTTGTAACACACACAGTGGTCTGAACAAATGTGATACTTTGTCACACACAGTGGTCTAAACAAAATGTGATACTTTGTAACACACACAGCGGTCTAAACAAAATGAGATACTTTGTCACACTCAGTGGTCTAAACAAAATGTGATACTTTGTAACACACACATTGGTCTAAACAAAATGTGATACTTTGTCACACACAGTGGTCTAAACAAAATGTGATACTTTGTCACACACACAGTGGTCTAAAAAATGTGATACTTTGTCACACACACAGTGGTCTAAACAAAATGTTATACTTTGTCACGCACACAGTGTGCTAAACAAAATGCGATACTTTCTCACACACACAGTGGCCTAAAAAAATGTGATACTTTGTAACACACACAGTGTGCTAAACAAAATGTGATACTTTGTCACACACACAGTGCTCTAAACAAAATGTTATACTTTGTAACACACACAGTGGTCTAAACAAAATGTGATACTTTATCACACACACAGTGGTCTGAACAAAATGTGATACTTTGTCACACACACAGTGGTCTGAACAAAATGTGATACATTGTCACACACACAGTGGTCTAAACAAAATGTGATACTTTGTAACACACAGTGGTCTAAACAAAATGTGATACTTTGTCACACACACAGTGGTCTAAACAAAATGAGATACTTTGTCACACACACAGTGGTCTAAACAAAATGTGATACTTTGTCACACACACAGTGGTCTAAACAAAATGAGATTCTTTGTCACCACACAGTGGTCTAAACAAAATGTGATACTTTGTCACACACACAGTGGTCAAAATAAAATGTGATACTTTGTCACACACACAGTGGTCTGAACAAAATGTGATACTTTGTCGCACACACAGTGGTGTAAACAAAATGTGATACTTTGTCACACACAGTGGTCTGAACAAAATGTGATACTTTGTCACTCACACATAGGTCTAAACAAAATGTGATACTTTGTCACACACAGTTGTCTAAACAAAATGTGATACTTTGTAACACAAACAGTGGTCTAAAGAAAATGTGATACTTTATTACACACTCAGTGGTATGAACAAAATGTGATACTTTGTCACACACACAGTGGTCTAAACAAAATGTGATACTTTGTCACACACACGGTGGTCAAAAAATGTGATACTTTGTCACACACACAGTGGTCTAAACAAAATGTTATAGTTTGTCACATACAGCGTGTTAAACGAAATGTGTTACATTATCACACACACAGTGGTCTGAACAAAATGTGATACTTTGTCACACACACAGTGGTCTAAACAAAATGTGATACTTTGTCACACACACAGTGGTCTAAACAAAATGTGATACTTTGTCACACACACAGTGTACTAAACGAAATGTGATACTTTATCACACACACAGTGTGCTAAACAAAATGTGATACTTTGTCACACACAGTGCTCTAAACAAAATGTGATACTTTGTAACACACACAGTGGTCTAAACAAAATGTGATACTTTATCACACACACAGTGGTCTGAACAAAATGTGATACTTTGTCACACACACAGTGGTCTGAACAAAATGTGATACTTTGTCACACACACAGTGGTCTAAACAAAATGTGATACTTTGTCATACACACAGTGGTCAAAACAAAATGTGATACTTTGTCACATACACAGTGGTCTGAACAAAATGTGATACTTTGTCACACACACAGTGGTCTAAACAAAATGTGATACTTTGTCATACACACAGTGTGCTAAACAAAATGTGATACTTTGTAACACACAGTGGTCTAAACAAAATGTGATACTTTGTCACACACACAGTGGTCTAAACAAAATGTGATACTTTGTCACACACACAGTGCTCTAAACAAAATGTTATACTTTGTAACACACACAGTGGTCTAAACAAAATGTGATACTTTATCACACACACAGTGGTCTGAACAAAATGTGATACTTTGTCACACACACAGTGGTCTGAACAAAATGTGATACATTGTCACACACACAGTGGTCTAAACAAAATGTGATACTTTATAACACACACAGTGGTCTAAACAAAATGTGATACTTTGTCACACACACAGTGGTCTAAACAAAATGTGATACTTTGTCACACACACAGTGGTCTAAACAAAATCAGATACTTTGTCACCACACAGTGGTCTAAACAAAATGTGATACTTTGTCACACACACAGTGGTCAAAATAAAATGTGATACTTTGTCACACACACAGTGGTCTGAACAAAATGTGATACTTTGTCGCACACACAGTGGTGTAAACAAAATGTGATACTTTGTCACACACAGTGGTCTGAACAAAATGTGATACTTTGTCACTCACACATAGGTCTAAACAAAATGTGATACTTTGTCACACACAGTTGTCTAAACAAAATGTGATACTTTGTAACACAAACAGTGGTCTAAAGAAAATGTGATACTTTATTACACACTCAGTGGTATGAACAAAATGTGATACTTTGTCACACACACAGTGGTCTAAACAAAATGTGATACTTTGTCACACACACGTTGGTCAAAAAATGTGATACTTTGTCACACACACAGTGGTCTAAACAAAATGTTATACTTTGTCACATACAGCGTGTTAAACGAAATGTGTTACATTATCACACACACAGTGGTCTGAACAAAATGTGATACTTTGTCACACACACAGTGGTCTAAACAAAATGTGATACTTTGTCACACACACAGTGGTCTAAACAAAATGTGATACTTTGTCACACACACAGTGTGCTAAACGAAATGTGATACTTTATCACACACACAGTGGTCTAAACAAAATGTGATACTTTGTCACACACAGTGGTCTAAACAAAATGTGATACTTTGTCACGCACACAGTGTGCTAAACAAAATGTGATACTTTCTCACACACACAGTGGCCTAAAAAAATGTGATACTTTGTAACACACACAGTGTGCTAAACAAAATGTGATACTTTGTCACACACACAGTGCTCTAAACAAAATGTTATACTTTGTAACACACACAGTGGTCTAAACAAAATGTGATACTTTATCACACACACAGTGGTCTGAACAAAATGTGATACTTTGTCACACACACAGTGGTCTGAACAAAATGTGATACATTGTCACACACACAGTGGTCTAAACAAAATGTGATACTTTGTAACACACACAGTGGTCTAAACAAAATGTGATACTTTGTCACACACACAGTGGTCTAAACAAAATGAGATACTTTGTAACACACACAGTGGTCTAAACAAAATGTGATACTTTGTCACACACACAGTGGTCTAAACAAAATGAGATACTTTGTCACACACACAGTGGTCTAAACAAAATGTGATACTTTGTCACACACACAGTGGTCTAAACAAAATGAGATTCTTTGTCACCACACAGTGGTCTAAACAAAATGTGATACTTTGTCACACACACAGTGGTCAAAATAAAATGTGATACTTTGTCACACACACAGTGGTCTGAACAAAATGTGATACTTTGTCGCACACACAGTGGTGTAAACAAAATGTGATACTTTGTCACACACAGTGGTCTGAACAAAATGTGATACTTTGTCACTCACACATAGGTCTAAACAAAATGTGATACTTTGTCACACACAGTTGTCTAAACAAAATGTGATACTTTGTAACACAAACAGTGGTCTAAAGAAAATGTGATACTTTATTACACACTCAGTGGTATGAACAAAATGTGATACTTTGTCACACACACAGTGGTCTAAACAAAATGTGATACTTTGTCACACACACGGTGGTCAAAAAATGTGATACTTTGTCACACACACAGTGGTCTAAACAAAATGTTATACTTTGTCACATACAGCGTGTTAAACGAAATGTGTTACATTATCACACACACAGTGGTCTGAACAAAATGTGATACTTTGTCACACACACAGTGGTCTAAACAAAATGTGATACTTTGTCACACACACAGTGGTCTAAACAAAATGTGATACTTTGTCACACACACAGTGTGCTAAACGAAATGTGATACTTTATCACACACACAGTGGTCTAAACAAAATGTGATACTTTGTCACACACAGTGGTCTAAACAAAATGTGATACTTTATCACACACACAGTGGTCTAAAAAAATGTGACACTTTGCCACACACACAGTGGTCTAAACAAAAAGTGATACTTTATCACACACACAGTGTGCTAAACAAAATGTGATACTTTGTCACACACAGTGCTCTAAACAAAATGTGATACTTTGTAACTCACACAGTGGTCTAAACAAAATGTGATACTTTATCACACACACAGTGGTCTGAACAAAATGTGATACTTTGTCACACACACAGTGGTCTGAACAAAATGTGATACTTTGTCACACACACAGTGGTCTAAACAAAATGTGATACTTTGTAACACAAACAGTGGTCTAAAGAAAATGTGATACTTTATTACACACTCAGTGGTATGAACAAAATGTGATACTTTGTCACACACACAGTGGTCTAAACAAAATGTGATACTTTGTCACACACACGGTGGTCAAAAAATGTGATACTTTGTCACACACACAGTGGTCTAAACAAAATGTTATACTTTGTCACATACAGCGTGTTAAACGAAATGTGTTACATTATCACACACACAGTGGTCTGAACAAAATGTGATACTTTGTCACACACACAGTGGTCTAAACAAAATGTGATACTTTGTCACACACAGTGGTCTGAACAAAATGTGATACTTTGTCACTCACACATAGGTCTAAACAAAATGTGATACTTTGTCACACACAGTTGTCTAAACAAAATGTGATACTTTGTAACACAAACAGTGGTCTAAAGAAAATGTGATACTTTATTACACACTCAGTGGTATGAACAAAATGTGATACTTTGTCACACACACAGTGGTCTAAACAAAATGTGATACTTTGTCACACACACGGTGGTCAAAAAATGTGATACTTTGTCACACACACAGTGGTCTAAACAAAATGTTATACTTTGTCACATACAGCGTGTTAAACGAAATGTGTTACATTATCACACACACAGTGGTCTGAACAAAATGTGATACTTTGTCACACACACAGTGGTCTAAACAAAATGTGATACTTTGTCACACACACAGTGGTCTAAACAAAATGTGATACTTTGTCACACACACAGTGTGCTAAACGAAATGTGATACTTTATCACACACACAGTGGTCTAAACAAAATGTGATACTTTGTCACACACAGTGGTCTAAACAAAATGTGATACTTTATCACACACACAGTGGTCTAAAAAAAATGTGACACTTTGCCACACACACAGTGGTCTAAACAAAAAGTGATACTTTATCACACACACAGTGTGCTAAACAAAATGTGATACTTTGTCACACACAGTGCTCTAAACAAAATGTGATACTTTGTAACTCACACAGTGGTCTAAACAAAATGTGATACTTTATCACACACACAGTGGTCTGAACAAAATGTGATACTTTGTCACACACACAGTGGTCTGAACAAAATGTGATACTTTGTCACACACACAGTGGTCTAAACAAAATGTGATACTTTGTAACACAAACAGTGGTCTAAAGAAAATGTGATACTTTATTACACACTCAGTGGTATGAACAAAATGTGATACTTTGTCACACACACAGTGGTCTAAACAAAATGTGATACTTTGTCACACACACGGTGGTCAAAAAATGTGATACTTTGTCACACACACAGTGGTCTAAACAAAATGTTATACTTTGTCACATACAGCGTGTTAAACGAAATGTGTTACATTATCACACACACAGTGGTCTGAACAAAATGTGATACTTTGTCACACACACAGTGGTCTAAACAAAATGTGATACTTTGTCACACACACAGTGGTCTAAACAAAATGTGATACTTTGTCACACACACAGTGTGCTAAACGAAATGTGATACTTTATCACACACACAGTGGTCTAAACAAAATGTGATACTTTGTCACACACAGTGGTCTAAACAAAATGTGATACTTTATCACACACACAGTGGTCTAAAAAAAATGTGACACTTTGCCACACACACAGTGGTCTAAACAAAATGTGATACTTTGTCGCACACACAGTGGTGTAAACAAAATGTGATACTTTGTCACACACAGTGGTCTGAACAAAATGTGATACTTTGTCACTCACACATAGGTCTAAACAAAATGTGATACTTTGTCACACACAGTTGTCTAAACAAAATGTGATACTTTGTAACACAAACAGTGGTCTAAAGAAAATGTGATACTTTATTACACACTCAGTGGTATGAACAAAATGTGATACTTTGTCACACACACAGTGGTCTAAACAAAATGTGATACTTTGTCACACACACGGTGGTCAAAAAATGTGATACTTTGTCACACACACAGTGGTCTAAACAAAATGTGATACTTTGTCACACACACGGTGGTCAAAAAATGTGATACTTTGTCACACACACAGTGGTCTAAACAAAATGTTATACTTTGTCACATACAGCGTGTTAAACGAAATGTGTTACATTATCACACACACAGTGGTCTGAACAAAATGTGATACTTTGTCACACACACAGTGGTCTAAACAAAATGTGATACTTTGTCACACACACAGTGGTCTAAACAAAATGTGATACTTTGTCACACACACAGTGTGCTAAACGAAATGTGATACTTTATCACACACACAGTGGTCTAAACAAAATGTGATACTTTGTCACACACAGTGGTCTAAACAAAATGTGATACTTTATCACACACACAGTGGTCTAAAAAAAATGTGACACTTTGCCACACACACAGTGGTCTAAACAAAAAGTGATACTTTATCACACACACAGTGTGCTAAACAAAATGTGATACTTTGTCACACACAGTGCTCTAAACAAAATGTGATACTTTGTAACTCACACAGTGGTCTAAACAAAATGTGATACTTTATCACACACACAGTGGTCTGAACAAAATGTGATACTTTGTCACACACACAGTGGTCTGAACAAAATGTGATACTTTGTCACACACACAGTGGTCTAAACAAAATGTGATACTTTGTAACACAAACAGTGGTCTAAAGAAAATGTGATACTTTATTACACACTCAGTGGTATGAACAAAATGTGATACTTTGTCACACACACAGTGGTCTAAACAAAATGTGATACTTTGTCACACACACGGTGGTCAAAAAATGTGATACTTTGTCACACACACAGTGGTCTAAACAAAATGTTATACTTTGTCACATACAGCGTGATAAACGAAATGTGTTACATTATCACACACACAGTGGTCTGAACAAAATGTGATACTTTGTCACACACACAGTGGTCTAAACAAAATGTGATACTTTGTCACACACAGTGGTCTGAACAAAATGTGATACTTTGTCACTCACACATAGGTCTAAACAAAATGTGATACTTTGTCACACACAGTTGTCTAAACAAAATGTGATACTTTGTAACACAAACAGTGGTCTAAAGAAAATGTGATACTTTATTACACACTCAGTGGTATGAACAAAATGTGATACTTTGTCACACACACAGTGGTCTAAACAAAATGTGATACTTTGTCACACACACGGTGGTCAAAAAATGTGATACTTTGTCACACACACAGTGGTCTAAACAAAATGTTATACTTTGTCACATACAGCGTGTTAAACGAAATGTGTTACATTATCACACACACAGTGGTCTGAACAAAATGTGATACTTTGTCACACACACAGTGGTCTAAACAAAATGTGATACTTTGTCACACACACAGTGGTCTAAACAAAATGTGATACTTTGTCACACACACAGTGTGCTAAACGAAATGTGATACTTTATCACACACACAGTGGTCTAAACAAAATGTGATACTTTGTCACACACAGTGGTCTAAACAAAATGTGATACTTTATCACACACACAGTGGTCTAAAAAAAATGTGACACTTTGCCACACACACAGTGGTCTAAACAAAAAGTGATACTTTATCACACACACAGTGTGCTAAACAAAATGTGATACTTTGTCACACACAGTGCTCTAAACAAAATGTGATACTTTGTAACTCACACAGTGGTCTAAACAAAATGTGATACTTTATCACACACACAGTGGTCTGAACAAAATGTGATACTTTGTCACACACACAGTGGTCTGAACAAAATGTGATACTTTGTCACACACACAGTGGTCTAAACAAAATGTGATACTTTGTAACACAAACAGTGGTCTAAAGAAAATGTGATACTTTATTACACACTCAGTGGTATGAACAAAATGTGATACTTTGTCACACACACAGTGGTCTAAACAAAATGTGATACTTTGTCACACACACGGTGGTCAAAAAATGTGATACTTTGTCACACACACAGTGGTCTAAACAAAATGTTATACTTTGTCACATACAGCGTGTTAAACGAAATGTGTTACATTATCACACACACAGGGGTCTGAACAAAATGTGATACTTTGTCACACACACAGTGGTCTAAACAAAATGTGATACTTTGTCACACACACAGTGGTCTAAACAAAATGTGATACTTTGTCACACACACAGTGTGCTAAACGAAATGTGATACTTTATCACACACACAGTGGTCTAAACAAAATGTGATACTTTGTCACACACAGTGGTCTAAACAAAATGTGATACTTTATCACACACACAGTGGTCTAAAAAAAATGTGACACTTTGCCACACACACAGTGGTCTAAACAAAATGTGATACTTTGTCGCACACACAGTGGTGTAAACAAAATGTGATACTTTGTCACACACAGTGGTCTGAACAAAATGTGATACTTTGTCACTCACACATAGGTCTAAACAAAATGTGATACTTTGTCACACACAGTTGTCTAAACAAAATGTGATACTTTGTAACACAAACAGTGGTCTAAAGAAAATGTGATACTTTATTACACACTCAGTGGTATGAACAAAATGTGATACTTTGTCACACACACAGTGGTCTAAACAAAATGTGATACTTTGTCACACACACGGTGGTCAAAAAATGTGATACTTTGTCACACACACAGTGGTCTAAACAAAATGTTATACTTTGTCACATACAGCGTGTTAAACGAAATGTGTTACATTATCACACACACAGTGGTCTGAACAAAATGTGATACTTTGTCACACACACAGTGGTCTAAACAAAATGTGATACTTTGTCACACACACAGTGGTCTAAACAAAATGTGATACTTTGTCACACACACAGTGTGCTAAACGAAATGTGATACTTTATCACACACACAGTGGTCTAAACAAAATGTGATACTTTGTCACACACAGTGGTCTAAACAAAATGTGATACTTTATCACACACACAGTGGTCTAAAAAAAATGTGACACTTTGCCACACACACAGTGGTCTAAACAAAAAGTGATACTTTATCACACACACAGTGTGCTAAACAAAATGTGATACTTTGTCACACACAGTGCTCTAAACAAAATGTGATACTTTGTAACTCACACAGTGGTCTAAACAAAATGTGATACTTTATCACACACACAGTGGTCTGAACAAAATGTGATACTTTGTCACACACACAGTGGTCTGAACAAAATGTGATACTTTGTCACACACACAGTGGTCTAAACAAAATGTGATACTTTGTAACACAAACAGTGGTCTAAAGAAAATGTGATACTTTATTACACACTCAGTGGTACTTTGTCACACACACAGTGGTCTAAACAAAATGTGATACTTTGTCACACACACGGTGGTCAAAAAATGTGATACTTTGTCACACACACAGTGGTCTAAACAAAATGTTATACTTTGTCACATACAGCGTGTTAAACGAAATGTGTTACATTATCACACACACAGTGGTCTGAACAAAATGTGATACTTTGTCACACACACAGTGGTCTAAACAAAATGTGATACTTTGTCACACACACAGTGGTCTAAACAAAATGTGATACTTTGTCACACACACAGTGTGCTAAACGAAATGTGATACTTTATCACACACACAGTGGTCTAAACAAAATGTGATACTTTGTCACACACAGTGGTCTAAACAAAATGTGATACTTTATCACACACACAGTGGTCTAAAAAAAATGTGACACTTTGCCACACACACAGTGGTCTAAACAAAAAGTGATACTTTATCACACACACAGTGTGCTAAACAAAATGTGATACTTTGTCACACACAGTGCTCTAAACAAAATGTGATACTTTGTAACTCACACAGTGGTCTAAACAAAATGTGATACTTTATCACACACACAGTGGTCTGAACAAAATGTGATACTTTGTCACACACACAGTGGTCTAAACAAAATGTGATACTTTGTCATACACACAGTGGTCAAAACAAAATGTGATACTTTGTCACATACACAGTGGTCTGAACAAAATGTGATACTTTGTCACACACACAGTGGTCTAAACAAAATGTGATACTTTGTCATACACACAGTGTGCTAAACAAAATGTGATACTTTGTAACACACAGTGGTCTAAACAAAATGTGATACTTTGTCACACACACAGTGGTCTAAACAAAATGTGATACTTTGTCACACACACAGTGCTCTAAACAAAATGTTATACTTTGTAACACACACAGTGGTCTAAACAAAATGTGATACTTTATCACACACACAGTGGTCTGAACAAAATGTGATACTTTGTCACACACACAGTGGTCTGAACAAAATGTGATACATTGTCACACACACAGTGGTCTAAACAAAATGTGATACTTTGTAACACACACAGTGGTCTAAACAAAATGTGATACTTTGTCACACACACAGTGGTCTAAACAAAATGAGATACTTTGTCACACACACAGTGGTCTAAACAAAATGTGATACTTTGTCACACACACAGTGGTCTAAACAAAATGAGATACTTTGTCACCACACAGTGGTCTAAACAAAATGTGATACTTTGTCACACACACAGTGGTCAAAATAAAATGTGATACTTTGTCACACACACAGTGGTCTGAACAAAATGTGATACTTTGTCGCACACACAGTGGTGTAAACAAAATGTGATACTTTGTCACACACAGTGGTCTGAACAAAATGTGATACTTTGTCACTCACACATAGGTCTAAACAAAATGTGATACTTTGTCACACACAGTTGTCTAAACAAAATGTGATACTTTGTAACACAAACAGTGGTCTAAAGAAAATGTGATACTTTATTACACACTCAGTGGTATGAACAAAATGTGATACTTTGTCACACACACAGTGGTCTAAACAAAATGTGATACTTTGTCACACACACGGTGGTCAAAAAATGTGATACTTTGTCACACACACAGTGGTCTAAACAAAATGTTATACTTTGTCACATACAGCGTGTTAAACGAAATGTGTTACATTATCACACACACAGTGGTCTGAACAAAATGTGATACTTTGTCACACACACAGTGGTCTAAACAAAATGTGATACTTTGTCACACACACAGTGGTCTAAACAAAATGTGATACTTTGTCACACACACAGTGTGCTAAACGAAATGTGATACTTTATCACACACACAGTGGTCTAAACAAAATGTGATACTTTGTCACACACAGTGGTCTAAACAAAATGTGATACTTTATCACACACACAGTGGTCTAAACAAAATGTGACACTTTGCCACACACACAGTGGTCTAAACAAAAAGTGATACTTTATCACACACACAGTGTGCTAAACAAAATGTGATACTTTGTCACACACAGTGCTCTAAACAAAATGTGATACTTTGTAACACACACAGTGGTCTAAAGAAAATGTGATACTTTATCACACACACAGTGGTCTGAACAAAATGTGATACTTTGTCACACACACAGTGGTCTGAACAAAATGTGATACTTTGTCACACACACAGTGGTCTAAACAAAATGTGATACTTTGTCATACACACAGTGGTCAAAACAAAATGTGATACTTTGTCACATACACAGTGGTCTGAACAAAATGTGATACTTTGTCACACACACAGTGGTCTAAACAAAATGTGATACTTTGTCATACACACAGTGTGCTAAACAAAATGTGATACTTTGTAACACACAGTGGTCTAAACAAAATGTGATACTTTGTCACACACACAGTGGTCTAAACAAAATGTGATACTTTGACACATACACAGTGGTCTGAACAAAATGTGATACTTTGTCACACACACAGTGGTCTAAACAAAATGTGATACTTTGTCACACACACAGTGGTCTAAACAAAATGTGATACTTTGTCACACACACAGTGTGCTAAACGAAATGTGATACTTTATCACACACACAGTGGTCTAAACAAAATGTGATAATTTGTCACACACAGTGGTCTAAACAAAATGTGATACTTTATCACACACACAGTGGTCTAAACAAAATGTGACACTTTGCCACACACACAGTGGTCTAAACAAAAAGTGATACTTTATCACACACACAGTGTGCTAAACAAAATGTGATACTTTGTCACACACAGTGCTCTAAACAAAATGTGATACTTTGTAACACACACAGTGGTCTAAACAAAATGTGATACTTTATCACACACACAGTGGTCTGAACAAAATGTGATACTTTGTCACACACACAGTGGTCTGAACAAAATGTGATACTTTGTCACACACACAGTGGTCTAAACAAAATGTGATACTTTGTCATACACACAGTGGTCAAAACAAAATGTGATACTTTGTCACATACACAGTGGTCTGAACAAAATGTGATACTTTGTCACACACACAGTGGTCTAAACAAAATGTGATACTTTGTCATACACACAGTGTGCTAAACAAAATGTGATACTTTGTAACACACAGTGGTCTAAACAAAATGTGATACTTTGTCACACACACAGTGGTCTAAACAAAATGTGATACTTTGTCACATACTCAGTGGTCTGAACAAAATGTGATACTTTATCACACATACAGTGATCTAAACAAAATGTGATACTTTGTAACACACACAGTGGCCTAAACAAAATGTGATACTTTGTCACACACACAGTGGTCTAAACAAAATGTGATACTTTGTCACTCACACAGTGGTCTAAACAAAATGTGATACTTTGACACATACAGTGATCTAAACAAAATGTGATACTTTGTCACACATACAGTGATCTAAACAAAATGTGATACTTTTTTAACACACACAGTGGTCTAAACAAAATGAGATACTTTGTCACACACATAGTGGTCAAAACAAAATGTGATACTTTGTCACACACACAGTGGTCTAAACAAAATGTGATACTTTGTCACACATACAGTGTTCTAAACAAAATGTGATACTTTGTCACACACAGTGGTCTAAACAAAATGAGATACTTTGTCACACACACAGTGGTCTAAACAAAATGTGATACGTTGTCACACACAAAGTGCTCTAAACAAAATGTTATACTTTGTAACACACACAGTGGTCTAAACAAAATGTGATACTTTATCACACACACAGTGTTCTGAACAAAATGTGATACTTTGTCACACACACAGTGGTCTGAACAAAATGTGATACTTTGTCACACACACAGTGGTCTAAACAAAATGTGATACTTTGTAACACACACAGTGGTCTAAACAAAATGTGATATTTTGTCACACTCACAGTGTGCTAAACAAAATGTGATACTTTGTCACACACACACAGTGGTCTAAACAAAATGTGATACTTTGTCACACACACAGTGGTTTAAACAAAATATGATACTTTGTCACACACACAGTGGTCTAAACAAAATGTGATACTTTGTAACACACACAGTGGCCTAAACATAATGTGATACTTTGTCACACACACAGTGGTCTAAACAAAATGTGATACTTTGTCACACACACAGTGGTCTAAACAAAATGTGATACTTTGTCACACACACAGTGGTCTAAACAAAATGAGATACTTTGTCACACACAGTGGTCTAAACAAAATGTGATACTTTGTCACACACACAGTGGTCTAAACAAAATGAGATACTTTGTCACCACACAGTGGTCTAAACAAAATGTGATACTTTGTCACACACACAGTGGTCAAAACAAAATGTGATACTTTGTCACACACAGTGGTCTAAACAAAATGTGATACTTTGTAACACACACAGCGGTCTAAACAAAATGAGATACTTTGTCACACTCAGTGGTCTAAACAAAATGTGATACTTTGTAACACACACAGTGTGCTAAACAAAATGTGATACTTTGTCACACCCATTGGTCTAAACAAAATGTGATACTTTGTCACACACACAGTGGTCTAAACAAAATGTGATACTTTGTCACACACAGTTGTCTAAACAAAATGTGATTCTTTGTCAGACACACAGTGGTCTAAAAAATGTGATACTTTGTCACACACACAGTGGTCTAAACAAAATGTTAAACTTTGTCACACACACAGTGTGCTAAACAAAATGTGATACTTTGTCACACACACAGTGGCCTAAAAAATGTGATACTTTGTAACACACACAGTGGTCTGAACAAATGTGATACTTTGTCACACACAGTGGTCTAAACAAAATGTGATACTTTGTAACACACACAGCGGTCTAAACAAAATGAGATACTTTGTCACACTCAGTGGTCTAAACAAAATGTGATACTTTGTAACACACACAGTGTGCTAAACAAAATGTGATACTTTGTCACACACACATTGGTCTAAACAAAATGTGATACTTTGTCACACACACAGTGGTCTAAACAAAATGTGATACTTTGTCACACACAGTGGTCTAAACAAAATGTGATACTTTGTCACACACACAGTGGTCTAAAAAATGTGATACTTTGTCACACACACAGTGGTCTAAACAAAATGTTATACTTTGTCACGCACACAGTGTGCTAAACAAAATGTGATACTTTCTCACACACACAGTGGCCTAAAAAAATGTGATACTTTGTAACACACACAGTGTGCTAAACAAAATGTGATACTTTGTCACACACACAGTGCTCTAAACAAAATGTTATACTTTGTAACACACACAGTGGTCTAAACAAAATGTGATACTTTATCACACACACAGTGGTCTGAACAAAATGTGATACTTTGTCACACACACAGTGGTCTGAACAAAATGTGATACTTTGTCACACACACAGTGGTCTAAACAAAATGTGATACTTTGTAACACACACAGTGGTCTAAACAAAATGTGATACTTTGTCACACACACAGTGGTCTAAACAAAATGAGATACTTTGTCACACACACAGTGGTCTAAACAAAATGTGATACTTTGTCACACACACAGTGGTCTAAACAAAATGAGATACTTTGTCACCACACAGTGGTCTAAACAAAATGTGATACTTTGTCACACACACAGTGGTCAAAATAAAATGTGATACTTTGTCACACACACAGTGGTCTGAACAAAATGTGATACTTTGTCGCACACACAGTGGTGTAAACAAAATGTGATACTTTGTCACACACAGTGGTCTGAACAAAATGTGATACTTTGTCACTCACACATAGGTCTAAACAAAATGTGATACTTTGTCACACACAGTTGTCTAAACAAAATGTGATACTTTGTAACACAAACAGTGGTCTAAAGAAAATGTGATACTTTATTACACACTCAGTGGTATGAACAAAATGTGATACTTTGTCACACACACAGTGGTCTAAACAAAATGTGATACTTTGTCACACACACGGTGGTCAAAAAATGTGATACTTTGTCACACACACAGTGGTCTAAACAAAATGTTATACTTTGTCACACACACAGTGTGCTAAAAAAATGTGATACTTTGTCACACACACAGTGGCCTAAAAAAGTGTGATACTTTGTAACACACACAGTGTGCTAAACAAAATGCGATACTTTGTCACACACACAGTGCTCTAAACAAAATGTTATACTTTGTAACACACACAGTGGTCTAAACAAAATGTGATTCTTTGTCACACACACAGTGTTCTGAACAAAATGTGATACTTTGTCACACACACAGTGGTCTGAACAAAATGTGATACTTTGTCACACACACAGTGGTCTAAACAAAATGTGATACTTTGTAACACACACAGTGGTCTAAACAAAATGTGATATTTTGTCACACTCACAGTGTGCTAAACAAAATGTGATACTTTGTCACACACACAGTGGTCTAAACAAAATGTGATACTTTGTCACACACACAGTGGTCTAAACAAAATATGATACTTTGTCACACACACAGTGGTCTAAGCAAAATGTGATACTTTGTAACACACACAGTGGCCTAAACAAAATGTGATACTTTGTCACACACACAGTGGTCTAAACAAAATGTGATACTTTGTCACACACACAGTGGTCTAAACAAAATGTGATACTTTGTCACACACACAGTGGTCTAAACAAAATGTGATACTTTGTCACACACACAGTGGTCTAAACAAAATGAGATACTTTGTCACACACACAGTGGTCTAAACAAAATGTGATACTTTGTCACACACACAGTGGTCTAAACAAAATGAGATACTTTGTCACCACACAGTGGTCTAAACAAAATGTGATACTTTGTAACACACACAGTGTGCTAAACAAAATGCGATACTTTGTCACACACACAGTGCTCTAAACAAAATGTTATACTTTGTAACACACACAGTGGTCTAAACAAAATGTGATTCTTTGTCACACACACAGTGTTCTGAACAAAATGTGATACTTTGTCACACACACAGTGGTCTGAACAAAATGTGATACTTTGTCACACACACAGTGGTCTAAACAAAATGTGATACTTTGTAACACACACAGTGGTCTAAACAAAATGTGATATTTTGTCACACTCACAGTGTGCTAAACAAAATGTGATACTTTGTCACACACACAGTGGTCTAAACAAAATGTGATACTTTGTCACACACACAGTGGTCTAAACAAAATATGATACTTTGTCACACACACAGTGGTCTAAGCAAAATGTGATACTTTGTAACACACACAGTGGCCTAAACAAAATGTGATACTTTGTCACACACACAGTGGTCTAAACAAAATGTGATACTTTGTCACACACACAGTGGTCTAAACAAAATGTGATACTTTGTCACACACACAGTGGTCTAAACAAAATGTGATACTTTGTCACACACACAGTGGTCTAAACAAAATGAGATACTTTGTCACACACACAGTGGTCTAAACAAAATGTGATACTTTGTCACACACACAGTGGTCTAAACAAAATGAGATACTTTGTCACCACACAGTGGTCTAAACAAAATGTGATACTTTGTCACACACACAGTGGTCAAAACAAAATGTGATACTTTGTCACACACAGTGGTCTAAACAAAATGTGATACTTTGTAACACACACAGCGGTCTAAACAAAATGAGATACTTTGTCACACTCAGTGGTCTAAACAAAATGTGATACTTTGTAACACACACAATGTGCTAAACAAAATGTGATACTTTGTCACACACACATTGGTCTAAACAAAATGTGATACTTTGTCACACACACAGTGGTCTAAACAAAATGTGATACTTTGTCACACACAGTTGTCTAAACAAAATGTGATCCTTTGTCAGACACACAGTGGTCTAAAAAATGTGATACTTTGTCACACACACAGTGGCCTAAAAAATGTGATACTTTGTAACACACACAGTGGTCTAAACAAAATGTGATACTTTATCACACACACAGTGGTCTGAACAAAATGTGATTCTTTGTCACACACACAGTGGTCTGAACAAAATGTGATACTTTGTCACACACAGTGGTCTAAACAAAATGTGATACTTTGTAACACACACAGCGGTCTAAACAAAATGAGATACTTTGTCACACTCAGTGGTCTAAACAAAATGTGATACTTTGTAACACACACAGTGTGCTAAACAAAATGTGATACTTTGTCACACACACATTGGTCTAAACAAAATGTGATACTTTGTCACACACACAGTGGTCTAAACAAAATGTGATACTTTGTCACACACAGTGGTCTAAACAAAATGTGATACTTTGTCACACACACAGTGGTCTAAACAAAATGAGATACTTTGTCACACACACAGTGGTCTAAACAAAATGTGACACTTTGTCACACACACAGTGGTCTAAACAAAATGAGATACTTTGTCACCACACAGTGGTCTAAACAAAATGTGATACTGTGTCACACACACAGTGGTCAAAATAAAATGTGATACTTTGTCACACACACAGTGGTCTGAACAAAATGTGATACTTTGTCGCACACACAGTGGTGTAAACAAAATGTGATACTTTGTCACACACAGTGGTCTGAACAAAATGTGATACTTTGTCACTCACACATATGTCTAAACAAAATGTGATACTTTGTCACACACAGTTGTCTAAACAAAATGTGATACTTTGTAACACAAACAGTGGTCTAAAGAAAATGTGATACTTTATCACACACTCAGTGGTATGAACAAAATGTGATACTTTGTCACACACACAGTGGTCTAAACAAAATGTGATACTTTGTCACACACAGTGGTCAAAAAATGTGATACTTTGTCACACACACAGTGGTCTAAACAAAATGTTATACTTTGTCACACACACAGTGTGCTAAAAAAATGTGATACTTTGTCACACACACAGTGGACTAAAAAAATGTGATACTTTGTAACACACACAGTGTGCTAAACAAAATGCGATACTTTGTCACACACACAGTGCTCTAAACAAAATGTTATACTTTGTAACACACACAGTGGTCTAAACAAAATGTGATTCTTTGTCACACACACAGTGTTCTGAACAAAATGTGATACTTTGTCACACACACAGTGGTCTGAACAAAATGTGATACTTTGTCACACACACAGTGGTCTAAACAAAATGTGATACTTTGTAACACACACAGTGGTCTAAACAAAATGTGATATTTTGTCACACTCACAGTGTGCTAAACAAAATGTGATACTTTGTCACACACACAGTGGTCTAAACAAAATGTGATACTTTGTCACACACACAGTGGTCTAAGCAAAATATGATACTTTGTCACACACACAGTGGTCTAAGCAAAATGTGATACTTTGTAACACACACAGTGGCCTAAACAAAATGTGATACTTTGTCACACACACAGTGGTCTAAACAAAATGTGATACTTTGTCACACACACAGTGGTCTAAACAAAATGTGATACTTTGTCACACACACAGTGGTCTAAACAAAATGTGATACTTTGTCACACACACAGTGGTCTAAACAAAATGAGATACTTTGTCACACACACAGTGGTCTAAACAAAATGTGATACTTTGTCACACACACAGTGGTCTAAACAAAATGAGATACTTTGTCACACACACAGTGGTCTAAACAAAATGTGATACTTTGTCACACACACAGTGGTCAAAACAAAATGTGATACTTTGTCACACAGAGTGGTCTAAACAAAATGTGATACTTTGTAACACACACAGCGGTCTAAACAAAATGAGATACTTTGTCACACTCAGTGGTCTAAACAAAATGTGATACTTTGTAACACACACAGTGTGCTAAACAGAATGTGATACTTTGTCACACACACATTGGTCTAAACAAAATGTGATACTTTGTCACACACACAGTGGTCTAAACAAAATGTGATACTTTGTCACACACAGTTGTCTAAACAAAATGTGATCCTTTGTCAGACACACAGTGGTCTAAAAAATGTGATACTTTGTCACACACACAGTGGTCTAAACAAAATGTTATACTTTGTCACACACACAGTGTGCTAAACAAAATGTGATACTTTGTCACACACACAGTGGCCTAAAAAATGTGATACTTTGTAACACACACAGTGTGCTAAACAAAATGTGATACTTTGTCACACACAGAGTGCTCTAAACAAAATGTTATACTTTGTAACACACTCAGTGGTCTAAACAAAATGTGATACTTTATCACACACACAGTGGTCTGAACAAAATGTGACTCTTTGTCACACACACAGTGGTCTGAACAAAATGTGATACTTTGTCACACACAGTGGTCTAAACAAAATGTGATAATTTGTAACACACACAGCGGTCTAAACAAAATGAGATACTTTGTCACACTCAGTGGTCTAAACAAAATGTGATACTTTGTAACACACACAGTGTGCTAAACAAAATGTGATACTTTGTCACACACACATTGGTCTAAACAAAATGTGATACTTTGTCACACACACAGTGGTCTAAACAAAATGTGATACTTTGTCACACACAGTGGTCTAAACAAAATGTGATACTTTGTCACACACACAGTGGTCTAAAAAATGTGATACTTTGTCACACACACAGTGGTCTAAACAAAATGTGATACTTTGTCACATACATAGTAGTCTAAACAAAATGTGATACTTTGTCACATACACAGTAGTCTAAACAAAATGTGATACTTTGTCACATACAGTGATCTAATTAAAATGTGATACTTTATCACACATACAGTGGTCTAAACAAAATGTGATACTTTGTCACTCACACAGTGGTCTAAACAAAATGTGATACTTTATCACACATGCAGTGATCTAAACAAAATGTGATAATTTATCACACACACAGTGGTCTAAACAAAACGTGATACTTTGTCACATACACAGTAGTCTAAACAAAATGTGATACTTTGTCACATACACAGTAGTCTAAACAAAATGTGATACATTGTCACTCACACAGTGGTCTAAACAAAATGTGATACTTTATCACACATACAATGATCTAATCAAAATGTGATACTTTATCACACACACAGTGGTCTAAACAAAATGTGATACTTTGTCACACATACAGTGATCTAAATAAAATGTGATACTTTGTCACTCACACAGTGGTCTAAACAAAATGTGATACTTTATCACACATACAGTGGTCTAAACAAAATGTGATACTTTGTCACTCACACAGTGGTCTAAACAAAATGTGATACTTTATCACACATACAGTGGTCTAAACAAAATGTGATACTTTGTCACACACACAGTGATCTAAACAAAATGTGATACTTTGTCACACACACAGTGGTCTAAACAAAATGTGATACTTTATCACACACACAGTAGTCTAAACAAAATGTGATACTTTGTCACATACACAGTAGTCTAAACAAAATGTGATACTTTGTCACTCACACAGTGGTCTCAACAAAATGTGATACTTTATCACACATACAGTGATCTAATCAAAATGTGATACTTTATCACACACACAGTGGTCTAAACAAAATGTGATACTTTGTCACACATACAGTGATCTAAATAAAATGTGATACTTTGTCACTCACACAGTGGTCTAAACAAAATGTGATACTTTATCACACATACATTGGTCTAAACAAAATGTGATACTTTGTCACTCACACAGTGGTCTAAACAAAATGTGATACTTTGTCATATACACAGTGGTCTAAACAAAATGTGATACTTCATCACACACACAGTGATCTAAACAAAATGTGATACTTTGTCACACACACAGTGGTCTAAACAAAATGTGATACTTTATCACACATACAGTGGTCTAAACAAAATGTGATACTTTGTCACTCGCACAGTGGTCTAAACAAAATGTGATACTTTATCACACATACATTGGTCTAAACAAAATGTGAAACAAAATGTGATACTTTATCACACACACAGTGGTCTAAACAAAATGTGATACTTTGTCACATACACAGTGGTATTAACAAAATGTGATACTTTACCAAACATACAGTGATCTAAACAAAATGTGATACTCTATCACACAAACAGTGGTCTAAACAAAATGTGATACTTTGTCACACACAGTGGTCTAAACAAAATGTGATACTTTATCACACACACAGTGGTCTAAACAAAATGTGATACTTTGTCACATACAGTGATCTAATCAAAATGTGATACTTTATCACACATACAGTGGTCTAAACAAAATGTGATACTTTGTCACTCACACAGTGGTCTAAACAAAATGTGATACTTTATCACACATGCAGTGATCTAAACAAAATGTGATAATTTATCACACACACAGTGGTCTAAACAAAACGTGATACTTTGTCACATACACAGTAGTCTAAACAAAATGTGATACTTTGTCACATACTCAGTAGTCTAAACAAAATGTGATGCATTGTCACTGACACAGTGGTCTAAACAAAATGTGATACTTTATCACACATACAATGATCTAATCAAAATATGATACTTTATCACACACACAGTGGTCTAAACAAAATGTGATACTTTGTCACACATACAGTGATCTAAATAAAATGTGATACTTTGTCACTCACACAGTGGTCTAAACAAAATGTGATACTTTATCACACATACAGTGGTCTAAACAAAATGTGATACTTTGTCACTCACACAGTGGTCTAAACAAAATGTGATACTTTATCACACATACAGTGGTCTAAACAAAATGTGATACTTTGTCACACACACAGTGGTCTAAACAAAATGTGATACTTCATCACACACACAGTGGTCTAAACAAAATGTGATACTTTGTCACATACACAGTGGTATGAACAAAATGTGATACTTTATCACACATACAGTGATCTAAACAAAATGTGATACTTTAACACACATACAGTGGTCTAAACAAAATGTGATAATTTGTCACTCACACAGTGGTCTAAACAAAATGTGATACTTTATCACACATACAGTGGTCTAAACAAAAAGTGATACATTGTCACACACACAGTGGTCTAAACAAAATGTGATACTTTATCACACATACAGTGGTCTAAACAAAATGTGATACTTTGTCACACACACAGTGGTCTAAACAAAATGTGATACTTTATCACACACACAGTGGTCTAAACAAAATGTGATACTTTGTCACTCACACAGTGATCTAAACAAAATGTGATACTTTATCACACACACAGTGGTCTAAACAAAACGTGATACTTTGTCACATACACAGTAGTCTAAACAAAATGTGATACTTTGTCACATACACAGTAGTCTAAACAAAATGTGATGCATTGTCACTCACACAGTGGTCTAAACAAAATGTGATACTTTATCACACATACAATGATCTAATCAAAATGTGATACTTTATCACACACACAGTGGTCTAAACAAAATGTGATACTTTGTCACACATACAGTGATCTAAATAAAAT
Organism: Saccoglossus kowalevskii; assembly: GCF_978046115.1. Classification (NCBI taxonomy): domain Eukaryota; kingdom Metazoa; phylum Hemichordata; class Enteropneusta; family Harrimaniidae; genus Saccoglossus; species Saccoglossus kowalevskii. The sequence goes on along the minus strand of NC_140648.1, from coordinate 7,253,152 downwards.
GTGATACTTTGTCACTCACACAGTGGTCTAAACAAAATGTGATACTTTATCACACATACAGTGGTCTAAACAAAATGTGATACTTTGTCACTCACACAGTGGTCTAAACAAAATGTGATACTTTATCACACATACAGTGGTCTAAACAAAATGTGATACTTTGTCACACACACAGTGGTCTAAACAAAATGTGATACTTCATCACACACACAGTGGTCTAAACAAAATGTGATACTTTGTCACATACACAGTGGTATTAACAAAATGTGATACTTTATCACACATACAGTGATCTAAACAAAATGTGATACTTTAACACACATACAGTGGTCTAAACAAAATGTGATAATTTGTCACTCACACAGTGGTCTAAACAAAATGTGATACTTTATCACACATACAGTGGTCTAAACAAAAAGTGATACATTGTCACACACACAGTGGTCTAAACAAAATGTGATACTTTATCACACATACAGTGGTCTAAACAAAATGTGATACTTTGTCACACACACAGTGGTCTAAACAAAATGTGATACTTTATCACACACACAGTGGTCTAAACAACATGTGATACTTTGTCACATACACAGTTGTCTAAACAAAATGTGATACTTCATCACACATACAGTGATCTAAACAAAATGTGATACTTTATCACACATACAGTGGTCTAAACAAAATGTGATACTTTGTCACTCACACAGTGATCTAAACAAAATGTGATACTTTATCACACACACAGTGGTCTAAACAAAATGTGATACTTTGTCACATACACAGTAGTCTAAACAAAATGTGATACTTTATCACACATACAGTGATCTAAACAAAATGTGATATTTTATCACACATACAGTGGTCTAAACAAAATGTGATACTTTGTCACTCACACAGTGGTCTAAACAAAATGTGATACTTTATCACACATACAGTGGTCTAAACAAAAATGTGATACTTTGTCACACACACAGTGGTCTAAACAAAATGTGATACATTATCACACATACAGTGGTCCGAACAAAATGTGATACTTTGTCACACATACAGTGATCTAAATAAAATGTGATACTTTGTCACTCACACAGTGGTCTAAACAAAATGTGATACTTTGTTACACATACAGTGATATAAACAAAATGTGATACTTTGTCACATACAGTGATCTAATCAAAATGTGATACTTTATCACACATACAGTGGTCTAAACAAAATGTGATACTTTGTCACTCACACAGTGGTCTAAACAAAATGTGATACTTTATCACACATGCAGTGATCTAAACAAAATGTGATAATTTATCACACACACAGTGGTCTAAACAAAACGTGATACTTTGTCACATACACAGTAGTCTAAACAAAATGTGATACTTTGTCACATACACAGTAGTCTAAACAAAATGTGATGCATTGTCACTCACACAGTGGTCTAAACAAAATGTGATACTTTATCACACATACAATGATCTAATCAAAATATGATACTTTATCACACACACAGTGGTCTAAACAAAATGTGATACTTTGTCACACATACAGTGATCTAAATAAAATGTGATACTTTGTCACTCACACAGTGGTCTAAACAAAATGTGATACTTTATCACACATACAGTGGTCTAAACAAAATGTGATACTTTGTCACTCACACAGTGGTCTAAACAAAATGTGATACTTTATCACACATACAGTGGTCTAAACAAAATGTGATACTTTGTCACACACACAGTGGTCTAAACAAAATGTGATACTTCATCACACACACAGTGGTCTAAACAAAATGTGATACTTTGTCACATACACAGTGGTATGAACAAAATGTGATACTTTATCACACATACAGTGATCTAAACAAAATGTGATACTTTAACACACATACAGTGGTCTAAACAAAATGTGATAATTTGTCACTCACACAGTGGTCTAAACAAAATGTGATACTTTATCACACATACAGTGGTCTAAACAAAAAGTGATACATTGTCACACATACAGTGGTCTAAACAAAATGTGATACTTTATCACACATACAGTGGTCTAAACAAAATGTGATACTTTGTCACACACACAGTGGTCTAAACAAAATGTGATACTTTATCACACACACAGTGGTCTAAACAAAATGTGATACTTTGTCACTCACACAGTGATCTAAACAAAATGTGATACTTTATCACACACACAGTGGTCTAAACAAAACGTGATACTTTGTCACATACACAGTAGTCTAAACAAAATGTGATACTTTGTCACATACACAGTAGTCTAAACAAAATGTGATGCATTGTCACTCACACAGTGGTCTAAACAAAATGTGATACTTTATCACACATACAATGATCTAATCAAAATGTGATACTTTATCACACACACAGTGGTCTAAACAAAATGTGATACTTTGTCACACATACAGTGATCTAAATAAAATGTGATACTTTGTCACTCACACAGTGGTCTAAACAAAATGTGATACTTTATCACACATACAGTGGTCTAAACAAAATGTGATACTTTGTCACTCACACAGTGGTCTAAACAAAATGTGATACTTTATCACACATACAGTGGTCTAAACAAAATGTGATACTTTGTCACACACACAGTGGTCTAAACAAAATGTGATACTTCATCACACACACAGTGGTCTAAACAAAATGTGATACTTTGTCACATACACAGTGGTATGAACAAAATGTGATACTTTATCACACATACAGTGATCTAAACAAAATGTGATACTTTAACACACATACAGTGGTCTAAACAAAATGTGATAATTTGTCACTCACACAGTGGTCTAAACAAAATGTGATACTTTATCACACATACATTGGTCTAAACAAAAAGTGATACATTGTCACACACACAGTGGTCTAAACAAAATGTGATACTTTATCACACATACAGTGGTCTAAACAAAATGTGATACTTTGTCACACACACAGTGGTCTAGACAAAATGTGATACTTTATCACACACACAGTGGTCTAAACAACATGTGATACTTTGTCACATACACAGTTGTCTAAACAAAATGTGATACTTCATCACACATACAGTGATCTAAACAAAATGTGATACTTTATCACACATACAGTGGTCTAAACAAAATGTGATACTTTGTCACTCACACAGTGATCTAAACAAAATGTGATACTTTATCACACACACAGTGGTCTAAACAAAATGTGATACTTTGTCACATACACAGTAGTCTAAACAAAATGTGATACTTTATCACACATACAGTGATCTAAACAAAATGTGATATTTTATCACACATACAGTGGTCTAAACAAAATGTGATACTTTGTCACTCACACAGTGGTCTAAACAAAATGTGATACTTTATCACACATACAGTGGTCTAAACAAAATGTGATACTTTGTCACACACACAGTGGTCTAAACAAAATGTGATACATTATCACACATACAGTGGTCCGAACAAAATGTGATACTTTGTCACACATACAGTGATCTAAATAAAATGTGATACTTTGTCACTCACACAGTGGTCTAAACAAAATGTGATACTTTGTTACACATACAGTGATATAAACAAAATGTGATACTTTGTCACATACAGTGATCTAATCAAAATGTGATACTTTATCACACATACAGTGGTCTAAACAAAATGTGATACTTTGTCACTCACACAGTGGTCTAAACAAAATGTGATACTTTATCACACATGCAGTGATCTAAACAAAATGTGATAATTTATCACACACACAGTGGTCTAAACAAAACGTGATACTTTGTCACATACACAGTAGTCTAAACAAAATGTGATACTTTGTCACATACACAGTAGTCTAAACAAAATGTGATGCATTGTCACTCACACAGTGGTCTAAACAAAATGTGATACTTTATCACACATACAATGATCTAATCAAAATATGATACTTTATCACACACACAGTGGTCTAAACAAAATGTGATACTTTGTCACACATACAGTGATCTAAATAAAATGTGATACTTTGTCACTCACACAGTGGTCTAAACAAAATGTGATACTTTATCACACATACAGTGGTCTAAACAAAATGTGATACTTTGTCACTCACACAGTGGTCTAAACAAAATGTGATACTTTATCACACATACAGTGGTCTAAACAAAATGTGATACTTTGTCACACACACAGTGGTCTAAACAAAATGTGATACTTCATCACACACACAGTGGTCTAAACAAAATGTGATACTTTGTCACATACACAGTGGTATGAACAAAATGTGATACTTTATCACACATACAGTGATCTAAACAAAATGTGATACTTTAACACACATACAGTGGTCTAAACAAAATGTGATAATTTGTCACTCACACAGTGGTCTAAACAAAATGTGATACTTTATCACACATACAGTGGTCAAAACAAAAAGTGATACATTGTCACACACACAGTGGTCTAAACAAAATGTGATACTTTATCACACATACAGTGGTCTAAACAAAATGTGATACTTTGTCACACACACAGTGGTCTAAACAAAATGTGATACTTTATCACACACACAGTGGTCTAAACAAAATGTGATACTTTGTCACTCACACAGTGATCTAAACAAAATGTGATACTTTATCACACACACAGTGGTCTAAACAAAACGTGATACTTTGTCACATACACAGTAGTCTAAACAAAATGTGATACTTTGTCACATACACAGTAGTCTAAACAAAATGTGATGCATTGTCACTCACACAGTGGTCTAAACAAAATGTGATACTTTATCACACATACAATGATCTAATCAAAATGTGATACTTTATCACACACACAGTGGTCTAAACAAAATGTGATACTTTGTCACACATACAGTGATCTAAATAAAATGTGATACTTTGTCACTCACACAGTGGTCTAAACAAAATGTGATACTTTATCACACATACAGTGGTCTAAACAAAATGTGATACTTTGTCACTCACACAGTGGTCTAAACAAAATGTGATACTTTATCACACATACAGTGGTCTAAACAAAATGTGATACTTTGTCACACACACAGTGGTCTAAACAAAATGTGATACTTCATCACACACACAGTGGTCTAAACAAAATGTGATACTTTGTCACATACACAGTGGTATGAACAAAATGTGATACTTTATCACACATACAGTGATCTAAACAAAATGTGATACTTTAACACACATACAGTGGTCTAAACAAAATGTGATAATTTGTCACTCACACAGTGGTCTAAACAAAATGTGATACTTTATCACACATACAGTGGTCTAAACAAAAAGTGATACATTGTCACACACACAGTGGTCTAAACAAAATGTGATACTTTATCACACATACAGTGGTCTAAACAAAATGTGATACTTTGTCACACACACAGTGGTCTAAACAAAATGTGATACTTTATCACACACACAGTGGTCTAAACAACATGTGATACTTTGTCACATACACAGTTGTCTAAACAAAATGTGATACTTCATCACACATACAGTGATCTAAACAAAATGTGATACTTTATCACACATACAGTGGTCTAAACAAAATGTGATACTTTGTCACTCACACAGTGATCTAAACAAAATGTGATACTTTATCACACACACAGTGGTCTAAACAAAATGTGATACTTTGTCACATACACAGTAGTCTAAACAAAATGTGATACTTTATCACACATACAGTGATCTAAACAAAATGTGATACTTTGCCACACACACAGTGGTCTGAACAAAATGTGATACTTTGTAACACACACAGTGGTCTAAACAAAATGTAATACATTGTCACACACACAGTGGCCTAAACAAAATGTGATACTTTGTCACATACACAGAGGTCTAAACAAAATGTGATACTTTGTCACACACACAGTGGTGTAAACAAAATGTGATACTTTGTCACATACAAAGTGGCCTAAACAAAATTTGATACTTTGTCACACATACAGTGGTCTAAATAAAATGTGATACTTTGTCATACACACAGTGGTCTAAACGAAATGTGATACTTTGTCACACACACTGTGGTCTAAACAAAATGTGATACTTTATCACACATACAGTGATCTAAACAAAATGTGATATTTTATCACACATACAGTGGTCTAAACAAAATGTGATACTTTGTCACTCACACAGTGGTCTAAACAAAATGTGATACTTTATCACACATACAGTGGTCTAAACAAAATGTGATACTTTGTCACACACACAGTGGTCTAAACAAAATGTGATACATTATCACACATACAGTGGTCCGAACAAAATGTGATACTTTGTCACACATACAGTGATCTAAATAAAATGTGATACTTTGTCACTCACACAGTGGTCTAAACAAAATGCGATACTTTGTTACACATACAGTGATATAAACAAAATGTGATACTTTATCACACATACAGTGGTCTAAACAAAATGTGATACTTTGTCACTCGCACAGTGGTCTAAACAAAATGTGATACTTTATCACACATACAGTGTTCTAAACAAAATGTGATACTTTGTCACACACACAGTGGTCTAAACAAAATGTGATACTTTATCACACACACAGTGGTCTAAACAAAATGTGATACTTTGTCACATACACAGTGGTATAAACAAAATGTGATACTTTACCAAACATACAGTGATCTAAACAAAATGTGATACTTTGTCACATACAAAGTGGCCTAAACAAAATTTGATACTTTGTCACACATACAGTGGTCTAAACAAAATGTGATACTTTATCACACATACAGTGGTCTAAACAAAATGTGATACTTTGTCACTCACACAGTGATCTAAACAAAATGTGATACTTTATCACACACACAGTGGTCTAAACAAAATGTGATACTTTGTCACATACACAGTAGTCTAAACAAAATGTGATACTTTATCACACATACAGTGATCTAGACAAAATGTGATACTTTGCCACACACACAGTGGTCTGAACAAAATGTGATACTTTGTAACACACACAGTGGTCTAAACAAAATGTAATACATTGTCACACACACAGTGGCCTAAACAAAATGTGATACTTTGTCACATACACAGTGGTCTAAACAAAATGTGATACTTTGTCACACACACAGTGGTGTAAACAAAATGTGATACTTTGTCACATACAAAGTGGCCTAAACAAAATTTGATACTTTGTCACACATACAGTGGTGTAAACAAAATGTGATACTTTGTCATACACACAGTGGTCTAAACGAAATGTGATACTTTGTCACACACACGGTGGTCTAAACAAAATGTGATACTTTATCACACATACAGTGATCTAAACAAAATGTGATACTTTATCACACATACAGTGGTCTAAACAAAATGTGATACTTTGTCACTCACACAGTGGTCTAAACAAAATGTGATACTTTATCACACATACAGTGGTCTAAACAAAATGTGATACTTTGTCACACACACAGTGGTCTAAACAAAATGTGATACATTATCACACATACAGTGGTCCGAACAAAATGTGATACTTTGTCACACATACAGTGATCTAAATAAAATGTGATACTTTGTCACTCACACAGTGGTCTAAACAAAATGCGATACTTTGTTACACATACAGTGATATAAACAAAATGTGATAATTTATCACACATACAGTGGTCTAAACAAAATGTGATACTTTGTCACTCGCACAGTGGTCTAAACAAAATGTGATACTTTATCACACATACAGTGGTCTAAACAAAATGTGATACTTTGTCACACACACAGTGGTCTAAACAAAATGTGATACTTTATCACACACACAGTGGTCTAAACAAAATGTGATACTTTGTCACATACACAGTGGTATAAACAAAATGTGATACTTTACCAAACATACAGTGATCTAAACAAAATGTGATACTTTGTCACATACAAAGTGGCCTAAACAAAATTTGATACTTTGTCACACATACAGTGGTCTAAACTAAATGTGATACTTTGTCATACACACAGTGGTCTAAACGAAATGTGATACTTTGTCACACACACGGTGGTCTAAACAAAATGTGATACTTTATCACACATACAGTGATCTAAATAAAATGTGATAATTTATCACACATACAGTGGTATAAACAAAATGTGATACTTTGTCACTCACACAGTGGTCTAAACAAAATGTGATACTTTATCACACATACAGTGGTCTAAACAAAAAGTGATACTTTATCACACACACATTGTGCTAAACAAAATGTGATACTTTGTCACACACACAGTGTGCTAAACAAAATGTGATACTTTGTCACACACACAGTGCTCTAAACAAAATGTGATACTTTGTAACACACACAGTGGTCTAAACAAAATGTGATACTTTATCACACACACAGTGGTCTGAACAAAATGTGATACTTTGTCACACACAGTGGTCTGAACAAAATGTGATACTTTGTCACACACACAGTGGTCTAAACAAAATGTGATACTTTGTCATACACACAGTGTGCTAAACAAAATGTGATACTTTGTAACACACACAGTGGTCTAAACAAAATGTGATACTTTGTCACACACACAGTGGTCAAAACAAAATGTGATACTTTGTCACATACACAGTGGTCTGAACAAAATGTGATACTTTATCACACATACAGTGATCTAAACAAAATGTGATACTTTGTAACACACACAGTGGCCTAAACAAATTGTGATACTTTGTCACACACACAGTGGTCTAAACAAAATGTGATACTTTGTCACACACACAGTGGTCTAAACAAAATGTGATACTTTGACACATACAGTGATCTAAACAAAATGTGATACTTTGTCACACACACAGTGTGCTAAACAAAATGTGATACTTTGTGACACACGCAGTGGTCTAAACAAAATGTGATACTTTGTCACACACACAGTGGTCTAAGCAAAATGTGATACTTTGTCACACACACAGTGGTCTAAGCAAAATGTGATACTTTGTAACACACACAGTGGCCTAATCAAAATGTGATACTTTGTCACTCACACAGAGATCTAAACAAAATATGATACTTTGTCATACACACAGTGTGCTAAACAAAATGTGATACTTGTAACACACACAGTGGTCTAAACAAAATGTGATACTTTGTCACACACACAGTGGTCTAAACAAAATGTGATACTTTGTCACTCACACAGTGGTCTAAACAAAATGTGATACTTTATCACACATACAGTGGTCTAAACAAAATGTCATACTTTGTCACACACACAGTGGTCTAAACAAAATGTGATACATTATCACACATACAGTGGTCCGAACAAAATGTGATACTTTGTCACACATACAGTGATCTAAATAAAATGTGATACTTTGTCACTCACACGGTGGTCTAAACAAAATGCGATACTTTGTTACACATACAGTGATATAAACAAAATGTGATACTTTATCACACATACAGTGGTCTAAACAAAATGTGATACTTTGTCACTCGCACAGTGGTCTAAACAAAATGTGATACTTTATCACACACACAGTGGTCTAAACAAAATGTGATACTTTGTCACATACACAGTGGTATAAACAAAATGTGATACTTTACCAAACATACAGTGATCTAAACACAATGTGATACTTTGTCACATACAAAGTGGCCTAAACAAAATTTGATACTTTGTCACACATACAGTGGTCTAAACAAAATGTGATACTTTGTCATACACACAGTGGTCTAAACGAAATGTGATACATTATCACACATACAGTGGTCCGAACAAAATGTGATACTTTGTCACACATACAGTGATCTAAATAAAATGTGATACTTTGTCACTCACACAGTGGTCTAAACAAAATGCGATACTTTGTTACACATACAGTGATATAAACAAAATGTGATACTTTATCACACATCCAGTGGTCTAAACAAAATGTGATACTTTGTCACTCGCACAGTGGTCTAAACAAAATGTGATACTTTATCACACATACAGTGGTCTAAACAAAATGTGATACTTTGTCACACACACAGTGGTCTAAACAAAATGTGATACTTTATCACACACACAGTGGTCTAAACAAAATGTGATACTTTGCCACACACACAGTGGTCTAAACAAAAAGTGATACTTTATCACACACACATTGTGCTAAACAAAATGTGATACTTTGTCACACGCACAGTGTGCTAAACAAAATGTGATACTTTGTCACACACACAGTGCTCTAAACAAAATGTGATACTTTGTAACACACACAGTGGTCTAAACAAAATGTGATACTTTATCACACACACAGTGGTCTGAACAAAATGTGATACTTTGTCACACACAGTGGTCTGAACAAAATGTGATACTTTGTCACACACACAGTGGTCTAAACAAAATGTGATACTTTGTCATACACACAGTGTGCTAAACAAAATGTGATACTTTGTAACCCACACAGTGGTCTAAACAAAATGCGATACTTTGTCACACACACAGTGGTCAAAACAAAATGTGATACTTTGTCACATACACAGTGGTCTGAACAAAATGTGATACTTTATCACACATACAGTGATCTAAACAAAATGTGATACTTTGTAACACACAGAGTGGCCTAAACAAAATGTGATACTTTGTCACACACACAGTGGTCTAAACAAAATGTGATACTTTGTCACACACACAGTGGTCTAAACAAAATGTGATACTTTGACACATACAGTGATCTAAACAAAATGTGATACTTTGTCACACACACAGTGTGCTAAACAAAATGTGATACTTTGTGACACACGCAGTGGTCTAAACAAAATGTGATACTTTGTCACACACACAGTGGTCTAAACAAAATGTGATACTTTGTCACACACACAGTGGTCTTAGCAAAATGTGATACTTTGTAACACACACAGTGGCCTAATCAAAATGTGATACTTTGTCACTCACACAGAGATCTAAACAAAATATGATACTTTGTCATACACACAGTGTGCTAAACAAAATGTGATACTTGTAACACACACAGTGGTCTAAACAAAATGTGATACTTTGTCACACACACAGTGGTCTAAACAAAATGTGATACTTTGTCACACACACAGTGGTCTAAACAAAATGTGATATTTCGTAACACACACAGTGGTCTAAACAAAATGAGATACTTTGTCTCACACAGTGGTCTAAACAAAATGTGATATTTTGTAACACACACAGTGGCCTAAACAAAATGTGATACTTTGTCACACACACAGTGGTCTAAACAAAATGTGATACTTTGTCCCACACACAGTGGTCTAAACAAAATGTGATATTTTGTAACACACACAGTGGTCTAAACAAAATGAGATACTTTGTCTCACACAGTGGGCTAAACAAAATGTTATACTTTATCACACACACAGTGGTCTAAACAAAATGTGATACTTTGTCACACACACAGTGTGCTAAACAAAATGTGATACTTTGTAACACACACAGTGGTCTAAACAAAATGTGATACTTTGTCACACACACAGTGGTCAAAACAAAATGTGATACTTTGTCACATACACAGTGGTCTGAACAAAATGTGATACTTTATCACACATACAGTGATCTAAACAAAATGTGATACTTTGTAACACACACAGTGGCCTAAACAAAATGTGATACTTTGTCACACACACAGTGGTCTAAACAAAATGTGATACTTTGTCACACACACAGTGGTCTAAACAAAATGTGATACTTTGACACATACAGTGATCTAAACAAAATGTGATACTTTGTCACACACACAGTGTGCTAAACAAAATGTGATACTTTGTGACACACGCAGTGGTCTAAGCAAAATGTGATACTTTGTAACACACACAGTGGCCTAATCAAAATGTGATACTTTGTCACTCACACAGAGATCTAAACAAAATATGATACTTTATCACACATACAGTGATCTAAACAAAATGTGATACTTTATCACACATACAGTGGTCTAAACAAAATGTGATACTTTGTCACTCACACAGTGGTCTAAACAAAATGTGATACTTTATCACACATACAGTGGTCTAAACAAAATGTGATACTTTGTCACACACACAGTGGTCTAAACAAAATGTGATACATTATCACACATACAGTGGTCCGAACAAAATGTGATACTTTGTCACACATACAGTGATCTAAATAAAATGTGATACTTTGTCACTCACACAGTGGTCTAAACAAAATGCGATACTTTGTTACACATACAGTGATATAAACAAAATGTGATACTTTATCACACATACAGTGGTCTAAACAAAATGTGATACTTTGTCACTCGCACAGTGGTCTAAACAAAATGTGATACTTTATCACACATACAGTGGTCTAAACAAAATGTGATACTTTGTCACACACACAGTGGTCTAAACAAAATGTGATACTTTATCACACACACAGTGGTCTAAACAAAATGTGATACTTTGCCACACACACAGTGGTCTAAACAAAAAGTGATACTTTATCACACACACATTGTGCGAAACAAAATGTGATACTTTGTCACAAACACAGTGTGCTAAACAAAATGTGATACTTTGTCACACACACAGTGCTCTAAACAAAATGTGATACTTTGTAACACACACAGTGGTCTAAACAAAATGTGATACTTTATCACACACACAGTGGTCTGAACAAAATGTGATACTTTGTCACACACAGTGGTCTGAACAAAATGTGATACTTTGTCACACACACAGTGGTCTAAACAAAATGTGATACTTTGTCATACACACAGTGTGCTAAACAAAATGTGATACTTTGTAACACACACAGTGGTCTAAACAAAATGTGATACTTTGTCACACACACAGTGGTCAAAACAAAATGTGATACTTTGTCACATACACAGTGGTCTGAACAAAATGTGATACTTTATCACACATACAGTGATCTAAACAAAATGTGATACTTTGTAACACACACAGTGGCCTAAACAAAATGTGATACTTTGTCACACACACAGTGGTCTAAACAAAATGTGATACTTTGTCACACACACAGTGGTCTAAACAAAATGTGATACTTTGACACATACAGTGATCTAAACAAAATGTGATACTTTGTCACACACACAGTGTGCTAAACAAAATGTGATACTTTGTGACACACGCAGTGGTCTAAACAAAATGTGATACTTTGTCACACACACAGTGTGCTAAACAAAATGTGATACTTTGTGACACACACAGTGGTCTAAACAAAATGTGATACTTCGTCACACACACAGTGGTCTAAGCAAAATGTGATCCTTTGTAACACACACAGTGGCCTAATCAAAATGTGATACTTTGTCACTCACACAGAGATCTAAACAAAATATGATACTTTGTCATACACACAGTGTGCTAAACAAAATGTGATACTTGTAACACACACAGTGGTCTAAACAAAATGTGATACTTTGTCACACACACAGTGGTCTAAACAAAATGTGATACTTTGTCACATATACAGTGGTCTGAACAAAATGTGATAATTTATCACACATACAGTGATCTAAACAAAATGTGATACTTTGTAACACACACAGTGACCTAAGCAAAATGTGATACTTTGTCACACACACAGAGGTCTAAAAAAATGTGATACTTTGTCATACACACAGTGTGCTAAACGAAATGTGATACTTGTAACACACACAGTGGTCTAAACAAAATGTGATACTTTGTCACACACACAGTGGTCTAAACAAAATGTGATACTTTGTCACATACACAGTGGTCTGAACAAAATGTGATACTTTATCGCACATACAGTGATCTAAACAAAATGTGATATTTTGTAACACACACAGTGGCCTAAACAAAATGTGATACTTTGTCACACACACAGTGGTCTAAACAAAATGTGATACTTTGTCACACACACAGTGGTCAAAACAAAATGTGATACTTTGTCACATACACAGTGGTCTGAACAAAATGTGATACTTTATCACACATACAGTGATCTAAACAAAATGTGATACTTTGTAACACACACAGTGGTCTAAACAAAATGTGATACATTGTCACACACACAGTGTGCTAAACAAAATGTGATACTTTGTAACACACACAGTGGTCTAAACAAAATGTGATACTTTGTCACACACACAGTGGTCAAAACAAAATGTGATACTTTGTCACATACACAGTGGTCTGAACAAAATGTGATACTTTATCACACATACAGTGATCTAAACAAAATGTGATACTTTGTAACACACACAGTGGCCTAAACAAAATGTGATTCTTTGTCACACACACAGTGGTCTAAACAAAATGTGATACTTTGTCACACACACAGTGGTCTAAACAAAATGTGATACTTTGACACATACAGTGATCTAAACAAAATGTGATACTTTGTCACACACACAGTGTGCTAAACAAAATGTGATACTTTGTGACACACGCAGTGGTCTAAACAAAATGTGATACTTTGTCACACACACAGTGGTCTAAACAAAATGTGATACTTTGTCACACACACAGTGGTCTAAGCAAAATGTGATACTTTGTAACACACACAGTGGCCTAATCAAAATGTGATACTTTGTCACTCACACAGAGATCTAAACAAAATATGATACTTTGTCATACACACAGTGTGCTAAACAAAATGTGATACTTGTAACACACACAGTGGTCTAAACAAAATGTGATACTTTGTCACACACACAGTGGTCTAAACAAAATGTGATACTTTGTCACATACACAGTGGTCTGAACAAAATGTGATAATTTATCACACATACAGTGATCTAAACAAAATGTGATACTTTGTAACACACACAGTGACCTAAGCAAAATGTGATACTTTGTCACACACACAGAGGACTAAAAAAATGTGATACTTTGTCATACACACAGTGTGCTCAACGAAATGTGATACTTGTAACACACACAGTGGTCTAAACAAAATGTGATACTTTGTCACACACACAGTGGTCTAAACAAAATGTGATACTTTGTCATACACACAGTGTGCTAAACAAAATGTGATACTTTGTAACACACACAGTGGTCTAAACAAAATGTGATACTTTGTCACACACACAGTGGTCAAAACAAAATGTGATACTTTGTCACATACACAGTGGTCTGAACAAAATGTGATACTTTATCACACATACAGTGATCTAAACAAAATGTGATACTTTGTAACACACACAGTGGCCTAAACAAAATGTGATACTTTGTCACACACACAGTGGTCTAAACAAAATGTGATACTTTGACACATACAGTGATCTAAACAAAATGTGATACTTTGTCACACACACAGTGTGCTAAACAAAATGTGATACTTTGTGACACACGCAGTGGTCTAAACAAAATGTGATACTTTGTCACACACACAGTGGTCTAAACAAAATGTGATACTTTGTCACACACACAGTGGTCTAAGCAAAATGTGATCCTTTGTAACACACACAGTGGCCTAATCAAAATGTGATACTTTGTCACTCACACAGAGATCTAAACAAAATATGATACTTTGTCATACACACAGTGTGCTAAACAAAATGTGATACTTGTAACACACACAGTGGTCTAAACAAAATGTGATACTTTGTCACACACACAGTGGTCTAAACAAAATGTGATACTTTGTCACATATACAGTGGTCTGAACAAAATGTGATAATTTATCACACATACAGTGATCTAAACAAAATGTGATACTTTGTAACACACACAGTGACCTAAGCAAAATGTGATACTTTGTCACACACACAGAGGTCTAAAAAAATGTGATACTTTGTCATACACACAGTGTGCTAAACGAAATGTGATACTTGTAACACACACAGTGGTCTAAACAAAATGTGATACTTTGTCACACACACAGTGGTCTAAACAAAATGTGATACTTTGTCACATACACAGTGGTCTGACCAAAATGTGATACTTTATCGCACATACAGTGTGCTAAACAAAATGTGATACTTTGTAACACACACAGTGGTCTAAACAAAATGTGATACTTTGTCACACACACAGGGGTCAAAACAAAATGTGATACTTTGTCACATACACAGTGGTCTGAACAAAATGTGATACTTTATCACACATACAGTGATCTAAACAAAATGTGATACTTTGTAACACACACAGTGGCCTAAACAAAATGTGATTCTTTGTCACACACACAGTGGTCTAAACAAAATGTGATACTTTGTCACACACACAGTGGTCTAAACAAAATGTGATACTTTGACACATAGAGTGATCTAAACAAAATGTGATACTTTGTCACACACACAGTGTGCTAAACAAAATGTGATACTTTGTGACACACGCAGTGGTCTAAACAAAATGTGATACTTTGTCACACACACAGTGGTCTAAACAAAATGTGATACTTTGTCACACGCACAGTGGTCTAAGCAAAATGTGATACTTTGTAACACACACAGTGGCCTAATCAAAATGTGATACTTTGTCACTCACACAGAGATCTAAACAAAATATGATACTTTGTCATACACACAGTGTGCTAAACAAAATGTGATACTTGTAACACACACAGTGGTCTAAACAAAATGTGATACTTTGTCACACACACAGTGGTCTAAACAAAATGTGATACTTTGTCACATACACAGTGGTCTGAACAAAATGTGATAATTTATCACACATACAGTGATCTAAACAAAATGTGATACTTTGTAACACACACAGTGACCTAAGCAAAATGTGATACTTTGTCACACACACAGAGGTCTAAAAAAATGTGATACTTTGTCATACACACAGTGTGCTAAACGAAATGTGATACTTGTAACACACACAGTGGTCTAAACAAAATGAGATACTTTGTCACACACACAGTGGTCTCAACAAAATGTGATACTTTGTCACATACACAGTGGTCTGAACAAAATGTGATACTTTATCGCACATACAGTGATCTAAACAAAATGTGATATTTTGTAACACACACAGTGGCCTAAACAAAATGTGATACTTTGTCACACACACAGTGGTCTAAACAAAATGTGATACTTTGTCACACACACAGTGGTCTAAACAAAATGTGATCTTTTGTAACACACACAGTGGTCTAAACAAAATGAGATACTTTGTCTCACACAATGGTCTAAACAAAATGTTATACTTTATCACACACACAGTGGTCTAAACAAAATGTGATACTTTGTCACACACACAGTGTTCTAAACAAAATGTGATAATTTGTCACACACAGTGGTCTGAACAAAATGTGATACTTTGTCACTCACACATAGGTCTAAACAAAATGTGATACTTTGTCACACACAGTTGTCTAAACAAAATGTGATACTTTGTAACACAAACAGTGGTCTAAACAAAATGTGATACTTTATCACACACACAGTGGTCTGAACAAAATGTGATACTTTGTCACACACACAGTGGTCTAAACAAAATGTGATCCTTTGTCATACACACAGTGGTCTAAACAAAATGTGATACTTTGTAACACACACAGTGGTCTAAACAAAATGTGATACTTTGTCACATACAGCGTGTTAAACGAAATGTGTTACATTATCACACACACAGTCGTCTGAACAAAATGTGATACTTTGTCACACACACAGTGGTCTAAACAAAATGTGATACTTTGTCACACACACAGTGGTCTAAACAAAATGTGATACTTTGTCACACACACAGTGTGCTAAACGAAATGTGATACTTTATCACACACACAGTGGTCTAAACAAAATGTGATACTTTGTCAAACACAGTGGTCTAAACAAAATGTGATACTTTATCACACACACAGTGGTCTAAACAAAATGTGATACTTTGCAACACACACAGTGGTCTAAACAAAAAGTGATACTTTATCACACACACATTGTGCTAAACAAAATGTGATACTTTGTCACACACACAGTGTGCTAAACAAAATGTGATACTTTGTCACACACACAGTGCTCTAAACAAAATGTGATACTTTGTAACACACACAGTGGTCTAAACAAAATGTGATACTTTATCACACACACAGTGGTATGAACAAAATGTGATACTTTGTCACACACACAGTGGTCTGAACAAAATGTGATACTTTGTCACACACACAGTGGTCTAAACAAAATGTGATACTTTGTCATACACACAGTGTGCTAAACAAAATGTGATACTTTGTAACACACACAGTGGTCTAAACAAAATGTGATACTTTGTCACACACACAGTGGTCTAAACAAAATGTGATACTTTGTCACATACACAGTGGTCTGAACAAAATGTGATACTTTATCACACATACAGTGATCTAAACAAAATGTGATATTTTGTAACACACACAGTGGCCTAAACAAAATGTGATACTTTGTCACACACACAGTGGTCTAAACAAAATGTGATACTTTGTCACACACACAGTGGTCTAAACAAAATGTGATATTTTGTAACACACACAGTGGTCTAAACAAAATGAGATACTTTGTCTCACACAGTGGTCTAAACAAAATGTTATACTTTATCACACACACAGTGGTCTAAACAAAATGTGATACTTTGTCACACACACAGTGTTCTAAACAAAATGTGATACTTTGTCACACACAGTGGTCTGAACAAAATGTGATACTTTGTCACTCACACATAGGTCTAAACAAAATGTGATACTTTGTCACACACAGTTGTCTAAACAAAATGTGATACTTTGTAACACAAACAGTGGTCTAAACAAAACGTGATACTTTATCACACACACAGTGGTCTGAACAAAATGTGATACTTTGTCACACACACAGTGGTCTAAACAAAATGTGATCGTTTGTCACACACACAGTGGTCTAAACAAAATGTGATACTTTGTAACACACACAGTGGTCTAAACAAAATGTGATACTTTGTCACATACAGCGTGTTAAACGAAATGTGTTACATTATCACACACACAGTGGTCTGAACAAAATGTGATACTTTGTCACACACAGTGGTCTAAACAAAATGTGATACTTTGTCACACACACAGTGGTCTAAACAAAATGTGATACTTTGTCACACACACAGTGTGCTAAACGAAATGTGATACTTTATCACACACACCGTGGTCTAAACAAAATGTGATACTTTGTCACACACAGTGGTCTAAACGAAATGTGATACTTTATCACACACACCGTGGTCTAAACAAAATGTGATACTTTGTCACACACAGTGGTCTAAACAAAATGTGATACTTTGTCACACACACAGTGGTCTAAACAAAATGTGATACTTTGTCACACACACAGTGTGCTAAACGAAATGTGATACTTTATCACACACACCGTGGTCTAAACAAAATGTGATACTTTGTCACACACAGTGGTCTAAACAAAATGTGATACTTTATCACACACACAGTGGTCTAAACAAAATGTGATACTTTGCCACACACACAGTGGTCTAAACAAAATGTGATACTTTATCACACACACAGTGGTCTAAACAAAATGTGATACTTTGTCACACACAGTGTGCTAAACAAAATGTGATACTTTATCACACACACAGTGCTCTAAACAAAATGTGATACTTTGTAACACACACAGAGGTCTAAACAAAATGTGATACTTTATCACATACACAGTGGTCTGAACAAAATGTGATACTTTGTCACACACACAGTGGTCTGAACAAAATGTGATACTTTGTCACACACACAGTGGTCTTAACAAAATGTGATACTTTGTCATACACACAGTGTGCTAAACAAAATGTGATACTTTGTCACACACACAGTGGTCTAAACAAAATGTGATCGTTTGTCACACACACAGTGGTCTAAACAAAATGTGATACTTTGTAACACACACAGTGGTCTAAACAAAATGTGATACTTTGTCACATACAGCGTGTTAAACGAAATGTGTTACATTATCACACACACAGTGGTCTGAACAAAATGTGATACTTTGTCACACACAGTGGTCTAAACAAAATGTGATACTTTGTCACACACACAGTGGTCTAAACAAAATGTGATACTTTGTCACACACACAGTGTGCTAAACGAAATGTGATACTTTATCACACACACCGTGGTCTAAACAAAATGTGATACTTTGTCACACACAGTGGTCTAAACGAAATGTGATACTTTATCACACACACCGTGGTCTAAACAAAATGTGATACTTTGTCACACACAGTGGTCTAAACAAAATGTGATACTTTGTCACACACACAGTGGTCTAAACAAAATGTGATACTTTGTCACACACACAGTGTGCTAAACGAAATGTGATACTTTATCACACACACCGTGGTCTAAACAAAATGTGATACTTTGTCACACACAGTGGTCTAAACAAAATGTGATACTTTATCACACACACAGTGGTCTAAACAAAATGTGATACTTTGCCACACACACAGTGGTCTAAACAAAATGTGATACTTTATCACACACACAGTGGTCTAAACAAAATGTGATACTTTGTCACACACAGTGTGCTAAACAAAATGTGATACTTTATCACACACACAGTGCTCTAAACAAAATGTGATACTTTGTAACACACACAGAGGTCTAAACAAAATGTGATACTTTATCACACACACAGTGGTCTGAACAAAATGTGATACTTTGTCACACACACAGTGGTCTGAACAAAATGTGATACTTTGTCACACACACAGTGGTCTTAACAAAATGTGATACTTTGTCATACACACAGTGTGCTAAACAAAATGTGATACTTTGTAACACACACAGTGGTCTAAACAAAATGTGATACTTTGTCACACACACAGAGGTCAAAACAAAATGTGATACTTTGTCACATACACAGTAGTCTGAACAAAATGTGATACTTTATCACACATACAGTGATCTAAACAAAATGTGATACTTTGTAACACACACAGTGGCCTAAACAAAATGTGATACTTTGTCACACACACAGTGGTCTAAACAAAATGTGATACTTTGTCACACACACAGTGGTCTAAAGAAAATGTGATACTTTGACACATACAGTGATCTAAACAAAATGTTATACTTTGTCACACATACAGTGATCTAAACAAAATGTGATACTTTATCACACACACAGTGGTCTGAACAAAATGTGATACTTTGTCACGCACACAGTGGTCTGAACAAAATGTGATACTTTGTCACACACACAGTGATCTAAACAAAATGTGATACTTTGTCATACACACAGTGTGCTAAACAAAATGTGATACTTTGTAACACACACAGTGGTCTAAACAAAATGTGATACTTTGTCAGACACACAGTGGTCTAAACAAAATGTGATACTTTGTCACATACACAGTGGTCTGAACAAAATGTGATACTTTATCACACATACAGTGATCTAAACAAAATGTGATACTTTGTA
This sequence comes from Saccoglossus kowalevskii, assembly GCF_978046115.1. Classification (NCBI taxonomy): domain Eukaryota; kingdom Metazoa; phylum Hemichordata; class Enteropneusta; family Harrimaniidae; genus Saccoglossus; species Saccoglossus kowalevskii. The sequence continues at coordinate 7,231,866 of NC_140648.1, read as the reverse complement.
ACACACACAGTGGCCTAAACAAAATGTGATACTTTGTCACACACACAGTGGTCTAAACAAAATGTGATACTTTGTCACACACACAGTGGTCTAATCAAAATGTGATACTTTGACACATACAGTGATCTAAACAAAATGAGATACTTTGTCACACACACAGTGGTCTAAACAAAATGTGATACTTTGTCACACACACAGTGGTCTAAACAAAATGAGATACTTTGTCACCACACAGTGGTCTAAATAAAATGTGATACTTTGTCACACACACAGTGGTCTAAACAAAATGTGATACTTTGTCACACACAGTGGTCTAAACAAAATGTGATACTTTGTAACACACACAGCGGTCTAAAGAAAATGAGATACTTTGTCACACTCAGTGGTCTAAACGAAATGTGATACTTGTAACACACACAGTGGTCTAAACAAAATGTGATACTTTGTCACACACACAGTGGTCTAAACAAAATGTGATACTTTGTCACATACACAGTGGTCTGAACAAAATGTGATACTTTATCGCACATACAGTGATCTAAACAAAATGTGATATTTTGTAACACACACAGTGGCCTAAACAAAATGTGATACTTTGTCACACACACAGTGGTCTAAACAAAATGTGATACTTTGTCACACACACAGTGGTCTAAACAAAATGTGATATTTTGTAACACACACAGTGGTCTAAACAAAATGAGATACTTTGTCTCACACAGTGGTCTAAACAAAATGTTATACTTTATCACACACACAGTGGTCTAAACAAAATGTGATACTTTGTCACACACACAGTGTGCTAAACAAAATGTGATACTTTGTAACACACACAGTGGTCTAAACAAAATGTGATACTTTGTCACACACACAGTGGTCAAAACAAAATGTGATACTTTGTCACATACACAGTGGTCTGAACAAAATGTGATACTTTATCACACATACAGTGATCTAAACAAAATGTGATACTTTGTATAACACACAGTGGCCTAAACATAATGTGATACTTTGTCACACACACAGTGGTCTAAACAAAATGTGATACTTTGTCACACACACAGTGGTCTAAAGAAAATGTGATACTTTGACACATACAGTGATCTAAACAAAATGTTATACTTTGTCACACATACAGTGATCTAAACAAAATGTGATACTTTATCACACACACAGTGGTCTGAACAAAATGTGATACTTTGTCACGCACACAGTGATCTGAACAAAATGTGATACTTTGTCACACACACAGTGATCTAAACATCTAAACAAAATGTGATACTTTGTCATACACACAGTGTGCTAAACAAAATGTGATACTTTGTAACACACACAGTGGTCTAAACAAAATGTGATACTTTGTCAGACACACAGTGGTCTAAACAAAATGTGATACTTTGTCACATACACAGTGGTCTGAACAAAATGAGATACTTTATCACACATACAGTGATCTAAACAAAATGTGATACTTTGTAACACACACAGTGGCCTAAACAAAATGTGATACTTTGTCACACACACAGTGGTCTAAACAAAATGTGATACTTTGTCACACACACAGTGGTCTAATCAAAATGTGATACTTTGACACATACAGTGATCTAAACAAAATGAAATACTTTGTCACACACACAGTGGTCTAAACAAAATGTGATACTTTGTCACACACACAGTGGTCTAAACAAAATGAGATACTTTGTCACCACACAGTGGTCTAAATAAAATGTGATACTTTGTCACACACACAGTGGTCTAAACAAAATGTGATACTTTGTCACACACAGTGGTCTAAACAAAATGTGATACTTTGTAACACACACAGCGGTCTAAAGAAAATGAGATACTTTGTCACACTCAGTGGTCTAAACGAAATGTGATACTTGTAACACACACAGTGGTCTAAACAAAATGTGATACTTTGTCACACACACAGTGGTCTAAACAAAATGTGATACTTTGTCACATACACAGTGGTCTGAACAAAATGTGATACTTTATCGCACATACAGTGATCTAAACAAAATGTGATATTTTGTAACACACACAGTGGCCTAAACAAAATGTGATACTTTGTCACACACACAGTGGTCTAAACAAAATGTGATACTTTGTCACACACACAGTGGTCTAAACAAAATGTGATATTTTGTAACACACACAGTGGTCTAAACAAAATGAGATACTTTGTCTCACACAGTGGTCTAAACAAAATGTTATACTTTATCACACACACAGTGGTCTAAACAAAATGTGATACTTTGTCACACACACAGTGTGCTAAACAAAATGTGATACTTTGTAACACACACAGTGGTCTAAACAAAATGTGATACTTTGTCACACACACAGTGGTCAAAACAAAATGTGATACTTTGTCACATACACAGTGGTCTGAACAAAATGTGATACTTTATCACACATACAGTGATCTAAACAAAATGTGATACTTTGTATAACACACAGTGGCCTAAACATAATGTGATACTTTGTCACACACACAGTGGTCTAAACAAAATGTGATACTTTGTAACACACACAGAGGTCTAAACAAAATGTGATACTTTATCACACACACAGTGGTCTGAACAAAATGTGATACTTTGTCACACACACAGTGGTCTGAACAAAATGTGATACTTTGTCACACACACAGTGGTCTTAACAAAATGTGATACTTTGTCATACACACAGTGTGCTAAACAAAATGTGATACTTTGTAACACACACAGTGGTCTAAACAAAATGTGATACTTTGTCACACACACAGAGGTCAAAACAAAATGTGATACTTTGTCACATACACAGTAGTCTGAACAAAATGTGATACTTTATCACACATACAGTGATCTAAACAAAATGTGATACTTTGTAACACACACAGTGGCCTAAACAAAATGTGATACTTTGTCACACACACAGTGGTCTAAACAAAATGTGATACTTTGTCACACACACAGTGGTCTAAAGAAAATGTGATACTTTGACACATACAGTGATCTAAACAAAATGTTATACTTTGTCACACATACAGTGATCTAAACAAAATGTTATACTTTATCACACACACAGTGGTCTGAACAAAATGTGATACTTTGTCACACACACAGTGGTCTGAACAAAATGTGATACTTTGTCACACACACAGTGGTCTAAACAAAATGTGATACTTTGTCATACACACAGTGTGCTAAACAAAATGTGATACTTTGTAACACACACAGTGGTCTAAACAAAATGTGATACTTTGTCAGACACACAGTGGTCTAAACAAAATGTGATACTTTGTCACATACACAGTGGTCTGAACAAAATGTGATACTTTATCACACATACAGTGATCTAAACAAAATGTGATACTTTGTAACACACACAGTGGCCTAAACAAAATGTGATACTTTGTCACACACACAGTGGTCTAAACAAAATGTGATACTTTGTCACACACACAGTGGTCTAAACAAAATGTGATACTTTGACACATACAGTGATCTAAACAAAATGAGATACTTTGTCACAAACACAGTGGTCTAAACAAAATGTGATACTTTGTCACACACACAGTGGTCTAAACAAAATGAGATACTTTGTCACCACACAGTGGTCTAAATAAAATGTGATACTTTGTCACACACACAGTGGTCTAAACAAAATGTGATACTTTGTCACACACAGTGGTCTAAACAAAATGTGATACTTTGTAACACACACAGCGGTCTAAAGAAAATGAGATACTTTGTCACACTCAGTGGTCTAAACGAAATGTGATACTTGTAACACACACAATGGTCTAAACAAAATGTGATACTTTGTCACACACACAGTGGTCTAAACAAAATGTGATACTTTGTCACATACACAGTGGTCTGAACAAAATGTGATACTTTATCGCACATACAGTGATCTAAACAAAATGTGATATTTTGTAACACACACAGTGGCCTAAACAAAATGTGATACTTTGTCACACACACACAGTGGTCTAAACAAAATGTGATACTTTGTCACACACACAGTGGTCTAAACAAAATGTGATATTTTGTAACACACACAGTGGTCTAAACAAAATGAGATACTTTGTCTCACACAGTGGTCTAAACAAAATGTTATACTTTATCACACACACAGTGGTCTAAACAAAATGTAATACTTTGTCACACACACAGTGTGCTAAACAAAATGTGATACTTTGTAACACACACAGTGGTCTAAACAAAATGTGATACTTTGTCACACACACAGTGGTCAAAACAAAATGTGATACTTTGTCACATACACAGTGGTCTGAACAAAATGTGATACTTTATCACACATACAGTGATCTAAACAAAATGTGATACTTTGTAACACACACAGTGGCCTAAACATAATGTGATACTTTGTCACACACACAGTGGTCTAAACAAAATGTGATACTTTGTCACACACACAGTGGTCTAAACAAAATGTGATACTTTGACACATACAGTGATCTAAACAATATGTGATACTTTGTCACACACACAGTGTGCTAAACAAAATGTGATACTTTGTGACACACGCAGTGGTCTAAACAAAATGTGATACTTTGTCACACACACAGTGGTCTAAACAAAATGTGATACTTTGTAACACACACAGTGGCCTAATCAAAATGTGATACTTTGTCACTCACACAGAGATCTAAACAAAATATGATACTTTGTCATACACACAGTGTGCTAAACAAAATGTGATACTTGTAACACACACAGTGGTCTAAACAAAATGTGATACTTTGTCACACACACAGTGGTCTAAACAAAATGTGATACTTTGTCACATACACAGTGGTCTGAACAAAATGTGATAATTTATCACACATACAGTGATCTAAACAAAATGTGATACTTTGTAACACACACAGTGACCTAAGCAAAATGTGATACTTTGTCACACACACAGAGGTCTAAAAAAATGTGATACTTTGTCATACACACAGTGTGCTAAACGAAATGTGATACTTGTAACACACACAGTGGTCTAAACAAAATGTGATACTTTGTCACACACACAGTGGTCTAAACAAAATGTGATACTTTGTCACATACACAGTGGTCTGAACAAAATGTGATACTTTATCGCACATACAGTGATCTAAACAAAATGTGATATTTTGTAACACACACAGTGGCCTAAACAAAATGTGATACTTTGACACATACAGTGATCTAAACAAAATGTGATACTTTGTCACACACACAGTGTGCTAAACAAAATGTGTTACTTTGTGACACACGCAGTGGTCTAAACAAAATGTGATACTTTGTCACACACACAGTGGTCTAAACAAAATGTGATACTTTGTCACACACACAGTGCTCTAAACAAAATGTGATACTTTGTAACACACACAGTGGTCTAAACAAAATGTGATACTTTGTCACATACACAGTGGTCTGAACAAAATGTGATACTTTATCACACATACAGTGATCTAAACAAAATGTGATACTTTGTAACACACACAGTGGCCTAAACATAATGTGATACTTTGTCACACACACAGTGGTCTAAACAAAATGTGATACTTTGTCACACACACAGTGGTCTAAACAAAATGTGATACTTTGACACATACAGTGATCTAAACAAAATGTGATACTTTGTCACACACACAGTGTGCTAAACAAAATGTGTTACTTTGTGACACACGCAGTGGTCTAAACAAAATGTGATACTTTGTCACACACACAGTGGTCTAAACAAAATGTGATACTTTGTCACACACACAGTGGTCTAAGCAAAATGTGATACTTTGTAACACACACAGTGGCCTAATCAAAATGTGATACTTTGTCACTCACACAGAGATCTAAACAAAATATGATACTTTGTCATACACACAGTGTGCTAAACAAAATGTGATACTTGAAACACACACAGTGGTCTAAACAAAATGTGATACTTTGTCACACACACAGTGGTCTAAACAAAATGTGATACTTTGTCACATACACAGTGGTCTGAACAAAATGTGATAATTTATCACACATACAGTGATCTAAACAAAATGTGATACTTTGTAACACACACAGTGACCTAAGCAAAATGTGATACTTTGTCACACACACAGAGGTCTAAAAAAATGTGATACTTTGTCATACACACAGTGTGCTAAACGAAATGTGATACTTGTAACACACACAGTGGTCTAAACAAAATGTGATACTTTGTCACACACACAGTGGTCTAAACAAAATGTGATACTTTGTCACATACACAGTGGTCTGAACAAAATGTGATACTTTATCGCACATACAGTGATCTAAACAAAATGTGATATTTTGTAACACACACAGTGGCCTAAACAAAATGTGATACTTTGTCACACACACAGTGGTCTAAACAAAATGTGATACTTTGTCACACACACAGTGGTCTAAACAAAATGTGATATTTTGTAACACACACAGTGGTCTAAACAAAATGAGATACTTTGTCTCACACAGTGGTCTAAACAAAATGTTATACTTTATCACACACACAGTGGTCTAAACAAAATGTGATACTTTGTCACACACACAGTGTTCTAAACAAAATGTGATAATTTGTCACGCACAGTGGTCTGAACAAAATGTGATACTTTGTCACTCACACATAGGTCTAAACAAAATGTGATACTTTGTCACACACAGTTGTCTAAACAAAATGTGATACTTTGTAACACAAACAGTGGTCTAAACAAAATGTGATACTTTATCACACACACAGTGGTCTGAACAAAATGTGATACTTTGTCACACACACAGTGGTCTAAACAAAATGTGATACTTTGTCATACACACAGTGGTCTAAACAAAATGTGATACTTTGTCACACACACAGTGGTCTAAACAAAATGTGATACTTTATCACACACACAGTGGTCTAAACAAAATGTGATACTTTATCACACACACATTGTGCTAAACAAAATGTGATACTTTGTCACACACACAGTGTGCTAAACAAAATGTGATACTTTGTCACACACACAGTGCTCTAAACAAAATGTGATACTTTGTAACACACACAGTGGTCTAAACAAAATGTGATACTTTATCACACACATAGTGGTCTGAACAAAATGTGATACTTTGTCACACACACAGTGGTCTGAACAAAATGTGATACTTTGTCACACACACAGTGGTCTAAACAAAATGTGATACTTTGTCATACACACAGTGTGCTAAACAAAATGTGATACTTTGTCTCACACAGTGGTCTAAACAAAATGTTATACTTTATCACACACACAGTGGTCTGAACAAAATGTGATACTTTGTCACTCACACATAGGTCTAAACAAAATGTGATACTTTGTCACACACAGTTGTCTAAACAAAATGTGATACTTTGTAACACAAACAGTGGTCTAAACAAAATGTGATACTTTATCACACACACAGTGGTCTGAACAAAATGTGATACTTTGTCACACACACAGTGGTCTAAACAAAATGTGATCGTTTGTCACACACACAGTGGTCTAAACAAAATGTGATACTTTGTAACACACACAGTGGTCTAAACAAAATGTGATACTTTGTCACATACAGCGTGTTAAACGAAATGTGTTACATTATCACACACAGTGGTCTGAACAAAATGTGATACTTTGTCACACACAGTGGTCTAAACAAAATGTGATACTTTGTCACACACACAGTGGTCTAAACAAAATGTGCTACTTTGTCATACACACAGTGTGCTAAACGAAATGTGATACTTTATCACACACACCGTTGTCTAAACAAAATGTGATACTTTGTCACACACAGTGGTCTAAACAAAATGTGATATTTTATCACACACACAGTGGTCTAAACAAAATGTGATACTTTGCCACACACACAGGGGTCTAAACAAAAAGTGATACTTTATCACACACACATTGTGCTAAACAAAATGTGATACTTTGTCACACACAGTGTGCTAAACAAAATGTGATACTTTATCACACACACAGTGCTCTAAACAAAATGTGATACTTTGTAACACACACAGAGGTCTAAACAAAATGTGATACTTTATCACACACACAGTGGTCTGAACAAAATGTGATACTTTGTCACACACACAGTGGTCTGAACAAAATGTGATACTTTGTCACACACACAGTGGTCTTAACAAAATGTGATACTTTGTCATACACACAGTGTGCTAAACAAAATGTGATACTTTGTAAACACACACAGTGGTCTAAACAAAATGTGATACTTTGTCACACACACAGAGGTCAAAACAAAATGTGATACTTTGTCACATACACAGTAGTCTGAACAAAATGTGATACTTTATCACACATACAGTGATCTAAACAAAATGTGATACTTTGTAACACACACAGTGGCCTAAACAAAATGTGATACTTTGTCACACACACAGTGGTCTAAACAAAATGTGATACTTTGTCACACACACAGTGGTCTAAAGAAAATGTGATACTTTGACACATACAGTGATCTAAACAAAATGTTATACTTTGTCACACATACAGTGATCTAAACAAAATGTGATACTTTATCACACACACAGTGGTCTGAACAAAATGTGATACTTTGTCACACACACAGTGGTCTGAACAAAATGTGATACTTTGTCACACACACAGTGGTCTAAACAAAATGTGATACTTTGTCATACACACAGGGTGCTAAACAAAATGTGATACTTTGTAACACACACAGTGGTCTAAACAAAATGTGATACTTTGTCAGACACACAGTGGTCTAAACAAAATGTGATACTTTGTCACATACACAGTGGTCTGAACAAAATGTGATACTTTATCACACATACAGTGATCTAAACAAAATGTGATACTTTGTAACACACACAGTGGCCTAAACAAAATGTGATACTTTGTCACACACACAGTGGTCTAAACAAAATGTGATACTTTGTCACACACACAGTGGTCTAAACAAAATGTGATACTTTGACACATACAGTGATCTAAACAAAATGAGATACTTTGTCACACACACAGTGGTCTAAACAAAATGTGATACTTTGTCACACACACAGTGGTCTAAACAAAATGAGATACTTTGTCACCACACAGTGGTCTAAATAAAATGTGATACTTTGTCACACACACAGTGGTCTAAACAAAATGTGATACTTTGTCACACACAGTGGTCTAAACAAAATGTGATACTTTGTAACACACACAGCGGTCTAAAGAAAATGAGATACTTTGTCACACTCAGTGGTCTAAACAAAATGTGATACTTTGTAACACACACAGTGTGCTAAACAAAATGTGATACTTTGTCAAACACACATTGGTCTAAACAAAATGTGATACTTTGTCACACACACAGTGGTCTAAACAAAATGTGATACTTTGTCACACACAGTGGTCTAAACAAAATGTGATACTTTGTCACACACACAGTGGTCAAAAAAATGTGATACTTTGTCACACACACAGTGGTCTAAACAAAATGTTATACTTTGTCACACACACAGTGTGCTAAACAAAATGTGATACTTTGTCACACACACAGTGGCCTAAAAAAATGTGATACTTTGTAACAGACACAGTGTGCTAAACAAAATGCGATACTTTGTCACACTCACAGTGCTCTAAACAAAATGTTATACTTTGTAACACACACAGTGGTCTAAACAAAATGTGATACTTTATCACACACACAGTGTTCTGAACAAAATGTGATACTTTGTCACACACACAGTGGTCTGAACAAAATGTGATACTTTGTCACACACACAGTGGTCTAAACAAAATGTGATACTTTGTAACACACACAGTGGTCTAAACAAAATGTGATATTTTGTCACACACACAGTGTGCTAAACAAAATGTGATACTTTGTCACACACACAGTGGTCTAAACAAAATATGATACTTTGTCACACACACAGTGGTCTAAACAAAATGTGATACTTTATCACACACACAGTGGTCTAAACAAAATGTGATACTTTGCAACACACACAGTGGTCTAAACAAAAAGTGATACTTTATCACACACACATTGTGCTAAACAAAATGTGATACTTTGTCACACACACAGTGTGCTAAACAAAATGTGATACTTTGTCACACACACAGTGCTCTAAACAAAATGTGATACTTTGTAACACACACAGTGGTCTAAACAAAATGTGATACTTTATCACACACACAGTGGTCTGAACAAAATGTGATACTTTGTCACACACACAGTGGTCTGAACAAAATGTGATACTTTGTCACACACACAGTGGTCTAAACAAAATGTGATACTTTGTCATACACACAGTGTGCTAAACAAAATGTGATACTTTGTAACACACACAGTGGTCTAAACAAAATGTGATACTTTGTCACCCACACAGTGGTCTAAACAAAATGTGATACTTTGTCACATACACAGTGGTCTAAACAAAATGTGATACTTTATCACACATACAGTCTTCTAAACAAAATGTGATATTTTGTAACACACACAGTGGCCTAAACAAAATGTGAAACTTTGTCACACACACACAGTGGTCTAAACAAAATGTGATACTTTGTCACACACACAGTGGTCTAAACAAAATGTGATACTTTGACACATACAGTGATCTAAACAAAATGAGATACTTTGTCACACACACAGTGGTCTAAACAAAATGTGATACTTTGTCACACACACAGTGGTCTAAACAAAATGAGATACTTTGTCACCACACAGTGGTCTAAATAAAATGTGATACTTTGTCACACACACAGTGGTCTAAACAAAATGTGATACTTTGTCACACACAGTGGACTAAACAAAATGTGATACTTTGTAACACACACAGCGGTCTAAAGAAAATGAGATACTTTGTCACACTCAGTGGTCTAAACAAAATGTGATACTTTGTAACACACACAGTGTGCTAAACAAAATGTGATACTTTGTCAAACACACATTGGTCTAAACAAAATGTGATACTTTGTCACACACACAGTGGTCTAAACAAAATGTGATACTTTGTCACACACAGTGGTCTAAACAAAATGTGATACTTTGTCACACACACAGTGGTCAAAAAAATGTGATACTTTGTCACACACACAGTGGTCTAAACAAAATGTTATACTTTGTCACACACACAGTGTGCTAAACAAAATGTGATACTTTGTCACACACACAGTGGCCTAAAAAAATGTGATACTTTGTAACACACACAGTGTGCTAAACAAAATGCGATACTTTGTCACACTCACAGTGCTCTAAACAAAATGTTATACTTTGTAACACACACAGTGGTCTAAACAAAATGTGATACTTTATCACACACACAGTGTTCTGAACAAAATGTGATACTTTGTCACACACACAGTGGTCTGAACAAAATGTGATACTTTGTCACACACACAGTGGTCTAAACAAAATGTGATACTTTGTAACACACACAGTGGTCTAAACAAAATGTGATATTTTGTCACACACACAGTGTGCTAAACAAAATGTGATACTTTGTCACACACACAGTGGTCTAAACAAAATATGATACTTTGTCACACACACAGTGGTCTAAAAAAAATGTGATACTTTATCACACACACAGTGGTCTAAACAAAATGTGATACTTTGCAACACACACAGTGGTCTAAACAAAAAGTGATACTTTATCACACACACATTGTGCTAAACAAAATGTGATACTTTGTCACACACACAGTGTGCTAAACAAAATGTGATACTTTGTCACACACACAGTGCTCTAAACAAAATGTGATACTTTGTAACACACACAGTGGTCTAAACAAAATGTGATACTTTATCACACACACAGTGGTCTGAACAAAATGTGATACTTTGTCACACACACAGTGATCTGAACAAAATGTGATACTTTGTCACACACACAGTGGTCTAAACAAAATGTGATACTTTGTCATACACACAGTGTGCTAAACAAAATGTGATACTTTGTAACACACACAGTGGTCTAAACAAAATGTGATACTTTGTCACCCACACAGTGGTCTAAACAAAATGTGATACTTTGTCACATACACTGTGGTCTGAACAAAATGTGATACTTTATCACACATACAGTGATCTAAACAAAATGTGATATTTTGTAACACACACAGTGGCCTAAACAAAATGTGAAACTTTGTCACACACACACAGTGGTCTAAACAAAATGTGATACTTTGTCACACACACCGTGGTCCAAACAAAATGTGATATATTGTAACACACACAGTGGTCTAAACAAAATGAGATACTTTGTCTCACACAGTGGTCTAAACAGAATGTTATACTTTATCACACACACAGTGGTCTAAACAAAATGTGATACTTTGTCACACACACAGTGTTCTAAACAAAATGTGATACTTTGTCACACACAGTGGTCTGAACAAAATGTGATACTTTGTCACTCACACATAGGTCTAAACGAAATGTGATACTTTGTCACACACAGTTGTCTAAACAAAATGTGATACTTTGTAACACAAACAGTGGTCTAAACAAAATGTGATACTTTATCACACACACACAGTGGTCTGAACAAAATGTGATACTTTGTCACACACACAGTGGTCTAAACAAAATGTGATACTTTGTCACACACACAGTGGTCTAAACAAAATGTGATACTTTGTAACACACACAGTGGTCTAAACAAAATGTGATACTTTGTCACATACAGCGTGTTAAACGAAATGTGTTACATTATCACACACACAGTGGTCTGAACAAAATGTGATACTTTGTCACACACACAGTGGTCTAAACAAAATGTGATACTTTGTCACACACACAGTGGTCTAAACAAAATGTGATACTTTGTCACACACACAGTGTGCTAAACGAAATGTGATACTTTATCACACACACAGTGGTCTAAACAAAATGTGATACTTTGTCACACACAGTGGTCTAAACAAAATGTGATATTTTATCACACACACAGTGGTCTAAACAAAATGTGACACTTTGCCACACACACAGTGGTCTAAACAAAAAGTGATACTTTATCACACACACAGTGTGCTAAACAAAATGTGATACTTTGTCACACACAGTGCTCTAAACAAAATGTGATACTTTGTAACACACACAGTGGTCTAAACAAAATGTGATACTTTATCACACACACAGTGGTCTGAACAAAATGTGATACTTTGTCACACACACAGTGGTCTGAACAAAATGTGATACTTTGTCACACACAGTGGTCTAAACAAAATGTGATACTTTGTCATACACACAGTGGTCAAAACAAAATGTGATACTTTGTCACATACACAGTGGTCTGAACAAAATGTGATACTTTATCACACATACAGTGATCTAAACAAAATGTGATACTTTGTAACACACACAGTGGCCTAAACAAAATTTGATACTTTGTCACACACACAGTGGTCTAAACAAAATGTGATACTTTGTCACATACACAGTGGTCTGAACAAAATGTGATACTTTATCACACATACAGTGATCTAAACAAAATGTGATACTTAGTAACACACACAGTGGCCTAAACAAAATGTGATACTTTGTCACACACACAGTGGTCTAAACAAAAATGGGATACTTTGTCACTCACACAGTGGTCTAAACAAAATGTGATACTTTGACACATACAGTGATCTAAACAAAATGTGATACTTTGTCACACATACAGTGATCTAAACAAAATGTGATACTTTTTTAACACACACAGTGGTCTAAACAAAATGAGATACTTTGTCACACACATAGTGGTCTAAACAAAATGTGATACTTTGTCACACACACAGTGGTCTAAACAAAATGTGATACTTTGTCACACATACAGTGGTCTAAACAAAATGTGATACTTTGTCACACACACAGTGGTCTAAACAAAATGAGATACTTTGTCACACACAGTGGTCTAAACAAAATGTGATACGTTGTCACACACAAAGTGGTCTAAACAAAATGAGATACTTTGTCACCACACAGTGGTCTAAATAAAATGTGATACTTTGTCACACACACAGTGGTCTAAACAAAATGTGATACTTTGTCACACACAGTGGTCTAAACAAAATGTGATACTTTGTAACACACACAGTGTGCTAAACAAAATGTGATACTTTGTCACACACACATTGGTCTAAACAAAATGTGATACTTTGTCACACACAGTGGTCTAAACAAAATGTGATACTTTGTCACACACAGTGGTCTAAACAAAATGTGATACTTTGTCACACACACAGTGGTCAAAAAATGTGATACTTTGTCACACACACAGTGGTCTAAACAAAATGTTATACTTTGTCACACACACAGTGTGCTAAACAAAATGTGATACTTTGTCACACACACAGTGGCCTAAAAAAATGTGATACTTTGTAACACACACAGTGTGCTAAACAAAATGCGATACTTTGTCACACACACAGTGCTCTAAACAAAATGTTATACTTTGTAACACACACAGTGGTCTAAACAAAATGTGTTACTTTATCACACACACAGTGTTCTGAACAAAATGTGATACTTTGTCACACACACACAGTGGTCTGAACAAAATGTGATACTTTGTCACACACACAGTGGTCTAAACAAAATGTGATACTTTGTAACACACACAGTGGTCTAAACAAAATGTGATATTTTGTCACACTCACAGTGTGCTAAACAAAATGTGATACTTTGTCACACACACAGTGGTCTAAACAAAATGTGATACTTTGTCACACACACAGTGGTTTAAAGAAAATATGATACTTTGTCACACTCACAGTGGTCTAAACAAAATGTGATACTTTGTAACACACACAGTGGCCTAAACAAAATGTGATACTTTGTCACACACACAGTGGTCTAAACAAAATGTGATACTTTGTCACACACACAGTGGTCTAAACAAAATGTGATACTTTGTCACACACACAGGGGTCTAAACAAAATGTGATACTTTGTCACACGCACAGTGGTCTAAACAAAATGAGATACTTTGTCACACACACAGTGGTCTAAACAAAATGTGATACTTTGTCACACACACAGTGGTCTAAACAAAATGAGATACTTTGTCACCACACAGTGGTCTAAACAAAATGAGATACTTTGTCACACACACAGTGGTCTAAACAAAATGTGATACTTTGTAACACACACAGTGTGCTAAACAAAATGTGATACTTTGTCACACACATTGGTCTAAACAAAATGTGATACTTTGTCATACACACAGTGGTCTAAACAAAATGTGATACTTTGTCACACACAGTTGTCTAAACAAAATGCGATCCTTTGTCAGACACACAGTGGTCTAAAAAATGTGATACTTTGTCACACACACAGTGGTCTAAACAAAATGTTATACTTTGTCACACACACAGTATGCTAAACAAAATGTGATACTTTGTCACACACACAGTGGCCTAAAAAATGCGATACTTTGTAACACACACGGTGTGCTAAACAAAATGTGATACTTTGTCACACACAGAGTGCTCTAAACAAAATGTTATACTTTGTAACACACTCAGTGGTCTAAACAAAATGTGATACTTCATCACACACACAGTGGTCTGAACAAAATGTGATTCTTTGTCACACACACAGTGGTCTGAACAAAATGTGATACTTTGTCACACACAGTGGTCTAAACAAAATGTGATACTTTGTAACACACACAGCGGTCTAAACAAAATGAGATACTTTGTCACACTCAGTGGTCTAAACAAAATGTGATACTTTGTAACACACACAGTGTGCTAAACAAAATGTGATACTTTGTCACACACACATTGTCTAAACAAAATGTGATACTTTGTCACACACACAGTGGTCTAAAAAATGTGATACTTTGTCACACACACAGTGGTCTAAACAAAATGTTATACTTTGTCACACACACAGTGTGCTAAACAAAATGTGATACTTTGTCACACACACAGTGGCCTAAAAAATGTGATACTTTGTAACACACACAGTGTGCTAAACAAAATGTGATACTTTGTCACACACACAGTGCTCTAAACAAAATGTTATACTTTGTAACACACACAGTTGTCTAAACAAAATGTGATACTTTATCACACACACAGTGGTCTGAACAAAATGTGATACTTTGTCACACACACAGTGGTCTGAACAAAATGTGATACTTTGTCACACACACAGTGGTCTAAACAAAATGTGATACTTTGTAACACACACAGTGGTCTGAACAAAATGTGATACTTTGTCACACACACAGTGGTCTAAACAAAATGTGATACTTTGTAACACACACAGTGGTCTAAACAAAATGTGATATTTTGTCACACTCACAGTGTGCTAAACAAAATGTGATACTTTGTCACACACACAGTGGTCTAAACAAAATGTGATACTTTGTCACACACACAGTGGTTTAAACAAAATATGATACTTTGTCACACACACAGTGGTCTAAACAAAATGTGATACTTTGTAACACACACAGTGGCCTAAACAAAATGTGATACTTTGTCACACACACAGTGGTCTAAACAAAATGTGATACTTTGTCACACACACAGTGGTCTAAACAAAATGTGATACTTTGTCACACACACAGGGGTCTAAACAAAATGTGATACTTTGTCACACGCACAGTGGTCTAAACAAAATGAGATACTTTGTCACACACACAGTGGTCTAAACAAAATGTGATACTTTGTCACACACACAGTGGTCTAAACAAAATGAGATACTTTGTCACCACACAGTGGTCTAAACAAAATGTGATACTTTGTCACACACACAGTGGTCAAAACAAAATGTGATACTTTGTCACACACAGTGGTCTAAACAAAATGTGATACTTTGTAACACACACAGCGGTCTAAACAAAATGAGATACTTTGTCACACTCAGTGGTCTAAACAAAATGTGATACTTTGTAACACACACAGTGTGCTAAACAAAATGTGATACTTTGTCACACACATTGGTCTAAACAAAATGTGATACTTTGTCACACACACAGTGGTCTAAACAAAATGTGATACTTTGTCACACACAGTTGTCTAAACAAAATGCGATCCTTTGTCAGACACACAGTGGTCTAAAAAATGTGATACTTTGTCACACACACAGTGGTCTAAACAAAATGTTATACTTTGTCACACACACAGTGTGCTAAACAAAATGTGATACTTTGTCACACACACAGTGGCCTAAAAAATGCGATACTTTGTAACACACACGGTGTGCTAAACAAAATGTGATACTTTGTCACACACAGAGTGCTCTAAACAAAATGTTATACTTTGTAACACACTCAGTGGTCTAAACAAAATGTGATACTTTATCACACACACAGTGGTCTGAACAAAATGTGATTCTTTGTCACACACACAGTGGTCTGAACAAAATGTGATACTTTGTCACACACAGTGGTCTAAACAAAATGTGATACTTTGTAACACACACAGCGGTCTAAACAAAATGAGATACTTTGTCACACTCAGTGGTCTAAACAAAATGTGATACTTTGTAACACACACAGTGTGCTAAACAAAATGTGATACTTTGTCACACACACATTGTCTAAACAAAATGTGATACTTTGTCACACACACAGTGGTCTAAACAAAATGTGATACTTTGTCACACACAGTGGTCTAAACAAAATGTGATACTTTGTCACACACACAGTGGTCTAAAAAATGTGATACTTTGTCACACACACAGTGGTCTAAACTAAATGTTATACTTTGTCACACACACAGTGTGCTAAACAAAATGTGATACTTTGTCACACACACAGTGGCCTAAAAAATGTGATACTTTGTAACACACACAGTGTGCTAAACAAAATGTGATACTTTGTCACACACACAGTGCTCTAAACAAAATGTTATACTTTGTAACACACACAGTGGTCTAAACAAAATGTGATACTTTATCACACACACAGTGGTCTGAACAAAATGTGATACTTTGTCACACACACAGTGGTCTGAACAAAATGTGATACTTTGTCACACACACAGTGGTCTAAACAAAATGTGATACTTTGTAACACACACAGTGGTCTAAACAAAATGTGATACTTTGTCACACACACAGTGGTCTAAACAAAATGTAATACTTTGTCACACACACAGTGGTCTAAACAAAATGAGATACTTTGTCACACACACAGTGGTCTAAACAAAATGTGATACTTTGTCACACACACAGTGGTCTAAACAAAATGAGATACTTTGTCACCACACAGTGGTCTAAACAAAATGTGATACTTTGTCACACACACAGTGGTCAAAATAAAATGTGATACTTTGTCACACACACAGTGGTCTAAACAAAATGTGACACTTTGCCACACACACAGTGGTCTGAACAAAATGTGATACTTTGTCACACACACAGTGGTGTAAACAAAATGTGATACTTTGTCACACACAGTGGTCTGAACAAAATGTGATACTTTGTCACTCACACATAGGTCTAAACAAAATGTGATACTTTGTCACACACAGTTGTCTAAACAAAATGTGATACTTTGTAACACAAACAGTTGTCTAAACAAAATGAGATACTTTGTCACACTCAGTGGTCTAAACAAAATGTGATACTTTGTAACACACACAGTGTGCTAAACAAAATGTGATACTTTGTCACACACACAGTGCTCTAAACAAAATGTTATACTTTGTAACACACACAGTGGTCTAAACAAAATGTGATACTTTATCACACACACAGTGGTCTGAACAAAATGTGATACTTTGTCACACACACAGTGGTCTGAACAAAATGTGATACTTTGTCACACACACAGTGGTCTAAACAAAATGTGATACTTTGTAACACACACAGTGGTCTAAACAAAATGTGATACTTTGTCACACACACAGTGGTCTAAACAAAATGTAATACTTTGTCACACACACAGTGGTCTAAACAAAATGAGATACTTTGTCACACACACAGTGGTCTAAACAAAATGTGATACTTTGTCACACACACAGTGGTCTAAACAAAATGAGATACTTTGTCACCACACAGTGGTCTAAACAAAATGTGATACTTTGTCACACACACAGTGGTCAAAATAAAATGTGATACTTTGTCACACACACAGTGGTCTAAACAAAATGTGACACTTTGCCACACACACAGTGGTCTGAACAAAATGTGATACTTTGTCACACACACAGTGGTGTAAACAAAATGTGATACTTTGTCACACACAGTGGTCTGAACAAAATGTGATACTTTGTCACTCACACATAGGTCTAAACAAAATGTGATACTTTGTCACACACAGTTGTCTAAACAAAATGTGATACTTTGTAACACAAACAGTTGTCTAAACAAAATGAGATACTTTGTCACACTCAGTGGTCTAAACAAAATGTGATACTTTGTAACACACACAGTGTGCTAAACAAAATGTGATACTTTGTCACACACATTGGTCTAAACAAAATGTGATACTTTGTCACACACACAGTGGTCTAAACAAAATGTGATACTTTGCCACACACAGTTGTCTAAACATAATGTGATCCTTTGTCAGACACACAGTGGTCTAAAAAATGTGATACTTTGTCACACACAGAGTGCTCTAAACAAAATGTTATACTTTGTAACACACTCAGTGGTCTAAACAAAATGTGATACTTTATCACACACACAGTGGTCTGAACAAAATGTGATTCTTTGTCACACACACAGTGGTCTGCACAAAATGTGATACTTTGTCACACACAGTGGTCTAAACAAAATGTGATACTTTGTAACACACACAGCGGTCTAAACATAATGAGATACTTTGTCACACTCAGTGGTCTAAACAAAATGTGATACTTTGTAACACACACAGTGTGCTAAACAAAATGTGATACATTGTCACACACACATTGTGTAAACAAAATGTGATACTTTGTCACACACACAGTGGTCTAAACAAAATGTGATACTTTGTCACACACAGTGGTCTAAACAAAATGTGATACTTTGTCTCCACACAGTGGTCTAAACAAAATGTGATACTTTGTCACACACACAGTGGTCAAAACAAAATGTGATACTTTGTCACACACAGTGGTCTAAACAAAATGTGATACTTTGTAACACACACAGCGGTCTAAACAAAATGAGATACTTTGTCACACTCAGTGGTCTAAACAAAATGTGATACTTTGTAACACACACAGTGTGCTAAACAAAATGTGATACTTTGTCAAACACACATTGGTCTAAACAAAATGTGATACTTTGTCACACACACAGTGGTCTAAACAAAATGTGATACTTTGTCACACACAGTTGTCTAAACAAAATGTGATCCTTTGTCAGACACACAGTGGTCTAAAAAATGTGATACTTTGTCACACACACAGTGGTCTAAACAAAATGTTATACTTTGTCACACACACAGTGTGCTAAACAAAATGTGATACTTTGTCACACACACAGTGGCCTAAAAAATGTGATACTTTGTAACACACACAGTGTGCTAAACAAAATGTGATACTTTGTCACACACAGAGTGCTCTAAACAAAATGTTATACTTTGTAACACACTCAGTGGTCTAAACAAAATGTGATACTTTATCACACACACAGTGGTCTGAACAAAATGTGATTCTTTGTCACACACACAGTGGTCTGAACAAAATGTGATACTTTGTCACACACAGTGGTCTAAACAAAATGTGATACTTTGTCACACACACAGTGGTCAAAAAATGTGATACTTTGTCACACACACAGTGGTCTAAACAAAATGTTATACTTTGTCACACACACAGTGTGCTAAACAAAATGTGATACTTTGTCACACACACAGTGGCCTAAAAAAATGTGATACTTTGTAACACACACAGTGTGCTAAACAAAATGCGATACTTTGTCACACACACAGTGCTCTAAACAAAATGTTATACTTTGTAACACACACAGTGGTCTAAACAAAATGTGATACTTTATCACACACACAGTGTTCTGAACAAAATGTGATACTTTGTCACACACACAGTGGTCTGAACAAAATGTGATACTTTGTCACACACACAGTGGTCTAAACAAAATGTGATACTTTGTAACACACACAGTGGTCTAAACAAAATGTGATATTTTGTCACACTCACAGTGTGCTAAACAAAATGTGATACTTTGTCACACACACAGTGGTTTAAACAAAATGTGATACTTTGTCACACACACAGTGGTCTAAACAAAATATGATACTTTGTCACACACACAGTGGTCTAAGCAAAATGTGATACTTTGTAACACACACAGTGGCCTAAACAAAATGTGATACTTTGTCACACACACAGTGGTCTAAACAAAATGTGATACTTTGTCACACACACAGTGGTCTAAACAAAATGTGATACTTTGTCACACACACAGTGGTCTAAACAAAATGTGATACTTTGTCACACACACAGTGGTCTAAACAAAATGAGATACTTTGTCACACACACAGTGGTCTAAACAAAATGTGATACTTTGTCACACACACAGTGGTCTAAACAAAATGAGATACTTTGTCACCACACAGTGGTCTAAACAAAATGTGATACTTTGTCACACACACAGTGGTCAAAACAAAATGTGATACTTTGTCACACACAGTGGTCTAAACAAAATGTGATACTTTGTAACACACACAGCGGTCTAAACAAAATGAGATACTTTGTCACACTCAGTGGTCTAAACAAAATGTGATACTTTGTAACACACACAGTGTGCTAAACAAAATGTGATACTTTGTCACACACACATTGGTCTAAACAAAATGTGATACTTTGTCACACACACAGTGGTCTAAACAAAATGTGATACTTTGTCACACACAGTGGTCTAAACAAAATGTGATACTTTGTCACACACACAGTGGTCTAAAAAATGTGATACTTTGTCACACACACAGTGGTCTAAACAAAATGTTATACTTTGTCACACACACAGTGTGCTAAACAAAATGTGATAATTTGTCACACACACAGTGGCCTAAAAAAATGTGATACTTTGTAACACACACAGTGTGCTAAAGAAAATGTGATACTTTGTCACACACACAGTGCTCTAAACAAAATGTTATATTTTGTAACACACACAGTGGTCTAAATAAAATGAGATACTTTATCACACACACAGTGGTCTGAACAAAATGTGATACTTTGTCACACACACAGTGGTCTGAACAAAATGTGACACTTTGTCACACACACAGTGGTCTAAACAAAATGTGATACTTTGTAACACACACAGTGGTCTAAACAAAATGTGATACTTTGTCACACACACAGTGGTCTAAACAAAATGTGATACTTTGTCACACACACAGTGGTCTAAACAAAATGTGATACTTTGTCACACACACA
Source organism: Saccoglossus kowalevskii (assembly GCF_978046115.1). Classification (NCBI taxonomy): domain Eukaryota; kingdom Metazoa; phylum Hemichordata; class Enteropneusta; family Harrimaniidae; genus Saccoglossus; species Saccoglossus kowalevskii. The sequence goes on along the minus strand of NC_140648.1, from coordinate 7,209,557 downwards.
GTGGTCTAAACAAAATGAGATACTTTGTCACACACAGTGGTCTAAACAAAATGTGATACTTTGTCACACACACAGTGGTCTAAACAAAATGAGATACTTTGTCACCACACAGTGGTCTAAACAAAATGTGATACTTTGTCACACACACAGTGGTCAAAACAAAATGTGATACTTTGTCACACACACAGTGGTCTGAACAGAATGTGATACTTTGTCACACACACAGTGGTCTAAACAAAATGTGATACTTTGTCACACACAGTGGTCTGAACAAAATGTGATACTTTGTCACTCACACATAGGTCTAAACAAAATGTGATACTTTGTCACACACAGCTGTCTAAACAAAATGTGATACTTTGTAACACAAACAGGGGTCTAAAGAAAATGTGATACTTTATCACACACTCAGTGGTATGAACAAAATGTGATACTTTGTCACACACACAGTGGTCTAAACAAAATGTTATACTTTGTAACACACACAGTGGTCTAAACAAAATGTGATACTTTATCACACACACAGTGGTCTGAACAAAATGTGATTCTTTGTCACACACACAGTGGTCTGAACAAAATGTGATACTTTGTCACACACAGTGGTCTAAACAAAATGTGATACTTTGTCACACACACAGTGGTCTAAAAAATGTGATACTTTGTCACACACACAGTGGTCTAAACAAAATGTTATACTTTGTCACACACACAGTGTGCTAAACAAAATGTGATACTTTGTCACACACACAGTGGCCTAAAAAATGTGATACTTTGTAACACACACAGTGTGCTAAACAAAATGTGATACTTTGTCACACACACAGTGGTCTGAACAAAATGTGATACTTTGTCACACACACAGTGGTCTAAACAAAATGTGATACTTTGTAACACACACAGTGGTCTAAACAAAATGTGATACTTTGTCACACACACAGTGGTCTAAACAAAATGTGATACTTTGTCACACACACAGTGGTCTAAACAAAATGTGATACTTTGTCACACACACAGTGGTCTAAACAAAATGAGATACTTTGTCACACACACAGTAGTCTTAACAAAATGTGATACTTTGTCACACACACAGTGGTCTAAACAAAATGAGATACTTTGTCACCACACAGTGGTCTAAACAAAATGTGATACTTTATCACACACACAGTGGTCTGAACAAAATGTGATTCTTTGTCACACACACAGTGGTCTGAACAAAATGTGATACATTATCACACACAGTGGTCTAAACAAAATGTGATACTTTGTAACACACACAGCGGTCTAAACAAAATGAGATACTTTGTCACACTCAGTGGTCTAAACAAAATGTGATACTTTGTAACACACACAGTGTGCTAAACAAAATGTGATACTTTGTCACACACACATTGGTCTAAACAAAATGTGATACTTTGTCACACACACAGTGGTCTAAACAAAATGTGATACTTTGTCACACACACAGTGGTCTAAACAAAATGTTATACTTTGTCACACACACAGTGTGCTAAACAAAATGTGATACTTTGTCACACACACAGTGGCCTAAAAAAATGTGATACTTTGTAACACACACAGTGTGCTAAACAAAATGTGATACTTTGTCACACACACAGTGCTCTAAACAAAATGTTATACTTTGTAACACACACAGTGTTCTAAACAAAATGTGATACTTTATCACACACACAGTGGTCTGAACAAAATGTGATACTTTGTCACACACACAGTGGTCTGAACAAAATGTGATACTTTGTCACACACACAGTGGTCTAAACAAAATGTGATACTTTGTAACACACACAGTGGTCTAAACAAAATGTGATACTTTGTCACACACACAGTGGTCTAAACAAAATGTGATACTTTGTCACACACACAGTGGTCTAAACAAAATGTGAAACTTTGTCACACACACAGTGGTCTAAACAAAATGTTATACTTTGTAACACACACAGTGGTCTAAACAAAATGTGATACTTTATCACACACACAGTGGTCTGAACAAAATGTGATTCTTTGACACACACACAGTGGTCTGAACAAAATGTGATACTTTGTCACACACAGTGGTCTAATCAAAATGTGATACTTTGTAACACACACAGCGGTCTAAACAAAATGAGATACTTTGTCACACTCAGTGGTCTAAACAAAATGTGATACTTTGTAACACACACAGTGTGCTAAACAAAATGTGATACTTTGTAACACACACATTGGTCTAAACAAAATGTGATACTTTGTCACACACACAGTGGTCTAAAAAAATGTGATACTTTGTCACACACAGTGGTCTAAACAAAATGTGATACTTTGTCACACACACAGTGGTCTAAAAAATGTGATACTTTGTCACACACACAGTTGTCTAAACAAAATGTTATACTTTGTCACACACACAGTGTGCTAAACAAAATGTGATACTTTGTCACACACACAGTGGCCTAAAAAATGTGATACTTTGTAACACACACAGTGTGCTAAACAAAATGTGATACTTGGTCACACACACAGTGGTCTAAACAAAATGTGATACTTTGTAACACACACAGTGGTCTAAACAAAATGTGATACTTTGTCACACACACAGTGGTCTAAACAAAATGTGATACTTTGTCACACACACAGTGGTTTAAACAAAATGTGATACTTTGTCACACACACAGTGGTCTAAACAAAATGAGATACTTTGTCACACACACAGTAGTCTTAACAAAATGTGATACTTTGTCACACACACAGTGGTCTAAACAAAATGAGATACTTTGTCACCACACAGTGGTCTAAACAAAATGTGATACTTTATCACACACACAGTGGTCTGAACAAAATGTGATTCTTTGTCACACACACAGTGGTCTGAACAAAATGTGATACATTATCACACACAGTGGTCTAAACAAAATGTGATACTTTGTAACACACACAGCGGTCTAAACAAAATGAGATACTTTGTCACACTCAGTGGTCTAAACAAAATGTGATACTTTGTAACACACACAGTGTGCTAAACAAAATGTGATACTTTGTCACACACACATTGGTCTAAACAAAATGTGATACTTTGTCACACACACAGTGGTCTAAACAAAATGTGATACTTTGTCACACACAGTGGTCTAAACAAAATGTGATACTTTGTCACACACACAGTGGTCTAAAAAATGTGATACTTTGTCACACACACAGTGGTCTAAACAAAATGTGATACTTTGTCACACACACAGTGTGCTAAACAAAATGTGATACTTTGTCACACACACAGTGGCCTAAAAAAATGTGATACTTTGTAACACACACAGTGTGCTAAACAAAATGTGATACTTTGTCACACACACAGTGCTCTAAACAAAATGTTATACTTTGTAACACACACAGTGGTCTAAACAAAATGTGATACTTTATCACACACACAGTGGTCTGAACAAAATGTGATACTTTGTCACACATTCAGTGGTCTGAACAAAATGTGATACTTTGTCACACACACAGTGGTCTAAACAAAATGTGATACTTTGTAACACACACAGTGGTCTAAACAAAATGTGATACTTTGTCACACACACAGTGGTCTAAACAAAATGTGATACTTTGTCACACACAGTGGTCTAAACAAAATGTGAAACTTTGTCACACACACAGTGGTCTAAACAAAATGTTATACTTTGTAACACACACAGTGGTCTAAACAAAATGTGATACTTTATCACACACACAGTGGTCTGAACAAAATGTGATTCTTTGACACACACACAGTGGTCTGAACAAAATGTGATACTTTGTCACACACAGTGGTCTAAACAAAATGTGATACTTTGTAACACACACAGCGGTCTAAACAAAATGAGATACTTTGTCACACTCAGTGGTCTAAACAAAATGTGATACTTTGTAACACACACAGTGTGCTAAACAAAATGTGATACTTTGTCACACACACATTGTTCTAAACAAAATGTGATACTTTGTCACACACACAGTGGTCTAAACAAAATGTGATACTTTGTCACACACAGTGGTCTAAACAAAATGTGATACTTTGTCACACACACAGTGGTCTAAAAAATGTGATACTTTGTCACACACACAGTGGTCTAAACAAAATGTTATACTTTGTCACACACACAGTGTGCTAAACAAAATGTGATACTTTGTCACACACACAGTGGCCTAAAAATGTGATACTTTGTAACACACACAGTGTGCTAAACAAAATGTGATACTTTGTCACACACACAGTGGTCTGAACAAAATGTGATACTTTGTCACACACACAGTGGTCTAAACAAAATGTGATACTTTGTAACACACACAGTGGTCTAAACAAAATGTGATACTTTGTCACACACACAGTGGTCTAAACAAAATGTGATACTTTGTCACACACACAGTGGTCTAAACAAAATGTGATACTTTGTCACACACAGTGGTCTAAACAAAATGAGATACTTTGTCACACACAGTGGTCTTAACAAAATGTGATACTTTGTCACACACACAGTGGTCTAAACAAAATGAGATACTTTGTCACCACACAGTGGTCTAAACAAAATGTGATACTTTATCACACACACAGTGGTCTGAACAAAATGTGATTCTTTGTCACACACACAGTGGTCTGAACAAAATGTGATACATTATCACACACAGTGGTCTAAACAAAATGTGATACTTTGTAACACACACAGCGGTCTAAACAAAATGAGATACTTTGTCACACTCAGTGGTCTAAACAAAATGTGATACTTTGTAACACACACAGTGTGCTAAACAAAATGTGATACTTTGTCACACACACATTGGTCTAAACAAAATGTGATACTTTGTCACACACACAGTGGTCTAAACAAAATGTGATACTTTGTCACACACAGTGGTCAAAACAAAATGTGATACTTTGTCACACACAGTGGTCTAAAAAATGTGATACTTTGTCACACACACAGTGGTCTAAACAAAATGTTATACTTTGTCACACACACAGTGTGCTAAACAAAATGTGATACTTTGTCACACACACAGTGGCCTAAAAAAATGTGATGCTTTGTAACACACACAGTGTGCTAAACAAAATGTGATACTTTGTCACACACACAGTGCTCTAAACAAAATGTTATACTATGTAACACACACAGTGGTCTAAACAAAATGTGATACTTTATCACACACACAGTGGTCTGAACAAAATGTGATACTTTGTCACACACACAGTGGTCTGAACAAAATGTGATACTTTGTCACACACACAGTGGTCTAAACAAAATGTGATACTTTGTAACACACACAGTGGTCTAAACAAAATGTGATACTTTGTCACACACACAGTGGTCTAAACAAAATGTGATACTTTGTCACACACACAGTGGTCTAAACAAAATGTGAAACTTTGTCACACACACAGTGGTCTAAACAAAATGAGATACTTTGTCACACACACAGTGGTCTAAACAAAATGTGATAATTTGTAACACACACAGTGGTCTAAACAAAATGTGATACTTTATCACACACACAGTGGTCTGAACAAAATGTGATACTTTGTCACACACACAGTGGTCTGAACAAAATGTGATACTTTGTCACACACACAGTGGTCTAAACAAAATGTGATACTTTATCACACACACAGTGGTCTGAACAAAATGTGATTCTTTGTCACACACACAGTGGTCTGAACAAAATGTGATACTTTGTCACACACAGTGGTCTAAACAAAATGTGATACTTTGTAACACACACAGCGGTCTAAACAAAATGAGATACTTTGTCACACTCAGTGGTCTAAACAAAATGTGATACTTTGTAACACACACAGTGTGCTAAACAAAATGTGATACTTTGTCACACACACACATTGGTCTAAACAAAATGTGATACTTTGTCACACACACAGTGGTCTAAAAAAATGTTATACTTTGTCACACACACAGTGTGCTAAACAAAATGTGATACTTTGTCACACACACAGTGGCCTAACAAATGTGATACTTTGTAACACACACAGTGTGCTAAACAAAATGTGATACTTTGTCACACACACAGTGCTCTAAACAAAATGTTATACTTTGTAACACACACAGTGGTCTAAACAAAATGTGATACTTTATCACACACACAGTGGTCTGAACAAAATGTGATACTTTGTCACACACACAGTGGTCTGAACAAAATGTGATACTTTGTCACACACACAGTGGTCTAAACAAAATGTGATACTTTGTAACACACACAGTGGTCTAAACAAAATGTGATACTTTGTCACACACACAGTGGTCTAAACAAAAGGTGATACTTTGTCACACACACATTGGTCTAAACAAAATGTGATACTTTGTCACACACACAGTGGTCTAAACAAAATGAGATACTTTGTCACACACACAGTGGTCTAAACAAAATGTTATACTTTGTAACACACACAGTGGTCTAAACAAAATGTGATACTTTATCACACACACAGTGGTCTGAACAAAATGTGATACTTTGTCACACACACAGTGATCTGAACAAAATGAGATACTTTGTCACACACACAGTGGTCTAAAAAATGTGATACTTTGTCACACACACAGTGGTCTAAACAAAATGTTATACTTTGTCACACACACAGTGTGCTAAACAAAATGTGATACTTTGTCACACACACAGTGGCCTAAAAAAATGTGATACTTTGTAACACACACAGTGTGCTAAACAAAATGTGATACTTTGTCACACACACAGTGCTCTAAACAAAATGTTATACTTTGTAACACACACAGTGGTCTAAACAAAATGTGATACTTTATCACACACACAGTGGTCTGAACAAAATGTGATACTTTGTCACACACACAGTGGTCTGAACAAAATGTGATACTTTGTCACACACACAGTGGTCTAAACAAAATGTGATACTTTGTAACACACACAGTGGTCTAAACAAAATGTGATACTTTGTCACACACACAGTGGTCTAAACAAAATGTGATACTTTGTCACACACACAGTGGTCTAAACAAAATGTGAAACTTTGTCACACACACAGTGGTCTAAACAAAATGAGATACTTTGTCACACACACAGTGGTCTAAACAAAATGTGATACTTTGTCACACACACAGTGGTCTAAACAAAATGTGATACTTTGTCACACACACAGTGGTCTAAACAAAATGAGATACTTTGTCACCACACAGTGGTCTAAACAAAATGTGATACTTTGTAACACACACAGTGTGCTAAACAAAATGTGATACTTTGTCACACACACATTGGTCTAAACAAAATGTGATACTTTGTCACACACACAGTGGTCTAAGCAAAATGTGATACTTTGTCACACACAGTGGTCTAAACAAAATGTGATACTTTGTCACACACACAGTGGTCTAAAAATGTGATACTTTGTCACACACACAGTGGTCTAAACAAAATGTTATACTTTGTCACACACACAGTGTGCTAAACAAAATGTGATACTTTGTCACACACACAGTGGCCTAAAAAAATGTGATACTTTGTAACACACACAGTGTGCTAAACAAAATGTGATACTTTGTCACACACACAGTGCTCTAAACAAAATGTTATACTTTGTAACACACACAGTGGTCTAAACAAAATGTGATACTTTATCACACACACAGTAGTCTGAACAAAATGTGATACTTTGTCACACACACAGTGGTCTGAACAAAATGTAATACTTTGTCACACACACAGTGGTCAAAACAAAATGTGATACTTTGTAACACACACAGTGGTCTAAACAAAATGTGATACTTTGTCACACACACAGTGGTCTAAACAAAATGTGATACTTTGTCACACACACAGTGCTCTAAACAAAATGTGAAACTTTGTCACACACACAGTGGTCAAAACAAAATGAGATACTTTGTCACACACACAGTGGTCTAAACAAAATGTGATACTTTGTAACACACACAGTGGTCTAAACAAAATGTGATACTTTATCACACACACAGTGCTCTAAACAAAATGTTATACTTTGTAACACACACAGTGGTCTAAACAAAATGTGATACTTTATCACACACACAGTGGTCTGAACAAAATGTGATACTTTGTCACACACACAGTGGTCTGAACAAAATGTGATACTTTGTCACACACACAGTGGTCTAAACAAAATGTGATACTTTGTAACACACACAGTGGTCTAAACAAAATGTGATACTTTGTCACACACACAGTGCTCTAAACAAAATGTGATACTTTGTCACACACACATTGGTATAAACAAAATGTGATACTTTGTCACACACACAGTGGTCTAAAAAAATAAGATACTTTGTCACACACACAGTGGTCTAAACAAAATGTTATACTTTGTAACACACACAGTGGTCTAAACAAAATGTCATACTTTATCACACACACAGTGGTCTGAACAAAATGTGATACTTTGTCACACACACAGTGATCTGAACAAAATGAGATACTTTGTCACCGCACAGTGGTCTAAACAAAATGTGATACTTTGTAACACACACAGTGGTCTAAACAAAATGTGATACTTTGTCACACACACAGTGGTCTAAACAAAATGTGATACTCTGTCACACACACAGTGGTCTAAACCAAATGTGATACTTTGTCACACACACAGTGGTCTAAACAAAATGAGATACTTTGTCACACACACAGTGGTCTAAACAAAATGTGATACTTTGTCACACACACAGTGGTCTAAACAAAATGAGATACTTTGTCACCACACAGTGGTCTAAACAAAATGTGATACTTTATCACACACACAGTGGTCTGAACAAAATGTGATTCTTTGTCACACACACAGTGGTCTGAACAAAATGTGATACTTTGTCACACACAGTGGTCTAAACAAAATGTGATACTTTGTCACACACACAGTGGTCTGAACAAAATGTGATACTTTGTCACACACACAGTGGTCTAAACAAAATGTGATACTTTGTAACACACACAGTGGTCTAAACAAAATGTGATACTTTGTCACACACACAGTGCTCTAAACAAAATGTGATACTTTGTCACACACACATTGGTCTAAACAAAATGTGATACTTTGTCACACACACAGTGGTCTAAAAAAATAAGATACTTTGTCACACACACAGTGGTCTAAACAAAATGTTATACTTTGTAACACACACAGTGGTCTAAACAAAATGTCATACTTTATCACACACACAGTGGTCTGAACAAAATGTGATACTTTGTCACACACACAGTGATCTGAACAAAATGAGATACTTTGTCACCGCACAGTGGTCTAAACAAAATGTGATACTTTGTAACACACACAGTGGTCTAAACAAAATGTGATACTTTGTCACACACACAGTGGTCTAAACAAAATGTGATACTCTGTCACACACACAGTGGTCTAAACCAAATGTGATACTTTGTCACACACACAGTGGTCTAAACAAAATGAGATACTTTGTCACACACACAGTGGTCTAAACAAAATGTGATACTTTGTCACACACACAGTGGTCTAAACAAAATGAGATACTTTGTCACCACACAGTGGTCTAAACAAAATGTGATACTTTATCACACACACAGTGGTCTGAACAAAATGTGATTCTTTGTCACACACACAGTGGTCTGAACAAAATGTGATACTTTGTCACACACAGTGGTCTAAACAAAATGTGATACTTTGTAACACACACTGCGGTCTAAACAAAATGAGATACTTTGTCACACTCAGTGGTCTAAACAAAATGTGATACTTTGTAACACACACAGTGTGCTAAACAAAATGTGATACTTTGTCACACACACATTGGTCTAAACAAAATGTGATACTTTGTCACACACACAGTGGTCTAAACAAAATGTTATACTTTGTCACACACACAGTGTGCTAAACAAAATGTGATACTTTGTCACACACACAGTGGCCTAAAAAAATGTGATACTTTGTAACACACACAGTGTGCTTAACAAAATGTGATACTTTGTCACACACACAGTGCTCTAAACAAAATGTTATACTTTGTAACACACACAGTGGTCTAAACAAAATGTGATACTTTATCACACACACAGTGGTCTGAACAAAATGTGATACTTTGTCACACGCACAGTGCTCTAAACAAAATGTTATACTTTGTAACACACACAGTGGTCTAAACAAAATGTGATACTTTATCACACACACAGTGGTCTGAACAAAATGTGATACTTTGTCACACACACAGTGGTCTGAACAAAATGTGATACTTTGTCACACACACAGTGGTCTAAACAAAATGTGATACTTTGTAACACACACAGTGGTCTAAACAAAATGTGATACTTTGTCACACACACAGTGGTCTAAACAAAATGTGATACTTTGTCACACACACAGTGGTCTAAACAAAATGTGATACTTTGTCACACACACAGTGGTCTAAACAAAATGAGATACTTTGTCACACACACAGTGGTCTAAACAAAATGTGATACTTTGTCACACACACAGTGGTCTAAACAAAATGAGATACTTTGTCACCACACAGTGGTCTAAACAAAATGTGATACTTTGTCACACACACAGTGGTCAAAACAAAATGTGATACTTTGTCACACACACAGTGGTCTGAACAAAATGTGATACTTTGTCACACACACAGTGGTCTAAACAAAATGTGATACTTTGTCACACACAGTGGTCTGAACAAAATGTGATACTTTGTCACTCACACATAGGTCTAAACAAAATGTGATACTTTGTCACACACAGTTGTCTAAACAAAATGTGATACTTTGTAACACACACAGTGGTCTAAACAAAATGTGATACTTTATCACACACACAGTGGTCTGAACAAAATGTGATACTTTGTCACACACACAGTGGTCTGAACAAAATGTGATACTTTGTCACACACACAGTGGTCTAAACAAAATGTGATACTTTGTAACACACACAGTGGTCTAAACAAAATGTGATACTTTGTCACACACACAGTGCTCTAAACAAAATGTGATACTTTGTCACACACACATTGGTCTAAACAAAATGTGATACTTTGTCACACACACAGTGGTCTAAAAAAATAAGATACTTTGTCACACACACAGTGGTCTAAACAAAATGTTATACTTTGTAACACACACAGTGGTCTAAACAAAATGTCATACTTTATCACACACACAGTGGTCTGAACAAAATGTGATACTTTGTCACACACACAGTGATCTGAACAAAATGAGATACTTTGTCACCGCACAGTGGTCTAAACAAAATGTGATACTTTGTAACACACACAGTGGTCTAAACAAAATGTGATACTTTGTCACACACACTGTGGTCTAAACAAAATGTGATACTCTGTCACACACACAGTGGTCTAAACCAAATGTGATACTTTGTCACACACACAGTGGTCTAAACAAAATGAGATACTTTGTCACACACACAGTGGTCTAAACAAAATGTGATACTTTGTCACACACACAGTGGTCTAAACAAAATGAGATACTTTGTCACCACACAGTGGTCTAAACAAAATGTGATACTTTATCACACACACAGTGGTCTGAACAAAATGTGATTCTTTGTCACACACACAGTGGTCTGAACAAAATGTGATACTTTGTCACACACAGTGGTCTAAACAAAATGTGATACTTTGTAACACACACTGCGGTCTAAACAAAATGAGATACTTTGTCACACTCAGTGGTCTAAACAAAATGTGATACTTTGTAACACACACAGTGTGCTAAACAAAATGTGATACTTTGTCACACACACATTGGTCTAAACAAAATGTGATACTTTGTCACACACACAGTGGTCTAAACAAAATGTTATACTTTGTCACACACACAGTGTGCTAAACAAAATGTGATACTTTGTCACACACACAGTGGCCTAAAAAAATGTGATACTTTGTAACACACACAGTGTGCTTAACAAAATGTGATACTTTGTCACACACACAGTGCTCTAAACAAAATGTTATACTTTGTAACACACACAGTGGTCTAAACAAAATGTGATACTTTATCACACACACAGTGGTCTGAACAAAATGTGATACTTTGTCACACGCACAGTGCTCTAAACAAAATGTTATACTTTGTAACACACACAGTGGTCTAAACAAAATGTGATACTTTATCACACACACAGTGGTCTGAACAAAATGTGATACTTTGTCACACACACAGTGGTCTGAACAAAATGTGATACTTTGTCACACACACAGTGGTCTAAACAAAATGTGATACTTTGTAACACACACAGTGGTCTAAACAAAATGTGATACTTTGTCACACACACAGTGGTCTAAACAAAATGTGATACTTTGTCACACACACAGTGGTCTAAACAAAATGTGATACTTTGTCACACACACAGTGGTCTAAACAAAATGAGATACTTTGTCACACACACAGTGGTCTAAACAAAATGTGATACTTTGTCACACACACAGTGGTCTAAACAAAATGAGATACTTTGTCACCACACAGTGGTCTAAACAAAATGTGATACTTTGTCACACACACAGTGGTCAAAACAAAATGTGATACTTTGTCACACACAGTGGTCTGAACAAAATGTGATATTTTGTCACTCACACATAGGTCTAAACAAAATGTGATACTTTGTCACACACAGTTGTCTAAACAAAATGTGATACTTTGTAACACAAACAGTGGTCTAAACAAAATGTGATACTTTATCACACACTCATTGGTATGAACAAAATGTGATACTTTGTCACACACACAGTGGTCTAAACAAAATGTTATACTTTGTAACACACACAGTGGTCTAAACAAAATGTGATACTTTATCACACACACAGTGGTCTGAACAAAATGTGATTCTTTGTCACACACACAGTGGTCTGAACAAAATGTGATACTTTGTCACACACAGTGGTCTAAACAAAATGTGATACTTTGTAACACACACAGCGGTCTAAACAAAATGAGAAACTTTGTCACACTCAGTGGTCTAAACAAAATGTGATACTTTGTAACACACACAGTGTGCTAAACAAAATGTGATACTTTGTCACACACACATTGGTCTAAACAAAATGTGATACTTTGTCACACACACAGTGGTCTAAACAAAATGTGATACTTCGTCACACACAGTGGTCTAAACAAAATGTGATACTTTGTCACACACACAGTGGTCTAAAAAATGTGATACTTTGTCACACACACAGTGGTCTAAACAAAATGTTATACTTTGTCACACACACAGTGTGCTAAACAAAATGTGATACTTTGTCACACACACAGTGGCCTAAAAAAATGTGATACTTTGTAACACACACAGTGTGCTAAACAAAATGTGATACTTTGTCACACACACAGTGCTTTAAACAAAATGTTATACTTTGTAACACACACAGTGGTCTAAACAAAATGTGATACTTTATCACACACACAGTGGTCTGAACAAAATGTGATACTTTGTCACACACACAGTGGTCTGAACAAAATGTGATACTTTGTCACACACACAGTGGTCTAAACAAAATGTGATACTTTGTAACACACACAGTGGTCTAAACAAAATGTGATATTTTGTCACACACACAGTGTGCTAAACAAAATGTGATACTTTGTCACACACACAGTGCTCTAAACAAAATGTTATACTTTGTAACACACACAGTGGTCTAAACAAAATGTGATACTTTATCACACACACAGTGGTCTAAACAAAATGTGATACTTTGTCACACACACAGTGGTCTAAACAAAATGAGATACTTTGTCACCACACAGTGGTCTAAACAAAATGTGATACTTTATCACACACACAGTGGTCTAAACAAAATGTGATTCTTTGTCACACACACAGTGGTCTGAACAAAATGTGATACTTTGTCACACACACAGTGGTCTAAACAAAATGAGATACTTTGTCACACACACAGTGGTCTAAACAAAATGTGATACTTTGTCACACACACAGTGGTCTAAACAAAATGAGATACTTTGTCACCACACAGAGGTCTAAACAAAATGTGATACTTTGTCACACACACAGTGGTCAAAACAAAATGTGATACTTTGTCACACACACAGTGGTCTGAACAAAATGTGATACTTTGTCACACACACAGTGGTCTAAACAAAATGTGATACTTTGTCACACACAGTGGTCTGAACAAAATGTGATACTTTGTCACTCACACATAGGTCTAAACAAAATGTGATACTTTGTCACACACACAGTGATCTGAACAAAATGAGATACTTTGTCACACACACAGCGGTCTAAAAATGTGATACTTTGTCACACACACAGTGGTCTAAACAAAATGTGATACTTTGTCACACACACATTGGTCTAAACAAAATGTGATACTTTGTCACACACACAGTGGTCTAAACAAAATGAGATACTTTGTCACACACACAGTGGTCTAAACAAAATGTTATACTTTGTAACACACACAGTGGTCTAAACAAAATGTGATACTTTATCACACACACAGTGGTCTGAACAAAATGTGATACTTTGTCACACACACAGTGATCTGAACAAAATGAGATACTTTGTCACACACACAGCGGTCTAAAAATGTGATACTTTGTCACACACACAGTGGTCTAAACAAAATGTTATACTTCGTCACACACACAGTGTGCTAAACAAAATGTGATACTTTGTCACACACACAGTGGTCTAAACAAAATGTTATACTTTGTAACACACACAGTGGTCTAAACAAAATGTGATTCTTTGTCACACACACAGTGGTCTGAACAAAATGTGATACTTTGTCACACACAGTGGTCTAAACAAAATGTGATACTTTGTAACACACACTGCGGTCTAAACAAAATGAGATACTTTGTCACACTCAGTGGTCTAAACAAAATGTGATACTTTGTAACACACACAGTGTGCTAAACAAAATGTGATACTTTGTCACACACACATTGGTCTAAACAAAATGTGATACTTTGTCACACACACAGTGGTCTAAACAAAATGTTATACTTTGTCACACACACAGTGTGCTAAACAAAATGTGATACTTTGTCACACACACAGTGGCCTAAAAAAATGTGATACTTTGTAACACACACAGTGTGCTTAACAAAATGTGATACTTTGTCACACACACAGTGCTCTAAACAAAATGTTATACTTTGTAACACACACAGTGGTCTAAACAAAATGTGATACTTTATCACACACACAGTGGTCTGAACAAAATGTGATACTTTGTCACACGCACAGTGCTCTAAACAAAATGTTATACTTTGTAACACACACAGTGGTCTAAACAAAATGTGATACTTTATCACACACACAGTGGTCTGAACAAAATGTGATACTTTGTCACACACACAGTGGTCTGAACAAAATGTGATACTTTGTCACACACACAGTGGTCTAAACAAAATGTGATACTTTGTAACACACACAGTGGTCTAAACAAAATGTGATACTTTGTCACACACACAGTGGTCTAAACAAAATGTGATACTTTGTCACACACACAGTGGTCTAAACAAAATGTGATACTTTGTCACACACACAGTGGTCTAAACAAAATGAGATACTTTGTCACACACACAGTGGTCTAAACAAAATGTGATACTTTGTCACACACACAGTGGTCTAAACAAAATGAGATACTTTGTCACCACACAGTGGTCTAAACAAAATGTGATACTTTGTCACACACACAGTGGTCAAAACAAAATGTGATACTTTGTCACACACACAGTGGTCTGAACAAAATGTGATACTTTGTCACACACACAGTGGTCTAAACAAAATGTGATACTTTGTCACACACAGTGGTCTGAACAAAATGTGATATTTTGTCACTCACACATAGGTCTAAACAAAATGTGATACTTTGTCACACACAGTTGTCTAAACAAAATGTGATACTTTGTAACACAAACAGTGGTCTAAACAAAATGTGATACTTTATCACACACTCATTGGTATGAACAAAATGTGATACTTTGTCACACACACAGTGGTCTAAACAAAATGTTATACTTTGTAACACACACAGTGGTCTAAACAAAATGTGATACTTTATCACACACACAGTGGTCTGAACAAAATGTGATTCTTTGTCACACACACAGTGGTCTGAACAAAATGTGATACTTTGTCACACACAGTGGTCTAAACAAAATGTGATACTTTGTAACACACACAGCGGTCTAAACAAAATGAGATACTTTGTCACACTCAGTGGTCTAAACAAAATGTGATACTTTGTAACACACACAGTGTGCTAAACAAAATGTGATACTTTGTCACACACACATTGGTCTAAACAAAATGTGATACTTTGTCACACACACAGTGGTCTAAACAAAATGTGATACTTCGTCACACACAGTGGTCTAAACAAAATGTGATACTTTGTCACACACACAGTGGTCTAAAAAATGTGATACTTTGTCACACACACAGTGGTCTAAACAAAATGTTATACTTTGTCACACACACAGTGTGCTAAACAAAATGTGATACTTTGTCACACACACAGTGGCCTAAAAAAATGTGATACTTTGTAACACACACAGTGTGCTAAACAAAATGTGATACTTTGTCACACACACAGTGCTTTAAACAAAATGTTATACTTTGTAACACACACAGTGGTCTAAACAAAATGTGATACTTTATCACACACACAGTGGTCTGAACAAAATGTGATACTTTGTCACACACACAGTGGTCTGAACAAAATGTGATACTTTGTCACACACACAGTGGTCTAAACAAAATGTGATACTTTGTAACACACACAGTGGTCTAAACAAAATGTGATACTTTGTCACACACACAGTGGTCTAAACAAAATGTGATACTTTGTCACACACACAGTGGTCTAAACAAAATGTGATACTTTGTCACACACACAGTGGTCTAAACAAAATGAGATACTTTGTCACACACACAGTGGTCTAAACAAAATGTGATACTTTGTCACACACACAGTGGTCTAAACAAAATGAGATACTTTGTCACCACACAGTGGTCTAAACAAAATGTGATACTTTGTCACACACACAGTGGTCAAAACAAAATGTGATACTTTGTCACACACACAGTGGTCTGAACAAAATGTGATACTTTGTCACACACACAGTGGTCTAAACAAAATGTGATACTTTGTCACACACAGTGGTCTGAACAAAATGTGATATTTTGTCACTCACACATAGGTCTAAACAAAATGTGATACTTTGTCACACACAGTTGTCTAAACAAAATGTGATACTTTGTAACACAAACAGTGGTCTAAACAAAATGTGATACTTTATCACACACTCATTGGTATGAACAAAATGTGATACTTTGTCACACACACAGTGGTCTAAACAAAATGTTATACTTTGTAACACACACAGTGGTCTAAACAAAATGTGATACTTTATCACACACACAGTGGTCTGAACAAAATGTGATTCTTTGTCACACACACAGTGGTCTGAACAAAATGTGATACTTTGTCACACACAGTGGTCTAAACAAAATGTGATACTTTGTAACACACACAGCGGTCTAAACAAAATGAGATACTTTGTCACACTCAGTGGTCTAAACAAAATGTGATACTTTGTAACACACACAGTGTGCTAAACAAAATGTGATACTTTGTCACACACACATTGGTCTAAACAAAATGTGATACTTTGTCACACACACAGTGGTCTAAACAAAATGTGATACTTCGTCACACACAGTGGTCTAAACAAAATGTGATACTTTGTCACACACACAGTGGTCTAAAAAATGTGATACTTTGTCACACACACAGTGGTCTAAACAAAATGTTATACTTTGTCACACACACAGTGTGCTAAACAAAATGTGATACTTTGTCACACACACAGTGGCCTAAAAAAATGTGATACTTTGTAACACACACAGTGTGCTAAACAAAATGTGATACTTTGTCACACACACAGTGCTTTAAACAAAATGTTATACTTTGTAACACACACAGTGGTCTAAACAAAATGTGATACTTTATCACACACACAGTGGTCTGAACAAAATGTGATACTTTGTCACACACACAGTGGTCTGAACAAAATGTGATACTTTGTCACACACACAGTGGTCTAAACAAAATGTGATACTTTGTAACACACACAGTGGTCTAAACAAAATGTGATATTTTGTCACACACACAGTGTGCTAAACAAAATGTGATACTTTGTCACACACACCGTGCTCTAAACAAAATGTTATACTTTGTAACACACACAGTGGTCTAAACAAAATGTGATACTTTATCACACACACAGTGGTCTAAACAAAATGTGATACTTTGTCACACACACAGTGGTCTAAACAAAATGAGATACTTTGTCACCACACAGTGGTCTAAACAAAATGTGATACTTTATCACACACACAGTGGTCTAAACAAAATGTGATTCTTTGTCACACACACAGTGGTCTGAACAAAATGTGATACTTTGTCACACACACAGTGGTCTAAACAAAATGAGATACTTTGTCACACACACAGTGGTCTAAACAAAATGTGATACTTTGTCACACACACAGTGGTCTAAACAAAATGAGATACTTTGTCACCACACAGAGGTCTAAACAAAATGTGATACTTTGTCACACACACAGTGGTCAAAACAAAATGTGATACTTTGTCACACACACAGTGGTCTGAACAAAATGTGATACTTTGTCACACACACAGTGGTCTAAACAAAATGTGATACTTTGTCACACACAGTGGTCTGAACAAAATGTGATACTTTGTCACTCACACATAGGTCTAAACAAAATGTGATACTTTGTCACACACACAGTGATCTGAACAAAATGAGATACTTTGTCACACACACAGCGGTCTAAAAATGTGATACTTTGTCACACACACAGTGGTCTAAACAAAATGTGATACTTTGTCACACACACATTGGTCTAAACAAAATGTGATACTTTGTCACACACACAGTGGTCTAAACAAAATGAGATACTTTGTCACACACACAGTGGTCTAAACAAAATGTTATACTTTGTAACACACACAGTGGTCTAAACAAAATGTGATACTTTATCACACACACAGTGGTCTGAACAAAATGTGATACTTTGTCACACACACAGTGATCTGAACAAAATGAGATACTTTGTCACACACACAGCGGTCTAAAAATGTGATACTTTGTCACACACACAGTGGTCTAAACAAAATGTTATACTTCGTCACACACACAGTGTGCTAAACAAAATGTGATACTTTGTCACACACACAGTGGCCTAAAAAAATGTGATACTTTGTCACACACACAGCGGTCTAAAAATGTGATACTTTGTCACACACACAGTGGTCTAAACAAAATGTTATACTTCGTCACACACACAGTGTGCTAAACAAAATGTGATACTTTGTCACACACACAGTGGCCTAAAAAAATGTGATAATTTGTCACACACACAGTGGTCTGAACAAAATGTGATACTTTGTCACACACACAGTGGTCTAAACAAAATGAGATACTTTGTCACACACACAGTGGTCTAAACAAAATGTGATACTTTGTCACACACACAGTGGTCTAAACAAAATGAGATACTTTGTCACCACACAGTGGTCTAAACAAAATGTGATACTTTGTCACACACACAGTGGTCAAAACAAAATGTGATACTTTGCAACACACACAGTGGTCTAAACAAAATGTGATACTTTGTCACACACACAGTGGTCTAAACAAAATGTGATACTTTGTCACACACACAGTGGTCTAAACAAAATGTGAAACTTTGTCACACACACAGTGGTCAAAACAAAATGAGATACTTTGTCACACACACAGTGGTCTAAACAAAATGTGATACTTTGTAACACACACAGTGGTCTAAACAAAATGTGATACTTTATCACACACACAGTGCTCTAAACAAAATGTTATACTTTGTAACACACACAGTGGTCTAAACAAAATGTGATACTTTATCACACACACAGTGGTCTGAACAAAATGTGATACTTTGTCACACACACAGTGGTCTGAACAAAATGTGATACTTTGTCACACACACAGTGGTCTAAACAAAATGTGATACTTTGTAACACACACAGTGGTCTAAACAAAATGTGATACTTTGTCACACACACAGTGGTCTAAACAAAATGTGATACTTTGTCACACACACATTGGTCTAAACAAAATGTGATACTTTGTCACACACACAGTGGTCTAAACAAAATGAGATACTTTGTCACACACACAGTGGTCTAAACAAAATGTGATACTTTGTAACACACACAGTGGTCTAAACAAAATGTGATACTTTATCACACACACAGTGGTCTAAACAAAATGAGATACTTTGTCACACACACAGTGGTCTAAACAAAATGTGATACTTTGTCACACACACAGTGATCTGAACAAAATGAGATACTTTGTCACACACACAGCGGTCTAAAAATGTGATACTTTGTCACACACACAGTGGTCTAAACAAAATGTTATACTTCGTCACACACACAGTGTGCTAAACAAAATGTGATACTTTGTCACACACACAGTGGCCTAAAAAAATGTGATACTTTGTCACACACACAGTGGTCTGAACAAAATGTGATACTTTGTCACACACACAGTGGTCTAAACAAAATGAGATACTTTGTCACACACACAGTGGTCTAAACAAAATGTGATACTTTGTCACACACACATTGGTCTAAACAAAATGTGATACTTTGTCACACACACAGTGGTCTAAACAAAATGTTATACTTTGTCACACACACAGTGTGCTAAACAAAATGTGATACTTTGTCACACACACAGTGGCCTAAAAAAATGTGATACTTTGTAACACACACAGTGTGCTTAACAAAATGTGATACTTTGTCACACACACAGTGCTCTAAACAAAATGTTATACTTTGTAACACACACAGTGGTCTAAACAAAATGTGATACTTTATCACACACACAGTGGTCTGAACAAAATGTGATACTTTGTCACACACACAGTGCTCTAAACAAAATGTTATACTTTGTCACACACACAGTGGTCTAAACAAAATGTGATACTTTGTCACACACACAGTGGTCTAAACAAAATGTGATACTTTGTCACACACACAGTGGTCTAAACAAAATGAGATACTTTGTCACACACACAGTGCTCTAAACAAAATGTTATACTTTGTAACACACACAGTGGTCTAAACAAAATGTGATACTTTATCACACACACAGTGGTCTGAACAAAATGTGATACTTTGTCACACACACAGTGGTCTGAACAAAATGTGATACTTTGTCACACACACAGTGGTCTAAACAAAATGTGATACTTTGTAACACACACAGTGGTCTAAACAAAATGAGATACTTTGTCACACACACAGTGGTCTAAACAAAATGTTATACTTTGTAACACACACAGTGGTCTAAACAAAATGTGATACTTTATCACACACACAGTGGTCTGAACAAAATGTGATTCTTTGTCACACACACACAGTGGTCTAAACAAAATGTGATACTTTGTCACACACACAGTGGTCTAAACAAAATGTGATACTTTGTCACACACACATTGGTCTAAACAAAATGTGATACTTTGTCACACACACAGTGCTCTAAACAAAATGTTATACTTTGTAACACACACAGTGGTCTAAACAAAATGTGATACTTTATCACACACACAGTGGTCTGAACAAAATGTGATACTTTGTCACACACACAGTGGTCTGAACAAAATGTGATACTTTGTCACACACACAGTGGTCTAAACAAAATGTGATACTTTGTAACACACACAGTGGTCTAAACAAAATGTGATACTTTGTCACACACACAGTGGTCTAAACAAAATGTGATACTTTGTCACACACACACACAGTGGTCTAAACAAAATGTGATACTTTGTCACACACACAGTGGTCTAAACAAAATGTGATACTTTGTCACACACACAGTGGTCTAAACAAAATGTGATACTTTGTCACACACACAGTGGTCTAAACAAAATGAGATACTTTGTCACACACACAGTGGTCTAAACAAAATGTTATACTTTGTAACACACACAGTGGTCTAAACAAAATGTGATACTTTATCACACACACAGTGGTCTGAACAAAATGTGATACTTTGTCACACACACAGTGATCTGAACAAAATGAGATACTTTGTCACACACACAGCGGTCTAAAAATGTGATACTTTGTCACACACACAGTGGTCTAAACAAAATGTTATACTTCGTCACACACACAGTGTGCTAAACAAAATGTGATACTTTGTCACACACACAGTGGCCTAAAAAAATGTGATACTTTGTCACACACACAGTGGTCTGAACAAAATGTGATACTTTGTCACACACACAGTGGTCTAAACAAAATGAGATACTTTGTCACATACACAGTGGTCTAAACAAAATGTGATACTTTGTCACACACACAGTGGTCTAAACAAAATGAGATACTTTGTCACCACACAGTGGTCTAAACAAAATGTGATACTTTGTCACACACACAGTGGTCAAAACAAAATGTGATACTTTGTAACACACACAGTGGTCTAAACAAAATGTGATACTTTGTCACACACACAGTGGTCTAAACAAAATGTGATACTTTGTCACACACACAGTGGTCTAAACAAAATGTGAAACTTTGTCACACACACAGTGGTCAAAACAAAATGAGATACTTTGTCACACACACAGTGGTCTAAACAAAATGTGATACTTTGTAACACACACAGTGGTCTAAACAAAATGTGATACTTTATCACACACACAGTGCTCTAAACAAAATGTTATACTTTGTAACACACACAGTGGTCTAAACAAAATGTGATACTTTATCACACACACAGTGGTCTGAACAAAATGTGATACTTTGTCACACACACAGTGGTCTGAACAAAATGTGATACTTTGTCACACACACAGTGGTCTAAACAAAATGTGATACTTTGTAACACACACAGTGGTCTAAACAAAATGTGATACTTTGTCACACACACAGTGGTCTAAACAAAATGTGATACTTTGTCACACACACATTGGTCTAAACAAAATGTGATACTTTGTCACACACACAGTGGTCTAAACAAAATGAGATACTTTGTAACACACACAGTGGTCTAAACAAAATGTTATACTTTGTAACACACACAGTGGTCTAAACAAAATGTGATACTTTATCACACACACAGTGGTCTAAACAAAATGTGATACTTTGTCACACACACAGTGATCTGAACAAAATGAGATACTTTGTCACCGCACAGTGGTCTAAACAAAATGTGATACTTTGTAACACACACAGTGGTCTAAACAAAATGTGATACTTTGTCACACACACAGTGGTCTAAACAAAATGTGATACTTTGTCACACACACAGTGGTCTAAACAAAATGTGATACTTTGTCACACACACAGTGGTCTAAACAAAATGAGATACTTTGTCACACACACAGTGGTCTAAACAAAATGTGATACTTTGTCACACACACAGTGATCTGAACAAAATGAGATACTTTGTCACACACACAGCGGTCTAAAAATGTGATACTTTGTCACACACACAGTGGTCTAAACAAAATGTTATACTTCGTCACACACACAGTGTGCTAAACAAAATGTGATACTTTGTCACACACACAGTGGCCTAAAAAAATGTGATACTTTGTCACTCACACAGTGGTCTGAACAAAATGTGATACTTTGTCACACACACAGTGGTCTAAACAAAATGAGATACTTTGTCACACACACAGTGGTCTAAACAAAATGTGATACTTTGTCACGCACACATTGGTCTAAACAAAATGTGATACTTTGTCACACACACAGTGGTCTAAACAAAATGTTATACTTTGTCACACACACAGTGTGCTAAACAAAATGTGATACTTTGTCACACACACAGTGGCCTAAAAAAATGTGATACTTTGTAACACACACAGTGTGCTTAACAAAATGTGATACTTTGTCACACACACAATGCTCTAAACAAAATGTTATACTTTGTAACACACACAGTGGTCTAAACAAAATGTGATACTTTATCACACACACAGTGGTCTGAACAAAATGTGATACTTTGTCACACACACAGTGCTCTAAACAAAATGTTATACTTTGTCACACACACAGTGGTCTAAACAAAATGTGATACTTTGTCACACACACAGTGGTCTAAACAAAATGTGATACTTTGTCACACACACAGTGGTCTAAACAAAATGAGATACTTTGTCACACACACAGTGGTCTAAACAAAATGTGATACTTTGTCACACACACAGTGGTCTAAACAAAATGAGATACTTTGTCACCACACAGTGGTCTAAACAAAATGTGATACTTTGTCACACACACAGTGGTCAAAACAAAATGTGATACTTTGTCACACACACAGTGGTCTGAACAAAATGTGATACTTTGTCACACACACAGTGGTCTAAACAAAATGTGATACTTTGTCACACACAGTGGTCTGAACAAAATGTGATACTTTGTCACTCACACATAGGTCTAAACAAAATGTGATACTTTGTCACACACAGTTGTCTAAACAAAATGTGATACTTTGTAACACAAACAGTGGTCTAAACAAAATGTGATACTTTATCACACACTCATTGGTATGAACAAAATGTGATACTTTGTCACACACACAGTGGTCTAAACAAAATGTTATACTTTGTAACACACACAGTGGTCTAAACAAAATGTGATACTTTATCACACACACAGTGGTCTGAACAAAATGTGATTCTTTGTCACACACACAGTGGTCTGAACAAAATGTGATACTTTGTCACACACAGTGGTCTGAACAAAATGTGATACTTTGTCACACACACAGTGGTCAAAACAGAATGAGATACTTTGTCACCACACAGTGGTCTAAACAAAATGTGATACTTTGTCACACACACAGTGGTCAAAAGAAAATGTGATACTTTGTCACACACACAGTGGTCTGAACAAAATGTGATACTTTGTCACACACACAGTGGTCTAAACAAAATGTGATACTTTGTCACACACACAGTGGTCTAAACAAAATGAGATACTTTGTCACACACACAGTGGTCTAAACAAAATGTGATACTTTGTCACACACACAGTGGTCTAAACAAAATGAGATACTTTGTCACCACACAGTGGTCTAAACAAAATGTGATACTTTGTCACACACACAGTGGTCAAAACAAAATGTGATACTTTGTCACACACACAGTGGTCTGAACAAAATGTGATACTTTGTCACACACACAGTGGTCTAAACAAAATGTGATAATTTGTCACACACAGTGGTCTGAACAAAATGTGATACTTTGTCACTCACACATAGGTCTAAACAAAATGTGATACTTTGTCACACACAGTTGTCTAAACAAAATGTGATACTTTGTAACACAAACAGTGGTCTAAACAAAATGTGATACTTTATCACACACTCATTGGTATGAACAAAATGTGATACTTTGTCACACACACAGTGGTCTAAACAAAATGTTATACTTTGTAACACACACAGTGGTCTAAACAAAATGTGATACTCTATCACACACACAGTGGTCTGAACAAAATGTGATTCTTTGTCACACACACAGTGGTCTGAACAAAATGTGATACTTTGTCACACACAGTGGTCTAAACAAAATGTGATACTTTGTAACACACACAGCGGTCTAAACAAAATGAGATACTTTGTCACACTCAGTGGTCTAAACAAAATGTGATACTTTGTAACACACACAGTGTGCTAAACAAAATGTGATACTTTGTCACACACACATTGGTCTAAACAAAATGTGATACTTTGTCACACACACAGTGGTCTAAACAAAATGTGATACTTCGTCACACACAGTGGTCTAAACAAAATGTGATACTTTGTCACACACACAGTGGTCTAAAAATGTGATACTTTGTCACACACACAGTGTGCTAAACAAAATGTGATACTTTGTCACACACACAGTGGTCTAAAAAATGTGATACTTTGTAACACACACAGTGTGCTAAACAAAATGTGATACTTTGTCACACACACAGTGCTTTAAACAAAATGTTATACTTTGTAACACACACAGTGGTCTAAACAAAATGTGATACTTTATCACACACACAGTGGTCTGAACAAAATGTGATACTTTGTCACACACACAGTGGTCTGAACAAAATGTGATACTTTGTCACACACACAGTGGTCTAAACAAAATGTTATACTTTGTAACACACACAGTGGTCTAAACAAAATGTGATACTTTATCACACACACAGTGGTCTGAACAAAATGTGATACTTTGTCACACACACAGTGGTCTGAACAAAATGTGATACTTTGTCACACACACAGTGGTCTAAACAAAATGTGATACTTTGTAACACACACAGTGGTCTAAACAAAATGTGATACTTTGTCACACACACAGTGGTCTAAACAAAATGTGATACTTTGTCACACACACACACAGTGGTCTAAACAAAATGTGATACTTTGTCACACACACAGTGGTCTAAACAAAATGTGATACTTTGTCACACACACAGTGGTCTAAACAAAATGTGATACTTTGTCACACACACAGTGGTCTAAACAAAATGAGATACTTTGTCACACACACAGTGGTCTAAACAAAATGTTATACTTTGTAACACACACAGTGGTCTAAACAAAATGTGATACTTTATCACACACACAGTGGTCTGAACAAAATGTGATACTTTGTCACACACACAGTGATCTGAACAAAATGAGATACTTTGTCACACACACAGCGGTCTAAAAATGTGATACTTTGTCACACACACAGTGGTCTAAACAAAATGTTATACTTCGTCACACACACAGTGTGCTAAACAAAATGTGATACTTTGTCACACACACAGTGGCCTAAAAAAATGTGATACTTTGTCACACACACAGTGGTCTGAACAAAATGTGATACTTTGTCACACACACAGTGGTCTAAACAAAATGAGATACTTTGTCACATACACAGTGGTCTAAACAAAATGTGATACTTTGTCACACACACAGTGGTCTAAACAAAATGAGATACTTTGTCACCACACAGTGGTCTAAACAAAATGTGATACTTTGTCACACACACAGTGGTCAAAACAAAATGTGATACTTTGTAACACACACAGTGGTCTAAACAAAATGTGATACTTTGTCACACACACAGTGGTCTAAACAAAATGTGATACTTTGTCACACACACAGTGGTCTAAACAAAATGTGAAACTTTGTCACACACACAGTGGTCAAAACAAAATGAGATACTTTGTCACACACACAGTGGTCTAAACAAAATGTGATACTTTGTAACACACACAGTGGTCTAAACAAAATGTGATACTTTATCACACACACAGTGCTCTAAACAAAATGTTATACTTTGTAACACACACAGTGGTCTAAACAAAATGTGATACTTTATCACACACACAGTGGTCTGAACAAAATGTGATACTTTGTCACACACACAGTGGTCTGAACAAAATGTGATACTTTGTCACACACACAGTGGTCTAAACAAAATGTGATACTTTGTAACACACACAGTGGTCTAAACAAAATGTGATACTTTGTCACACACACAGTGGTCTAAACAAAATGTGATACTTTGTCACACACACATTGGTCTAAACAAAATGTGATACTTTGTCACACACACAGTGGTCTAAACAAAATGAGATACTTTGTCACACACACAGTGGTCTAAACAAAATGTTATACTTTGTAACACACACAGTGGTCTAAACAAAATGTGATACTTTATCACACACACAGTGGTCTAAACAAAATGTGATACTTTGTCACACACACAGTGATCTGAACAAAATGAGATACTTTGTCACCGCACAGTGGTCTAAACAAAATGTGATACTTTGTAACACACACAGTGGTCTAAACAAAATGTGATACTTTGTCACACACACAGTGGTCTAAACAAAATGTGATACTTTGTCACACACACAGTGGTCTAAACAAAATGTGATACTTTGTCACACACACAGTGGTCTAAACAAAATGAGATACTTTGTCACACACACAGTGGTCTAAACAAAATGTGATACTTTGTCACACACACAGTGATCTGAACAAAATGAGATACTTTGTCACACACACAGCGGTCTAAAAATGTGATACTTTGTCACACACACAGTGGTCTAAACAAAATGTTATACTTCGTCACACACACAGTGTGCTAAACAAAATGTGATACTTTGTCACACACACAGTGGCCTAAAAAAATGTGATACTTTGTCACTCACACAGTGGTCTGAACAAAATGTGATACTTTGTCACACACACAGTGGTCTAAACAAAATGAGATACTTTGTCACACACACAGTGGTCTAAACAAAATGTGATACTTTGTCACGCACACATTGGTCTAAACAAAATGTGATACTTTGTCACACACACAGTGGTCTAAACAAAATGTTATACTTTGTCACACACACAGTGTGCTAAACAAAATGTGATACTTTGTCACACACACAGTGGCCTAAAAAATGTGATACTTTGTAACACACACAGTGTGCTTAACAAAATGTGATACTTTGTCACACACACAATGCTCTAAACAAAATGTTATACTTTGTAACACACACAGTGGTCTAAACAAAATGTGATACTTTATCACACACACAGTGGTCTGAACAAAATGTGATACTTTGTCACACACACAGTGCTCTAAACAAAATGTTATACTTTGTCACACACACAGTGGTCTAAACAAAATGTGATACTTTGTCACACACACAGTGGTCTAAACAAAATGTGATACTTTGTCACACACACAGTGGTCTAAACAAAATGAGATACTTTGTCACACACACAGTGGTCTAAACAAAATGTGATACTTTGTCACACACACAGTGGTCTAAACAAAATGAGATACTTTGTCACCACACAGTGGTCTAAACAAAATGTGATACTTTGTCACACACACAGTGGTCAAAACAAAATGTGATACTTTGTCACACACACAGTGGTCTGAACAAAATGTGATACTTTGTCACACACACAGTGGTCTAAACAAAATGTGATACTTTGTCACACACAGTGGTCTGAACAAAATGTGATACTTTGTCACTCACACATAGGTCTAAACAAAATGTGATACTTTGTCACACACAGTTGTCTAAACAAAATGTGATACTTTGTAACACAAACAGTGGTCTAAACAAAATGTGATACTTTATCACACACTCATTGGTATGAACAAAATGTGATACTTTGTCACACACACAGTGGTCTAAACAAAATGTTATACTTTGTAACACACACAGTGGTCTAAACAAAATGTGATACTTTATCACACACACAGTGGTCTGAACAAAATGTGATTCTTTGTCACACACACAGTGGTCTGAACAAAATGTGATACTTTGTCACACACAGTGGTCTGAACAAAATGTGATACTTTGTCACACACACAGTGGTCTAAACAAAATGAGATACTTTGTCACCACACAGTGGTCTAAACAAAATGTGATACTTTGTCACACACACAGTGGTCAAAAGAAAATGTGATACTTTGTCACACACACAGTGGTCTGAACAAAATGTGATACTTTGTCACACACACAGTGGTCTAAACAAAATGTGATACTTTGTCACACACACAGTGGTCTAAACAAAATGAGATACTTTGTCACACACACAGTGGTCTAAACAAAATGTGATACTTTGTCACACACACAGTGGTCTAAACAAAATGAGATACTTTGTCACCACACAGTGGTCTAAACAAAATGTGATACTTTGTCACACACACAGTGGTCAAAACAAAATGTGATACTTTGTCACACACACAGTGGTCTGAACAAAATGTGATACTTTGTCACACACACAGTGGTCTAAACAAAATGTGATAATTTGTCACACACAGTGGTCTGAACAAAATGTGATACTTTGTCACTCACACATAGGTCTAAACAAAATGTGATACTTTGTCACACACAGTTGTCTAAACAAAATGTGATACTTTGTAACACAAACAGTGGTCTAAACAAAATGTGATACTTTATCACACACTCATTGGTATGAACAAAATGTGATACTTTGTCACACACACAGTGGTCTAAACAAAATGTTATACTTTGTAACACACACAGTGGTCTAAACAAAATGTGATACTCTATCACACACACAGTGGTCTGAACAAAATGTGATTCTTTGTCACACACACAGTGGTCTGAACAAAATGTGATACTTTGTCACACACAGTGGTCTAAACAAAATGTGATACTTTGTAACACACACAGCGGTCTAAACAAAATGAGATACTTTGTCACACTCAGTGGTCTAAACAAAATGTGATACTTTGTAACACACACAGTGTGCTAAACAAAATGTGATACTTTGTCACACACACATTGGTCTAAACAAAATGTGATACTTTGTCACACACACAGTGGTCTAAACAAAATGTGATACTTCGTCACACACAGTGGTCTAAACAAAATGTGATACTTTGTCACACACACAGTGGTCTAAAAAATGTGATACTTTGTCACACACACAGTGTGCTAAACAAAATGTGATACTTTGTCACACACACAGTGGTCTAAAAAATGTGATACTTTGTAACACACACAGTGTGCTAAACAAAATGTGATACTTTGTCACACACACAGTGCTTTAAACAAAATGTGATACTTTGTCACGCACACATTGGTCTAAACAAAATGTGATACTTTGTCACACACACAGTGGTCTAAACAAAATGTTATACTTTGTCACACACACAGTGTGCTAAACAAAATGTGATACTTTGTCACACACACAGTGGCCTAAAAAATGTGATACTTTGTAACACACACAGTGTGCTTAACAAAATGTGATACTTTGTCACACACACAATGCTCTAAACAAAATGTTATACTTTGTAACACACACAGTGGTCTAAACAAAATGTGATACTTTATCACACACACAGTGGTCTGAACAAAATGTGATACTTTGTCACACACACAGTGCTCTAAACAAAATGTTATACTTTGTCACACACACAGTGGTCTAAACAAAATGTGATACTTTGTCACACACACAGTGGTCTAAACAAAATGTGATACTTTGTCACACACACAGTGGTCTAAACAAAATGAGATACTTTGTCACACACACAGTGGTCTAAACAAAATGTGATACTTTGTCACACACACAGTGGTCTAAACAAAATGAGATACTTTGTCACCACACAGTGGTCTAAACAAAATGTGATACTTTGTCACACACACAGTGGTCAAAACAAAATGTGATACTTTGTCACACACACAGTGGTCTGAACAAAATGTGATACTTTGTCACACACACAGTGGTCTAAACAAAATGTGATACTTTGTCACACACAGTGGTCTGAACAAAATGTGATACTTTGTCACTCACACATAGGTCTAAACAAAATGTGATACTTTGTCACACACAGTTGTCTAAACAAAATGTGATACTTTGTAACACAAACAGTGGTCTAAACAAAATGTGATACTTTATCACACACTCATTGGTATGAACAAAATGTGATACTTTGTCACACACACAGTGGTCTAAACAAAATGTTATACTTTGTAACACACACAGTGGTCTAAACAAAATGTGATACTTTATCACACACACAGTGGTCTGAACAAAATGTGATTCTTTGTCACACACACAGTGGTCTGAACAAAATGTGATACTTTGTCACACACAGTGGTCTGAACAAAATGTGATACTTTGTCACACACACAGTGGTCTAAACAAAATGAGATACTTTGTCACCACACAGTGGTCTAAACAAAATGTGATACTTTGTCACACACACAGTGGTCAAAAGAAAATGTGATACTTTGTCACACACACAGTGGTCTGAACAAAATGTGATACTTTGTCACACACACAGTGGTCTAAACAAAATGTGATACTTTGTCACACACACAGTGGTCTAAACAAAATGAGATACTTTGTCACACACACAGTGGTCTAAACAAAATGTGATACTTTGTCACACACACAGTGGTCTAAACAAAATGAGATACTTTGTCACCACACAGTGGTCTAAACAAAATGTGATACTTTGTCACACACACAGTGGTCAAAACAAAATGTGATACTTTGTCACACACACAGTGGTCTGAACAAAATGTGATACTTTGTCACACACACAGTGGTCTAAACAAAATGTGATAATTTGTCACACACAGTGGTCTGAACAAAATGTGATACTTTGTCACTCACACATAGGTCTAAACAAAATGTGATACTTTGTCACACACAGTTGTCTAAACAAAATGTGATACTTTGTAACACAAACAGTGGTCTAAACAAAATGTGATACTTTATCACACACTCATTGGTATGAACAAAATGTGATACTTTGTCACACACACAGTGGTCTAAACAAAATGTTATACTTTGTAACACACACAGTGGTCTAAACAAAATGTGATACTCTATCACACACACAGTGGTCTGAACAAAATGTGATTCTTTGTCACACACACAGTGGTCTGAACAAAATGTGATACTTTGTCACACACAGTGGTCTAAACAAAATGTGATACTTTGTAACACACACAGCGGTCTAAACAAAATGAGATACTTTGTCACACTCAGTGGTCTAAACAAAATGTGATACTTTGTAACACACACAGTGTGCTAAACAAAATGTGATACTTTGTCACACACACATTGGTCTAAACAAAATGTGATACTTTGTCACACACACAGTGGTCTAAACAAAATGTGATACTTCGTCACACACAGTGGTCTAAACAAAATGTGATACTTTGTCACACACACAGTGGTCTAAAAAATGTGATACTTTGTCACACACACAGTGTGCTAAACAAAATGTGATACTTTGTCACACACACAGTGGTCTAAAAAATGTGATACTTTGTAACACACACAGTGTGCTAAACAAAATGTGATACTTTGTCACACACACAGTGCTTTAAACAAAATGTTATACTTTGTAACACACACAGTGGTCTAAACAAAATGTGATACTTTATCACACACACAGTGGTCTGAACAAAATGTGATACTTTGTCACACACACAGTGGTCTGAACAAAATGTGATACTTTGTCACACACACAGTGGTCTAAACAAAATGTGATACTTTGTAACACACACAGTGGTCTAAACAAAATGTGATATTTTGTCACACACACAGTGTGCTAAACAAAATGTGATACTTTGTCACACACACAGTGCTCTAAACAATATGTTATACTTTGTAACACACACAGTGGTCTAAACAAAATGTGATACTTTATCACACACACAGTGGTCTAAACAAATTGTGATACTTTGTCACACACACAGTGGTCTAAACAAAATGAGATACTTTGTCACCACACAGTGGTCTAAACAAAATGTGATACTTTATCACACACACAGTGGTCTAAACAAAATGTGATTCTTTGTCACACACACAGTGGTCTGAACAAAATGTGATACTTTGTCACACACACAGTGGTCTAAACAAAATGAGATACTTTGTCATACACACAGTGGTCTAAACAAAATGAGAAACTTTGTCACCACACAGTGGTCTAAACAAAATGTGATACTTTGTCACACACACAGTGGTCAAAACAAAATGTGATACTTTGTCACACACACAGTGGTCTGAACAAAATGTGATACTTTGTCACACACACAGTGGTCTAAACAAAATGTGATACTTTGTCACACACAGTGGTCTGAACAAAATGTGATACTTTGTCACTCACACATAGGTCTAAACAAAATGTGATACTTTGTCACACACAGTTGTCTAAACAAAATGTGATACTTTGTAACACAAACAGTGGTCTAAAGAAAATGTGATACCTTATCACACACTCAGTTGTATGAACAAAATGTGATACTTTGTAACACACACAGTGGTCTAAACAAAATGTTATACTTTGTCACACACAGTGGTCTAAACAAAATGTGATACTTTGTAACACACACAGCGGTCTAAACAAAATGAGATACTTTGTCACACTCAGTGGTCTAAACAAAATGTGATATTTTGTAACACACACAGTGTGCTAAACAAAATGTGATACTTTGTCACACACACATTGGTCTAAACAAAATGTGATACTTTGTCACACACACAGTGGTCTAAACAAAATGTGATACTTTGTCACACACAGTGGTCTAAACAAAATGTGATACTTTGTCACACACACAGTGGTCTAAAAAATGTGATACTTTGTCACACACACAGTGGTCTAAACAAAATGTTATACTTTGTCACACACACAGTGTGCTAAACAAAATATGATACTTTGTCACACACACAGTGGCCTAACAAAATGTGATACTTTGTAACACACACAGTGTGCTAAACAAAATGTGATACTTTGTCACACACACAGTGCTTTAAACCAAATGTTATACTTTGTAACACACACAGTGGTCTAAGCAAAATGTGATACTTTATCACACACACAGTGGTCTGAACAAAATGTGATACTTTGTCACACACACAGTGGTCTGAACAAAATGTGATACTTTGTCACACACACAGTGGTCTAAACAAAATGTGATACTTTGTAACACACACAGTGGTCTAAACAAAATGTGATATTTTGTCACACACACAGTGTGCTAAACAAAATGTGATACTTTGTCACACACACAGTGCTCTAAACAAAATGTTATTCTTTGTAACACACACAGTGGTCTAAACAAAATGTGATACTTTATCACACACACAGTGGTCTGAACAAAATGTGATACTTTGTCACACACACAGTGGTCTGAACAAAATGTGATACTTTGTCACACACACAGTGGTCTAAACAAAATGTGATACTTTGTAACACACACAGTGGTCTAAACAAAATGTGATACTTTGTCACACACACAGTGGTCTAAACAAAATGTGATACTTTGTCACACACACACAGTGGTCTAAACAAAATGTGATACTTTGTCACAAACACAGTGGTCTAAACAAAATGTGATACTTTGTCACACACACAGTGGTCTAAACAAAATGTGATACTTTGTCACACACACAGTGGTCTAAACAAAATGTGATACTTTGTCACACACACATTGGTCTAAACAAAATGTGATACTTTGTCACACACACAGTGGTCTAAACAAAATGAGATACTTTGTCACACACACAGTGGTCTAAACAAAATGTTATACTTTGTCACACACACAGTGTGCTAAACAAAATATGATACTTTGTCACACACACAGTGGCCTAACAAAATGTGATACTTTGTAACACACACAGTGTGCTAAACAAAATGTGATACTTTGTCACACACACAGTGCTTTAAACAAAATGTTATACTTTGTAACACACACAGTGGTCTAAGCAAAATGTGATACTTTATCACACACACAGTGGTCTGAACAAAATGTGATACTTTGTCACACACACAGTGGTCTGAACAAAATGTGATACTTTGTCACACACACAGTGGTCTAAACAAAATGTGATACTTTGTAACACACAGTGGTCTAAACAAAATGTGATATTTTGTCACACACACAGTGTGCTAAACAAAATGTGATACTTTGTCACACACACAGTGCTCTAAACAAAATGTTATTCTTTGTAACACACACAGTGGTCTAAACAAAATGTGATACTTTATCACACACACAGTGGTCTGAACAAAATGTGATACTTTGTCACACACACAGTGGTCTGAACAAAATGTGATACTTTGTCACACACACAGTGGTCTAAACAAAATGTGATACTTTGTAACACACACAGTGGTCTAAACAAAATGTGATACTTTGTCACACACACAGTGGTCTAAACAAAATGTGATACTTTGTCACACACACACAGTGGTCTAAACAAAATGTGATACTTTGTCACACACACAGTGGTCTAAACAAAATGTGATACTTTGTCACACACACAGTGGTCTAAACAAAATGTGATACTTTGTCACACACACAGTGGTCTAAACAAAATGTGATACTTTGTCACACACACATTGGTCTAAACAAAATGTGATACTTTGTCACACACACAGTGGTCTAAACAAAATGAGATACTTTGTCACACACACAGTGGTCTAAACAAAATGTTATACTTTGTAACACACACAGTGGTCTAAACAAAATGTGATA
This sequence comes from Saccoglossus kowalevskii, assembly GCF_978046115.1. NCBI lineage: Eukaryota > Metazoa > Hemichordata > Enteropneusta > Harrimaniidae > Saccoglossus > Saccoglossus kowalevskii. Next base: position 7,173,456 of record NC_140648.1, on the reverse strand, counting down.
CTTTATCACACACACAGTGGTCTGAACAAAATGTGATACTTTGTCACACACACAGTGATCTGAACAAAATGAGATACTTTGTCACACACACAGCGGTCTAAAAATGTGATACTTTGTCACACACACAGTGGTCTAAACAAAATGTTATACTTCGTCACACACACAGTGTGCTAAACAAAATGTGATACTTTGTCACACACACAGTGGCCTAAAAAATGTGATACTTTGTCACACACACAGTGGTCTGAACAAAATGTGATACTTTGTCACACACACAGTGGTCTAAACAAAATGAGATACTTTGTCACACACACAGTGGTCTAAACAAAATGTGATACTTTGTCACACACACAGTGGTCTAAACAAAATGAGATACTTTGTCACCACACAGTGGTCTAAACAAAATGTGATACTTTGTCACACACACAGTGGTCTAAAGAAAATGTGATACTTTATCACACACTCAGTTGTATGAACAAAATGTGATACTTTGTCACACACACAGTGGTCTAAACAAAATGTTATACTTTGTAACACACACAGTGGTCTAAACAAAATGTGATACTTTATCACACACACAGTGGTCTGAACAAAATGTGATTCTTTGTCACACACACAGTGGTCTGAACAAAATGTGATACTTTGTCACACACAGTGGTCTAAACAAAATGTGATACTTTGTAACACACACAGCGGTCTAAACAAAATGAGATACTTTGTCACACTCAGTGGTCTAAACAAAATGTGATACTTTGTAACACACACAGTGTGCTAAACAAAATGTGATACTTTGTCACACACACATTGGTCTAAACAAAATGTGATACTTTGTCACACACACAGTGGTCTAAACAAAATGTGATACTTTGTCACACACAGTGGTCTAAACAAAATGTGATACTTTGTCACACACACAGTGGTCTAAAAAATGTGATACTTTGTCACACACACAGTGGTCTAAACAAAATGTTATACTTTGTCACACACACAGTGTGCTAAACAAAATGTGATACTTTGTCACACACACAGTGGCATAACAAAATGTGATACTTTGTAACACACACAGTGTGCTAAACAAAATGTGATACTTTGTCACACACACAGTGCTTTAAACAAAATGTTATACTTTGTAACACACACAGTGGTCTAAACAAAATGTGATACTTTATCACACACACAGTGGTCTGAACAAAATGTGATACTTTGTCACACACACAGTGGTCTGAACAAAATGTGATACTTTGCCACACACACAGTGGTCTAAACAAAATGTTATACTTTGTAACACACACAGTGGTCTAAACAAAATGTGATATTTTGTCACACACACAGTGTGCTAAACAAAATGTGATACTTTGTCACACACACAGTGCTCTAAACAAAATGTTATACTTTGTAACACACACAGTGGTCTAAACAAAATGTGATACTTTATCACACACAGTGGTCTGAACAAAATGTGATACTTTGTCACACACACAGTGGTCTGAACAAAATGTGATACTTTGTCACACACACAGTGGTCTAAACAAAATGTGATACTTTGTAACACACACAGTGGTCTAAACAAAATGTGATACTTTGTCACACACACAGTGGTCTAAACAAAATGTGATACTTTGTCACACACACACAGTGGTCTAAACCAAATGTGATACTTTGTCACACACACAGTGGTCTAAACAAAATGTGATACTTTGTCACACACACAGTGGTCTAAACAAAATGTGATACTTTGTCACACACACAGTGGTCTAAACAAAATGTGATACTTTGTCACACACACATTGGTCTAAACAAAATGTGATACTTTGTCACACACACAGTGGTCTAAACAAAATGAGATACTTTGTCACACACACAGTGGTCTAAACAAAATGTTATAATTTGTAACACACACAGTGGTCTAAACAAAATGTGATACTTTATCACACACACAGTGGTCTGAACAAAATGTGATACTTTGTCACACACACAGTGATCTGAACAAAATGAGATACTTTGTCACACACACAGTGGTCTAAAAAATGTGATACTTTGTCACACACACAGTGGTCTAAACAAATGTTATACTTTGTCACACACACAGTGTGCTAAACAAAATGTGATACTTTGTCACACACACAGTGGCCTAAAAAAATGTGATACTTTGTAACACACACAGTGTGCTAAACAAAATGTGATACTTTGTCACACACACAGTGGTCTAAACAAAATGTTATACTTTGTAACACACACAGTGGTCTAAACAAAATGTGATACTTTATCACACACACAGTGGTCTGAACAAAATGTGATACTTTGTCACACACACAGTGGTCTGAACAAAATGTGATACTTTGTCACACACACAGTGGTCTAAACAAAATGTGATACTTTGTAACACACACAGTGGTCTAAACAAAATGTGATACTTTGTCACACACACAGTGGTCTAAACAAAATGTGAAACTTTGTCACACACACAGTGGTCTAAACAAAATGTGAAACTTTGTCACACACACAGTGGTCTAAACAAAATGAGATACTTTGTCACACACACAGTGGTCTAAACAAAATGTGATACTTTGTCACACACACAGTGGTCTAAACAAAATGTGATACTTTGTCACACACACAGTGGTCTAAACAAAATGAGATACTTTGTCACCACACAGTGGTCTAAACAAAATGTGATACTTTATCAAACACACAGTGGTCTGAACAAAATGTGATTCTTTGTCACACACACAGTGGTCTGAACAAAATGTGATACATTATCACACACAGTGGTCTAAACAAAATGTGATACTTTGTAACACACACAGCGGTCTAAACAAAATGAGATACTTTGTCACACTCAGTGGTCTAAACAAAATGTGATACTTTGTAACACACACAGTGTGCTAAACAAAATGTGATACTTTGTCACACACACAGTGGTCTAAACAAAATGTTATACTTTGTCACACACACAGTGTGCTAAACAAAATGTGATACTTTGTCACACACACAGTGGTCTAAACAAAATGTTATACTTTGTAACACACACAGTGGTCTAAACAAAATGTGATACTTTGTAACACACACAGTGTGCTAAACAAAATGTGATACTTTGTCACACACACAGTGCTCTAAACAAAATGTTATACTTTGTAACACACACAGTGGTCTAAACAAAATGTGATACTTTATCACACACACAGTGGTCTGAACAAAATGTGATACTTTGTCACACACACAGTGGTCTGAACAAAATGTGATACTTTGTCACACACACAGTGGTCTAAACAAAATGTGATACTTTGTAACACACACAGTGGTCTAAACAAAATGTGATACTTTGTCACACACACAGTGGTCTAAACAAAATGTGATACTTTGTCACACACACAGTGGTCTAAACAAAATGTGAAATTTTGTCACACACACAGTGGTCTAAACAAAATGAGATACTTTGTCGCACTCAGTGGTCTAAACAAAATGTGATACTTTGTAACACACACAGTGTGCTAAACAAAATGTGATACTTTGTCACACACACATTGGTCTAAACAAAATGTGATACTTTGTCACACACACAGTGGTCTAAACAAAATGTTATACTTTGTCACACACACAGTGTGCTAAACAAAATGTGATACTTTGTCACACACACAGTGGCCTAACAAATGTGATACTTTGTAACACACACAGTGTGCTAAACAAAATGTGATACTTTGTCACACACACAGTGGTCTAAACAAAATGTGATACTTTGTAACACACACAGTGGTCTAAACAAAATGTGATACTTTGTCACACACACAGTGGTCTAAACAAAATGTGATACTTTGTCACACACACATTGGTCTAAACAAAATGTGATACTTTGTCACACACACAGTGGTCTAAACAAAATGAGATACTTTGTCACACACACAGTGGTCTAAACAAAATGTTATACTTTGTAACACACACAGTGGTCTAAACAAAATGTGATACTTTATCACACACACAGTGGTCTGAACAAAATGTGATACTTTGTCACACACACAGTGATCTGAACAAAATGAGATACTTTGTCACCACACAGTGGTCTAAACAAAATGTGATACTTTGTAACACACACAGTGGTCTAAACAAAATGTGATACTTTGTCACACACACAGTGGTCTAAACAAAATGTGATACTTTGTCACACACACAGTGGTTTAAACAAAATGTGATACTTTATCACACACACAGTGGTCTGAACAAAATGTGATACTTTGTCACACACACAGTGGTCTGAACAAAATGTGATACATTGTCACACACACAGTGGTCTAAACAAAATGTGATTCTTTGTAACACACACAGTGGTCTAAAGAAAATGTGATACTTTGTCACACACACAGTGGTCTAAACAAAATGTGATACTTTGTCACACACACAGTGGTCTAAACAAAATGTGAAACTTTGTCACACACACAGTGGTCTAAACAAAATGAGATACTTTGTCACACACACAGTGGTCTAAACAAAATGAGATACTTTGTCGCACTCAGTGGTCTAAACAAAATGTGATACTTTGTAACACACACAGTGTGCTAAACAAAATGTGATACTTTGTCACACACACATTGGTCTAAACAAAATGTGATACTTTGTCACACACACAGTGGTCTAAACAAAATGTGATACTTTGTCACACACACATTGATCTAAACAAAATGTGATACTTTGTCACACACACAGTGGTCTAAACAAAATGAGATACTTTGTCACACACACAGTGGTCTAAACAAAATGTTATACATTGTAACACACACAGTGGTCTAAACAAAATGTGATACTTTATCACACACACAGTGGTCTGAACAAAATGTGATACTTTGTCACACACACAGTGATCTGAACAAAATGAGATACTTTGTCACCACACAGTGGTCTAAACAAAATGTGATACTTTGTAACACACACAGTGGTCTAAACAAAATGTGATACTTTGTCACACACACAGTGGTCTAAACAAAATGTGATACTTTGTCACACACACAGTGGTCTAAACAAAATGTGATACTTTGTCACACACACAGTGGTCTAAACAAAATGAGATACTTTGTCACACACACAGTGGTCTAAACAAAATGTGATACTTTGTCACACACACATTGGTCTAAACAAAATGAGATACTTTGTCACCACACAGTGGTCTAAACAAAATGTGATACTTTATCACACAGACAGTGGTCTGAACAAAATGTGATTCTTTGTCACACACACAGTGGTCTGAACAAAATGTGATACTTTGTCACACACAGTGGTCTAAACAAAATGTGATACTTTGTCACACACACAGTGGTCTAAACAAAATGTGATACTTTATCACACACTCATTGGTATGAACAAAATGTGATACTTTGTCACACACACAGTGGTCTAAACAAAATGTTATACTTTGTAACACACACAGTGGTCTAAACAAAATGTGATACTTTATCACACACACAGTGGTCTGAACAAAATGTGATTCTTTGTCACACATACAGTGGTCTGAACAAAATGTGATACTTTGTCACACACAGTGGTCTAAACAAAATGTGATACTTTGTAACACACACAGCGGTCTAAACAAAATGAGATACTTTGTCTCACTCAGTGGTCTAAACAAAATGTGATACTTTGTAACACACACAGTGTGCTAAACAAAATGTGATACTTTGTCACTCACACATTGGTCTAAACAAAATGTGATACTTTGTCACACACACAGTGGTCTAAACAAAATGTGATACTTTGTCACACACAGTGGTCTAAACAAAATGTGATACTTTGTCACACACACAGTGGTCTAAAAAATGTGATACTTTGTCACACACACAGAGGTCTAAACAAAATGTTATACTTTGTCACACACACAGTGTGCTAAACAAAATGTGATACTTTGTCACACACACAGTGGCCTAAAAAAATGTGATACTTTGTAACACACACAGTGTGCTAAACAAAATGTGATACTTTGTCACACACACAGTGCTTTAAACAAAATGTTATACTTTGTAACACACACAGTGGTCTAAACAAAATGTGATACTTTATCACACACACAGTGGTCTGAACAAAATGTGATACTTTGTCACACACACAGTGGTCTGAACAAAATGTGATACTTTGTCACACACACAGTGGTCTAAACAAAATGTGATACTTTGTAACACACACAGTGGTCTAAACAAAATGTGATATTTTGTCATACACACAGTGTGCTAAACAAAATGTGATACTTTGTCACACACACAGTGCTTTAAACAAAATGTTATACTTTGTAACACACACAGTGGTCTAAACAAAATGTGATACTTTATCACACACACAGTGGTCTGAACAAAATGTGATACTTTGTCACACACACAGTGGTCTGAACAAAATGTGATACTTTGTCACACACACAGTGGTCTAAACAAAATGTGATACTTTATCACACACACAGTGGTCTAAACAAAATGTGATACTTTGTCACACACACAGTGGTCTAAACAAAATGAGATACTTTGTCACCACACAGTGGTCTAAACAAAATGTGATACTTTATCACACACACAGTGGTCTAAACAAAATGTGATTCTTTGTCACACACACACAGTGGTCTGAACAAAATGTGATACTTTGTCACACACACAGTGGTCTAAACAAAATGAGATACTTTGTCACACACACAGTGGTCTAAACAAAATGTGATACTTTGTCACACACACAGTGGTCTAAACAAAATGAGATACTTTGTCACCACACAGTGGTCTAAACAAAATGTGATACTTTGTCACACACACAGTGGTCAAAACAAAATGTGATACTTTGTCACACACACAGTGGTCTGAACAAAATGTGATACTTTGTCACACACACAGTGGTCTAAACAAAATGTGATACTTTGTCACACACAGTGGTCTGAACAAAATGTGATACTTTGTCACTCACACATAGGTCTAAACAAAATGTGATACTTTGTCACACACAGTTGTCTAAACAAAATGTGATACTTTGTAACACAAACAGTGGTCTAAAGAAAATGTGATACTTTATCACACACTCAGTTGTATGAACAAAATGTGATACTTTGTCACACACACAGTGGTCTAAACAAAATGTTATACTTTGTAACACACACAGTGGTCTAAACAAAATGTGATACTTTATCACACACACAGTGGTCTGAACAAAATGTGATTCTTTGTCACACACACAGTGGCCTGAACAAAATGTGATACTTTGTCACACACAGTGGTCTAAACAAAATGTGATACTTTGTAACACACACAGCGGTCTAAACAAAATGAGATACTTTGTCACACTCAGTGGTCTAAACAAAATGTGATACTTTGTAACACACACAGTGTGCTAAACAAAATGTGATACTTTGTCACACACACATTGGTCTAAACAAAATGTGATACTTTGTCACACACACAGTGGTCTAAACAAAATGTGATACTTTGTCACACACTGTGGTCTAAACAAAATGTGATACTTTGTCACACACACAGTGGTCTAAAAAATGTGATACTTTGTCACACACACAGTGGTCTAAACAAAATGTTATACTTTGTCACACACACAGTGTGCTAAACAAAATGTGATACTTTGTCACACACACAGTGGCCTAACAAAATGTGATACTTTGTAACACACACAGTGTGCTAAACAAAATGTGATACTTTGTCACACACACAGTGGTCTGAACAAAATGTGATACTTTGTCACACACACAGTGGTCTAAACAAAATGTGATACTTTGTAACACACACAGTGGTCTAAACGAAATGTGATATTTTGTCACACACACAGTGGTCTGAACAAAATGTGATACTTTGTCACACACACACAGTGGTCTGAACAAAATGTGATACTTTGTCACACACACAGTGGTCTGAACAAAATGTGATACTTTGTCACACACACAGTGGTCTAAACAAAATGTGATACTTTGTAACACACACAGTGGTCTAAACAAAATGTGATACTTTGTCACACACACAGTTGTCTAAACAAAATGTGATACTTTGTCACACACACACAGTGGTCTAAACAAAATGTGATACTTTGTCACACACACAGTGGTCTAAACAAAATGAGATACTTTATCACACACACAGTGGTCTGAACAAAATGTGATACTTTGTCACACACACAGTGGTCTGAACAAAATGAGATACTTTGTCACCACACAGTGGTCTAAACAAAATGTGATACTTTGTAACACACACAGTGGTCTAAACAAAATGTGATACTTTGTCACACACACAGTGGTCTAAACAAAATGTGATACTTTTCACACACACAGTAGTCTAAACAAAATGAGATACTTTGTCACACACACAGTGGTCTAAACAAAATGTGATACTTTGTCACACACACAGTGGTCTAAACAAAATGTGATACTTTGTCACCACACAGTGGTCTAAACAAAATGTGATACTTTGTAACACACACAGTGGTCTAAACAAAATGTGATACTTTGTCACACACACAGTGGTCTAAACAAAATGTGATACTTTGTCACACACACATTGGTCTAAACAAAATGTGATACTTTGTCACACACACAGTGGTCTAAACAAAATGTTATACTTTGTCACACACACAGTGTGCTAAACAAAATGCGATACTTTGTCACACACACAGTGGTCTAAACAAAATGTTATACTTTGTAACACACACAGTGTGCTAAACAAAATGTTATACATTGTAACACACACAGTGGTCTAAACAAAATGTGATACTTTATCACACACACAGTGGTCTGAACAAAATGTGATACTTTGTCACACACACAGTGCTCTAAACAAAATGTTATACTTTGTAACACACACAGTGGTCTAAACAAAATGTGATACTTTATCACACACACAGTGGTCTGAACAAAATGTGATACTTTGTCACACACACAGTGGTCTGAACAAAATGTGATACTTTGTCACACACACAGTGGTCTAAACAAAATGTGATACTTTGTAACACACACAGTGGTCTAAACAAAATGTGATACTTTGTCACACACACAGTGGTCTAAACAAAATGTGATACTTTGTCACACACACAGTGGTCTAAACAAAATGTGATACTTTGTAAACCACACAGCGGTCTAAACAAAATGAGACACTTTGTCACACTCAGTGGTCTAAACAAAATGTGATACTTTGTAACACACACAGTGTGCTAAACAAAATGTGATACTTTGTCACACACACATTGGTCTAAACAAAATGTGATACTTTGTCACACACACAGTGGTCTAAACAAAATGTTATACTTTGTCACACACACAGTGTGCTAAACAAAATGTGATACTTTGTCACACACACAGTGGCCTAAAAAATGTGATACTTTGTAACACACACAGTGTGCTGAACAAAATGTGATACTTTGTCACACACACAGTGCTCTAAACAAAATGTTATACATTGTAACACACACAGTGGTCTAAACAAAATGTGATACTTTATCACACACACAGTGGTCTGAACAAAATGTGATACTTTGTCACACACACAGTGCTCTAAACAAAATGTTATACTTTGTAACACACACAGTGGTCTAAACAAAATGTGATACTTTATCACACACACAGTGGTCTGAACAAAATGTGATACTTTGTCACACACACAGTGGTCTGAACAAAATGTGATACTTTGTCACACACACAGTGGTCTAAACAAAATGTGATACTTTGTAACACACACAGTGGTCTAAACAAAATGTGATACTTTGTCACACACACAGTGGTCTAAACAAAATGTGATACTTTGTCACACACACAGTGGTCTAAACAAAATGTGATACTTTGTCACACACACAGTGGTCTAAACAAAATGAGATACTTTGTCACACACACAGTGGTCTAAACAAAATGTGATACTTTGTCACACACACAGTGGTCAAAACAAAATGTGATACTTTGTCACACACACAGTGGTCTGAACAAAATGTGATACTTTGTCACACACACAGTGGTCTAAACAAAATGTGATACTTTGTCACACACAGTGGTCTGAACAAAATGTGATACTTTGTCACTCACACATAGGTCTAAACAAAATGTGATACTTTGTCACACACAGTTGTCTAAACAAAATGTGATACTTTGTAACACAAACAGTGGTCTAAAGAAAATGTGATACTTTATCACACACTCAGTGGTATGAACAAAATGTGATACTTTGTCACACACACAGTGGTCTAAACAAAATGTTATACTTTGTAACACACACGGTGGTCTAAACAAAATGTGATACTTTATCACACACACAGTGGTCTGAACAAAATGTGATACTTTGTCACACACACACAGTGGTCTGAACAAAATGTGATACTTTGTCACACACAGTGGTCTAAACAAAATGTGATACTTTGTAACACACACAGCGGTCTAAACAAAATGAGATACTTTGTCACACTCAGTGGTCTAAACAAAATGTGATACTTTGTAACACACACAGTGTGCTAAATAAAAATGTGATACTTTGTCACATACACATTGGTCTAAACAAAATGTGATACTTTGTCACACACACAGTGGTCTAAACAAAATGTGATACTTTGTCACACACAGTGGTCTAAACAAAATGTGATACTTTGTCACACACACAGTGGTCTAAAAAATGTGATACTTTGTCACACACACAGTGGTCTAAACAAAATGTTATACTTTGTCACACACACAGTGTGCTAAACAAAATGTGATACTTTGTCACACACACAGTGGCCTAAAAAATGTGATACTTTGTAACACACACAGTGTGCTAAACAAAATGTGATACTTTGTCACACACACAGTGCTTTAAACAAAATGTTATACTTTGTAACACACACAGTGGTCTAAACAAAATGTGATACTTTATCACACACACAGTGGTCTGAACAAAATGTGATACTTTGTCACACACACAGTGGTCTGAACAAAATGTGATACTTTGTCACACACACAGTGGTCTAAACAAAATGTGATACTTTGTCACACACACAGTGGTCTAAAAAATGTGATACTTTGTCACACACACAGTGGTCTAAACAAAATGTTATACTTTGTCACACACACAGTGTGCTAAACAAAATGTGATACTTTGTCACACACACAGTGGCCTAACAAAATGTGATACTTTGTAACACACACAGTGTGCTAAACAAAATGTGATACTTTGTCACACACACAGTGGTCTGAACAAAATGTGATACTTTGTCACACACACAGTGGTCTAAACAAAATGTGATACTTTGTAACACACACAGTGGTCTAAACGAAATGTGATATTTTGTCACACACACAGTGGTCTGAACAAAATGTGATACTTTGTCACACACACAGTGGTCTGAACAAAATGTGATACTTTGTCACACACACAGTGGTCTGAACAAAATGTGATACTTTGTCACACACACAGTGGTCTAAACAAAATGTGATACTTTGTAACACACACAGTGGTCTAAACAAAATGTGATACTTTGTCACACACACAGTTGTCTAAACAAAATGTGATACTTTGTCACACACACACAGTGGTCTAAACAAAATGTGATACTTTGTCACACACACAGTGGTCTAAACAAAATGTGATACTTTGTCACACACACAGTGGTCTAAACAAAGTGTAATACTTTGTCACACACACAGTGGTCTAAACAAAATGTGATACTTTGTCACACACACAGTGGTCTAAACAAAATATGATACTTAGTCACACACACAGTGGTCTAAGCAAAATGTGATACTTTGTAACACACACAGTGGCCTAAACAAAATGTGATACTTTGTCACACACACAGTAGTCTAAACAAAATGGTGATACTTTGTCACACACACAGTGGTCTAAACAAAATGTGATACTTTGTCACACACACAGTGGTCTAAACAAAATGTGATACTTTGTAACACACACAGCGGTCTAAACAAAATGAGACACTTTGTCACACTCAGTGGTCTAAACAAAATGTGATACTTTGTAACACACACAGTGTGCTAAACAAAATGTGATACTTTGTCACACACACAGTGGTCTAAAAAAATGTGATACTTTGTCACACACACAGTGGTCTAAACAAAATGTTATACTTTGTCACACACACAGTGTGCTAAACAAAATGTGATACTTTGTCACACACATAGTGGCCTAAAAAATGTGATACTTTGTAACACACACAGTGTGCTAAACAAAATGTGATACTTTGTCACACGCACAGTGCTCTAAACAAAATGTTATACTTTGTAACACACACAGTGGTCTAAACAAAATGTGATACTTTGTCACACACACAGTGGTCTGAACAAAATGTGATTCTTTGTCACACACACAGTGGTCTGAACAAAATGTGATACTTTGTCACACACACAGTGGTCTAAACAAAATGTGATACTTTGTAACACACACAGTGGTCTAAACAAAATGTGATATTTTGTCACACACACAGTGTGCTAAACAAAATGTGATACTTTGTCACACACACAGTGGTCTAAACAAAGTGTAATACTTTGTCACACACACAGTGGTCTAAACAAAATGTGATACTTTGTCACACACACAGTGGTCTAAACAAAATATGATACTTAGTCACACACACAGTGGTCTAAGCAAAATGTGATACTTTGTAACACACACAGTGGCCTAAACAAAATGTGATACTTTGTCACACACACAGTAGTCTAAACAAAATGGTGATACTTTGTCACACACACAGTGGTCTAAACAAAATGTGATACTTTGTCACACACACAGTAGTCTAAACAAAATGGTGATACTTTGTCACACACACAGTGGTCTAAACAAAATGTGATACTTTGTCACACACAGTGCTGTAAACGAAATGTGATGCTTTGTCACACACACAGTGGTCTAAACAAAATGTGATACTTTGTCACACACACACAGTGGTCTAAACAAAATGTGATACTTTGTCACACACACAGTGGTCTAAACAAAGTGTAATACTTTGTCACACACACAGTGGTCTAAACAAAATGTGATACTTTGTCACACACACAGTGGTCTAAACAAAATATGATACTTAGTCACACACACAGTGGTCTAAGCAAAATGTGATACTTTGTAACACACACAGTGGCCTAAACAAAATGTGATACTTTGTCACACACACAGTGGTCTAAACAAAATGTGATACTTTGTCATACACACAGTTTGCTAAACAAAATGTGATACTTTGTAACACACACAGTGGTCAAAACAAAATGTAATACTTTGTCACACACACAGTGGTCTAAACAAAATGTGATACTTTGTCACATACACAGTGGTCTGAACAAAATGTGATACTTTATCACACATACAGTGATCTAAACAAAATGTGATACTTTGCAACACACACAGTGGTCTAAACAAAATGTGATACTTTGTCACACACACAGTGGTCTAAACAAAATGTGATACTTTGTCACACACACAGTGGTCTAAACAAAATGTGATACTTTGTCACACATACAGTGATCTAAACAAAATGTGATACTTTGTCACACATACAGTGATCTAAACAAAATGTGATACTTTGTAATACACACAGTGGTCTAAACAAAATGAGATACTTTGTCACACACACAGTGGTCTAAACAAAATGTGATACTTTGTCACACAAACAGTGGTCTAAACAAAATGTGATACTTTGTCACACACACAGTGGTCTAAACAAAATGTGATACTTTGTCACACACACAATGGTCTAAACAAAATGAGATACTTTGTCACACACACAGTGGTCTAAACAAAATGTGATACTTTGTCACACACACAATGGTCTAAACAAAATGAGATACTTTGTCACACACACAGTGGTCTAAACACAATGTGATACTTTGTCACACACAGTAGTCTAAACAAAATGGTGATACTTTGTCACACACACAGTGGTCTAAACAAAATGTGATACTTTGTCACACACAGTGCTGTAAACGAAATGTAATACTTTTACACATACACAGCAGTCTGAACGAAATGTGATGCTTTGTCACACACACAGTGGTCTAAACAAAATGTGATGCTTTGTCACACACACAGTGGTCTAAACAAAATGTGATACTTTGTCACACACACAGTGGTCTAAACAAAATGTGATACTTTGTCACACACACAGTGGTCTAAACAAAATGTGATACTTTGTCACACACACAGTGGTCTAAACAAAATGTGATACTTTGTCACACACACAGTGGTCTAAACAAAATGTGATACTTTGTCACACACACAGTGGTCTAAACAAAATGAGATACTTTGTCACACACACAGTGGTCTAAACAAAATATGATACTTAGTCACACACACAGTGGTCTAAGCAAAATGTGATACTTTGTAACACACACAGTGGCCTAAACAAAATGTGATACTTTGTCACACACACAGTAGTCTAAACAAAATGGTGATACTTTGTCACACACACAGTGGTCTAAACAAAATGTGATACTTTGTCACACACACAGTAGTCTAAACAAAATGGTGATACTTTGTCACACACACAGTGGTCTAAACAAAATGTGATACTTTGTCACACACAGTGCTGTAAACGAAATGTAATACTTTTACACATACACAGCAGTCTGAACGAAATGTGATGCTTTGTCACACACACAGTGGTCTAAACAAAATGTGATGCTTTGTCACACACACAGTGGTCTAAACAAAATGTGATACTTTGTCACACACACACAGTGGTCTAAACAAAATGTGATACTTTGTCACACACACAGTGGTCTAAACAAAGTGTAATACTTTGTCACACACACAGTGGTCTAAACAAAATGTGATACTTTGTCACACACACAGTGGTCTAAACAAAATATGATACTTAGTCACACACACAGTGGTCTAAGCAAAATGTGATACTTTGTAACACACACAGTGGCCTAAACAAAATGTGATACTTTGTCACACACACAGTGGTCTAAACAAAATGTGATACTTTGTCACACACACAGTGGTCTAAACAAAATGTGATACTTTGTCACACACACAGTGGTCTAAACAAAATATGATACTTAGTCACACACACAGTGGTCTAAACAAAATGTGATACTTTGTCACACACACAGTGGTCTAAACAAGATGTGATACTTTGTCACACACACAGTGGTCTAAACAAAGTGTAATACTTTGTCACACACACAGTGGTCTAAACAAAATGTGATACTTTGTCACACACACAGTGGTCTAAACAAAATATGATACTTAGTCACACACACAGTGGTCTAAGCAAAATGTGATACTTTGTAACACACACAGTGGCCTAAACAAAATGTGATACTTTGTCACACACACAGTGGTCTAAACAAAATGTGATACTTTGTCACACACACAGTGGTCTAAACAAAATGTGATACTTTGTCATACACACAGTTTGCTAAACAAAATGTGATACTTTGTCACACATACAGTGTGCTAAACGAAATGTGATACTTTGTCACACACAGTGGTCAAAACAAAATGTAATACTTTGTCACACACACAGTGGTCTAAACAAAATGTGATACTTTGTAACACACACAGTGGTCTAAACAAAATGTGATACTTTGTCACACACACATTGGTCTAAACAAAATGTGATACTTTGTCACACACAGTGGTCAAAACAAAATGTGATACTTTATCACACACAGTGGTCTAAACAAAATGTGATACTTTGTAACACATACAGCGGTCTAAACAAAATGAGATACTTTGTCACACTCAGTGGTCTAAACAAAATGTGATACTTTGTAACACACACAGTGTGCTGAACAAAATGTGATACTTTGTCACACACACATTGGTCTAAACAAAATGTGATACTTTGTCACACACACAGTGGTCTAAACAAAATGTGATACTTTGTCACACACAGTTGTCTAAACAAAATTTGATACTTTGTCACACACACAGTGGTCTAAAAAAATGTGATACTTTGTCACACACACAGTGGTCTAAACAAAATGTTATACTTTGTCACACACACAGTGTGCTAAACAAAATGTGATACTTTGTCACACACATAGTGGCCTAAAAAATGTGATACTTTGTAACACACACAGTGTGCTAAACAAAATGTGATACTTTGTCACACGCACAGTGCTCTAAACAAAATGTTATACTTTGTAACACACACAGTGGTCTAAACAAAATGTGATACTTTGTCACACACACAGTGGTCTGAACAAAATGTGATTCTTTGTCACACACACAGTGGTCTGAACAAAATGTGATACTTTGTCACACACACAGTGGTCTAAACAAAATGTGATACTTTGTAACACACACAGTGGTCTAAACAAAATGTGATATTTTGTCACACACACAGTGTGCTAAACAAAATGTGATACTTTGTCACACACACAGTGGTCTAAACAAAGTGTAATACTTTGTCACACACACAGTGGTCTAAACAAAATGTGATACTTTGTCACACACACAGTGGTCTAAACAAAATATGATACTTAGTCACACACACAGTGGTCTAAGCAAAATGTGATACTTTGTAACACACACAGTGGCCTAAACAAAATGTGATACTTTGTCACACACACAGTAGTCTAAACAAAATGGTGATACTTTGTCACACACACAGTGGTCTAAACAAAATGTGATACTTTGTCACACACACAGTAGTCTAAACAAAATGGTGATACTTTGTCACACACACAGTGGTCTAAACAAAATGTGATACTTTGTCACACACAGTGCTGTAAACGAAATGTGATGCTTTGTCACACACACAGTGGTCTAAACAAAATGTGATACTTTGTCACACACACACAGTGGTCTAAACAAAATGTGATACTTTGTCACACACACAGTGGTCTAAACAAAGTGTAATACTTTGTCACACACACAGTGGTCTAAACAAAATGTGATACTTTGTCACACACACAGTGGTCTAAACAAAATATGATACTTAGTCACACACACAGTGGTCTAAGCAAAATGTGATACTTTGTAACACACACAGTGGCCTAAACAAAATGTGATACTTTGTCACACACACAGTGGTCTAAACAAAATGTGATACTTTGTCATACACACAGTTTGCTAAACAAAATGTGATACTTTGTAACACACACAGTGGTCAAAACAAAATGTAATACTTTGTCACACACACAGTGGTCTAAACAAAATGTGATACTTTGTCACATACACAGTGGTCTGAACAAAATGTGATACTTTATCACACATACAGTGATCTAAACAAAATGTGATACTTTGCAACACACACAGTGGTCTAAACAAAATGTGATACTTTGTCACACACACAGTGGTCTAAACAAAATGTGATACTTTGTCACACACACAGTGGTCTAAACAAAATGTGATACTTTGTCACACATACAGTGATCTAAACAAAATGTGATACTTTGTCACACATACAGTGATCTAAACAAAATGTGATACTTTGTAATACACACAGTGGTCTAAACAAAATGAGATACTTTGTCACACACACAGTGGTCTAAACAAAATGTGATACTTTGTCACACAAACAGTGGTCTAAACAAAATGTGATACTTTGTCACACACACAGTGGTCTAAACAAAATGTGATACTTTGTCACACACACAATGGTCTAAACAAAATGAGATACTTTGTCACACACACAGTGGTCTAAACAAAATGTGATACTTTGTCACACACACAATGGTCTAAACAAAATGAGATACTTTGTCACACACACAGTGGTCTAAACACAATGTGATACTTTGTCACACACAGTAGTCTAAACAAAATGGTGATACTTTGTCACACACACAGTGGTCTAAACAAAATGTGATACTTTGTCACACACAGTGCTGTAAACGAAATGTAATACTTTTACACATACACAGCAGTCTGAACGAAATGTGATGCTTTGTCACACACACAGTGGTCTAAACAAAATGTGATGCTTTGTCACACACACAGTGGTCTAAACAAAATGTGATACTTTGTCACACACACAGTGGTCTAAACAAAATGTGATACTTTGTCACACACACAGTGGTCTAAACAAAATGTGATACTTTGTCACACACACAGTGGTCTAAACAAAATGTGATACTTTGTCACACACACAGTGGTCTAAACAAAATGTGATACTTTGTCACACACACAGTGGTCTAAACAAAATGAGATACTTTGTCACACACACAGTGGTCTAAACAAAGTGTAATACTTTGTCACACACACAGTGGTCTAAACAAAATGTGATACTTTGTCACACACACAGTGGTCTAAACAAAATATGATACTTAGTCACACACACAGTGGTCTAAGCAAAATGTGATACTTTGTAACACACACAGTGGCCTAAACAAAATGTGATACTTTGTCACACACACAGTAGTCTAAACAAAATGGTGATACTTTGTCACACACACAGTGGTCTAAACAAAATGTGATACTTTGTCACACACACAGTAGTCTAAACAAAATGGTGATACTTTGTCACACACACAGTGGTCTAAACAAAATGTGATACTTTGTCACACACAGTGCTGTAAACGAAATGTGATGCTTTGTCACACACACAGTGGTCTAAACAAAATGTGATACTTTGTCACACACACACAGTGGTCTAAACAAAATGTGATACTTTGTCACACACACAGTGGTCTAAACAAAGTGTAATACTTTGTCACACACACAGTGGTCTAAACAAAATGTGATACTTTGTCACACACACAGTGGTCTAAACAAAATATGATACTTAGTCACACACACAGTGGTCTAAGCAAAATGTGATACTTTGTAACACACACAGTGGCCTAAACAAAATGTGATACTTTGTCACACACACAGTGGTCTAAACAAAATGTGATACTTTGTCATACACACAGTTTGCTAAACAAAATGTGATACTTTGTAACACACACAGTGGTCAAAACAAAATGTAATACTTTGTCACACACACAGTGGTCTAAACAAAATGTGATACTTTGTCACATACACAGTGGTCTGAACAAAATGTGATACTTTATCACACATACAGTGATCTAAACAAAATGTGATACTTTGCAACACACACAGTGGTCTAAACAAAATGTGATACTTTGTCACACACACAGTGGTCTAAACAAAATGTGATACTTTGTCACACACACAGTGGTCTAAACAAAATGTGATACTTTGTCACACATACAGTGATCTAAACAAAATGTGATACTTTGTCACACATACAGTGATCTAAACAAAATGTGATACTTTGTAATACACACAGTGGTCTAAACAAAATGAGATACTTTGTCACACACACAGTGGTCTAAACAAAATGTGATACTTTGTCACACAAACAGTGGTCTAAACAAAATGTGATACTTTGTCACACACACAGTGGTCTAAACAAAATGTGATACTTTGTCACACACACAATGGTCTAAACAAAATGAGATACTTTGTCACACACACAGTGGTCTAAACAAAATGTGATACTTTGTCACACACACAATGGTCTAAACAAAATGAGATACTTTGTCACACACACAGTGGTCTAAACACAATGTGATACTTTGTCACACACAGTAGTCTAAACAAAATGGTGATACTTTGTCACACACACAGTGGTCTAAACAAAATGTGATACTTTGTCACACACAGTGCTGTAAACGAAATGTAATACTTTTACACATACACAGCAGTCTGAACGAAATGTGATGCTTTGTCACACACACAGTGGTCTAAACAAAATGTGATGCTTTGTCACACACACAGTGGTCTAAACAAAATGTGATACTTTGTCACACACACAGTGGTCTAAACAAAATGTGATACTTTGTCACACACACAGTGGTCTAAACAAAATGTGATACTTTGTCACACACACAGTGGTCTAAACAAAATGTGATACTTTGTCACACACACAGTGGTCTAAACAAAATGTGATACTTTGTCACACACACAGTGGTCTAAACAAAATGAGATACTTTGTCACACACACAGTGGTCTAAACAAAATGTTATACTTTGTAACACACACAGTGGTCTAAACAAAATGTGATACTTTATCACACACACAGTGGTCTGAACAAAATGTGATACTTTGTCACACACACAGTGATCTGAACAAAATGAGATACTTTGTCACCACACAGTGGTCTAAACAAAATGTGATACTTTGTAACACACACAGTGGTCTAAACAAAATGTGATACTTTGTCACTACACAGTGGTCTAAACAAAATGTGATACTTTGTCACACACACAGTGGTCAAAACAAAATGTGATACTTTGTCACACACAGTGGTCTAAACAAAATGTGATACTTTGTAACACATACAGCGGTCTAAACAAAATGAGATACTTTGTCACACTCAGTGGTCTAAACAAAATGTGATACTTTGTAACACATACAGCGGTCTAAACAAAATGAGATACTTTGTCACACTCAGTGGTCTAAACAAAATGTGATACTTTGTAACACACACAGTGTGCTGAACAAAATGTGATACTTTGTCACACACACATTGGTCTAAACAAAATGTGATACTTTGTCACACACACAGTGGTCTAAACAAAATATGATACTTTGTCACACACACAGTGGTCTAAGCAAAATGTGATACTTTGTCACACACACAGTGGTCTAAACAAAATGTGATACTTTGTCACACACACAGTGGTCTAAACAAAATGTGATACTTTGTCACACACAGTTGTCTAAACAAAATTTGATACTTTGTCACACACACATTGGTCTAAACAAAATGTGATACTTTGTCACACACACAGTGGTCTAAACAAAATGTGATACTTTGTCACACACAGTGGTCTAAACAAAATGTTATACTTTGTCGCACACACAGTGTGCTAAACAAAATGTGATACTTTGTCACACACATAGTGGTCTGAACAAAATGTGATACTTTGTAACACACACAGTGGTCTAAACAAAATGTGATATTTTGTCACACACACAGTGTGCTAAACAAAATGTGATACTTTGTCACACACACAGTGGTCTAAACAAAGTGTAATACTTTGTCACACACACAGTGGTCTAAACAAAATGTGATATTTTGTCACACACACAGTGGTCTAAACAAAATATGATACTTTGTCACACACACAGTGGTCTAAGCAAAATGTGATACTTTGTAACACACACAGTGGCCTAAACAAAATGCGATACTTTGTCACACACACAGTGGTCTAAACAAAATGTGATACTTTGTAACACACACAGTGGTCAAAACAATATGTAATACTTTGTCACACACACAGTGGTCTAAACAAAATGTGATACTTTGTCACATACACAGTGGTCTGAACACAATGTGATACTTTATCACACATATAGTGATCTAAACAAAATGTGATACTTTGTAACACACACAGTGGCCTAAACAAAATGTGATACTTTGTCACACACACAGTGGTCTAAACAAAATGTGATACTTTGTCACACACACAGTGGTCTAAACAAAATGTGATACTTTGTCACACATACAGTGATCTAAACAAAATGTGATACTTTGTCACACATACAGTGATCTAAACAAAATGTGATACTTTGTCACACACACAGTGGTCTAAACAAAATGTGATACTTTGTCACACACACAGTGGTCTAAACAAAATGAGATACTTTGTCACACTCAGTGGTCTAAACAAAATGTGATACTTTGTAACACATACAGCGGTCTAAACAAAATGAGATACATTGTCACACTCAGTGGTCTAAACAAAATGTGATACTTTGTAACACACACAGTGTGCTGAACAAAATGTGATACTTTGTCACACACACATTGGTCTAAACAAAATGTGATACTTTGTCACACACACAGTGGTCTAAACAAAATGTGATACTTTGTCACACACAGTTGTCTAAACAAAATTTGATACTTTGTCACACACACAGTGGTCTAAAAATGTGATACTTTGTCACACACACAGTGGTCTATACAAAATGTTATACTTTGTCACACACACAGTGTGCTAAACAAAATGTGATACTTTGTCACACACATAGTGGCCTAAAAAATGTGATACTTTGTAACACACACAGTGTGCTAAACAAAATGTGATACTTTGTCACACGCACAGTGCTCTAAACAAAATGTTATACTTTGTAACACACACAGTGGTCTAAACAAAATGTGATACTTTGTCACACACACAGTGGTCTGAACAAAATGTGATTCTTTGTCACACACACAGTGGTCTGAACAAAATGTGATACTTTGTCACACACACAGTGGTCTAAACAAAATGTGATACTTTGTAACACACACAGTGGTCTAAACAAAATGTGATACTTTGTCACACACACATTGGTCTAAACAAAATGTGATACTTTGTCACACACAGTGGTCAAAACAAAATGTGATACTTTATCACACACAGTGGTCTAAACAAAATGTGATACTTTGTAACACATACAGCGGTCTAAACAAAATGAGATACTTTGTCACACTCAGTGGTCTAAACAAAATGTGATACTTTGTAACACACACAGTGTGCTGAACAAAATGTGATACTTTGTCACACACACATTGGTCTAAACAAAATGTGATACTTTGTCACACACACAGTGGTCTAAACAAAATGTGATACTTTGTCACACACAGTTGTCTAAACAAAATTTGATACTTTGTCACACACACAATGGTCTAAAAAAATGTGATACTTTGTCACACACACAGTGGTCTAAACAAAATGTTATACTTTGTCACACACACAGTGTGCTAAACAAAATGTGATACTTTGTCACACACATAGTGGCCTAAAAAATGTGATACTTTGTAACACACACAGTGTGCTAAACAAAATGTGATACTTTGTCACACGCACAGTGCTCTAAACAAAATGTTATACTTTGTAACACACACAGTGGTCTAAACAAAATGTGATACTTTGTCACACACACAGTGGTCTGAACAAAATGTGATTCTTTGTCACACACACAGTGGTCTGAACAAAATGTGATACTTTGTCACACACACAGTGGTCTAAACAAAATGTGATACTTTGTAACACACACAGTGGTCTAAACAAAATGTGATATTTTGTCACACACACAGTGTGCTAAACAAAATGTGATACTTTGTCACACACACAGTGGTCTAAACAAAGTGTAATACTTTGTCACACACACAGTGGTCTAAACAAAATGTGATACTTTGTCACACACACAGTGGTCTAAACAAAATATGATACTTAGTCACACACACAGTGGTCTAAGCAAAATGTGATACTTTGTAACACACACAGTGGCCTAAACAAAATGTGATACTTTGTCACACACACAGTAGTCTAAACAAAATGGTGATACTTTGTCACACACACAGTGGTCTAAACAAAATGTGATACTTTGTCACACACACAGTAGTCTAAACAAAATGGTGATACTTTGTCACACACACAGTGGTCTAAACAAAATGTGATACTTTGTCACACACAGTGCTGTAAACGAAATGTAATACTTTTACACATACACAGCAGTCTGAACGAAATGTGATGCTTTGTCACACACACAGTGGTCTAAACAAAATGTGATGCTTTGTCACACACACAGTGGTCTAAACAAAATGTGATACTTTGTCACACACACACAGTGGTCTAAACAAAATGTGATACTTTGTCACACACACAGTGGTCTAAACAAAGTGTAATACTTTGTCACACACACAGTGGTCTAAACAAAATGTGATACTTTGTCACACACACAGTGATCTAAACAAAATATGATACTTAGTCACACACACAGTGGTCTAAGCAAAATGTGATACTTTGTAACACACACAGTGGTCTAAACAAAATGTTATACTTTGTCACACACACAGTGTGCTAAACAAAATGTGATACTTTGTCACACACATAGTGGCCTAAAAAATGTGATACTTTGTAACACACACAGTGTGCTAAACAAAATGTGATACTTTGTCACACGCACAGTGCTCTAAACAAAATGTTATACTTTGTAACACACACAGTGGTCTAAACAAAATGTGATACTTTGTCACACACACAGTGGTCTGAACAAAATGTGATTCTTTGTCACACACACAGTGGTCTGAACAAAATGTGATACTTTGTCACACACACAGTGGTCTAAACAAAATGTGATACTTTGTAACACACACAGTGGTCTAAACAAAATGTGATATTTTGTCACACACACAGTGTGCTAAACAAAATGTGATACTTTGTCACACACACAGTGGTCTAAACAAAGTGTAATACTTTGTCACACACACAGTGGTCTAAACAAAATGTGATACTTTGTCACACACACAGTGGTCTAAACAAAATATGATACTTAGTCACACACACAGTGGTCTAAGCAAAATGTGATACTTTGTAACACACACAGTGGCCTAAACAAAATGTGATACTTTGTCACACACACAGTAGTCTAAACAAAATGGTGATACTTTGTCACACACACAGTGGTCTAAACAAAATGTGATACTTTGTCACACACACAGTAGTCTAAACAAAATGGTGATACTTTGTCACACACACAGTGGTCTAAACAAAATGTGATACTTTGTCACACACAGTGCTGTAAACGAAATGTAATACTTTTACACATACACAGCAGTCTGAACGAAATGTGATGCTTTGTCACACACACAGTGGTCTAAACAAAATGTGATGCTTTGTCACACACACATTGGTCTAAACAAAATGTGATACTTTGTCACACACAGTGGTCAAAACAAAATGTGATACTTTATCACACACAGTGGTCTAAACAAAATGTGATACTTTGTAACACATACAGCGGTCTAAACAAAATGAGATACTTTGTCACACTCAGTGGTCTAAACAAAATGTGATACTTTGTAACACACACAGTGTGCTGAACAAAATGTGATACTTTGTCACACACACATTGGTCTAAACAAAATGTGATACTTTGTCACACACACAGTGGTCTAAACAAAATGTGATACTTTGTCACACACAGTTGTCTAAACAAAATTTGATACTTTGTCACACACACAATGGTCTAAAAAAATGTGATACTTTGTCACACACACAGTGGTCTAAACAAAATGTTATACTTTGTCACACACACAGTGTGCTAAACAAAATGTGATACTTTGTCACACACATAGTGGCCTAAAAAATGTGATACTTTGTAACACACACAGTGTGCTAAACAAAATGTGATACTTTGTCACACGCACAGTGCTCTAAACAAAATGTTATACTTTGTAACACACACAGTGGTCTAAACAAAATGTGATACTTTGTCACACACACAGTGGTCTGAACAAAATGTGATTCTTTGTCACACACACAGTGGTCTGAACAAAATGTGATACTTTGTCACACACACAGTGGTCTAAACAAAATGTGATACTTTGTAACACACACAGTGGTCTAAACAAAATGTGATATTTTGTCACACACACAGTGTGCTAAACAAAATGTGATACTTTGTCACACACACAGTGGTCTAAACAAAGTGTAATACTTTGTCACACACACAGTGGTCTAAACAAAATGTGATACTTTGTCACACACACAGTGGTCTAAACAAAATATGATACTTAGTCACACACACAGTGGTCTAAGCAAAATGTGATACTTTGTAACACACACAGTGGCCTAAACAAAATGTGATACTTTGTCACACACACAGTAGTCTAAACAAAATGGTGATACTTTGTCACACACACAGTGGTCTAAACAAAATGTGATACTTTGTCACACACACAGTAGTCTAAACAAAATGGTGATACTTTGTCACACACACAGTGGTCTAAACAAAATGTGATACTTTGTCACACACAGTGCTCTAAACGAAATGTAATACTTTTACACATACACAGCAGTCTGAACGAAATGTGATGCTTTGTCACACACACAGTGGTCTAAACAAAATGTGATGCTTTGTCACACACACAGTGGTCTAAACAAAATGTGATACTTTGTCACACACACACAGTGGTCTAAACAAAATGTGATACTTTGTCACACACACAGTGGTCTAAACAAAGTGTAATACTTTGTCACACACACAGTGGTCTAAACAAAATGTGATACTTTGTCACACACACAGTGATCTAAACAAAATATGATACTTAGTCACACACACAGTGGTCTAAGCAAAATGTGATACTTTGTAACACACACAGTGGCCTAAACAAAATGTGATACTTTGTCACACACACAGTGGTCTAAACAAAATGTGATACTTTGTCATACACACAGTTTGCTAAACAAAATGTGATACTTTGTCACACACACAGTGTGCTAAACGAAATGTGATACTTTGTCACACACAGTGGTCAAAACAAAATGTGATACTTTGTCATACACACAGTTTGCTAAACAAAATGTGATACTTTGTCATACACACAGTGTGCTAAACGAAATGTGATACTTTGTCACACACAGTGGTCAAAACAAAATGTAATACTTTGTCACACACACAGTGGTCTAAACAAAATGTGATACTTTGTAACACACACAGTGGTCTAAACAAAATGTGATACTTTGTCACACACACATTGGTCTAAACAAAATGTGATACTTTGTCACACACAGTGGTCAAAACAAAATGTGATACTTTATCACACACAGTGGTCTAAACAAAATGTGATACTTTGTAACACATACAGCGGTCTAAACAAAATGAGATACTTTGTCACACTCAGTGGTCTAAACAAAATGTGATACTTTGTAACACACACAGTGTGCTGAACAAAATGTGATACTTTGTCACACACACATTGGTCTAAACAAAATGTGATACTTTGTCACACACACAGTGGTCTAAACAAAATGTGATACTTTGTCACACACAGTTGTCTAAACAAAATTTGATACTTTGTCACACACACAGTGGTCTAAAAAAATGTGATACTTTGTCACACACACAGTGGTCTAAACAAAATGTTATACTTTGTCACACACACAGTGTGCTAAACAAAATGTGATACTTTGTCACACACATAGTGGCCTAAAAAATGTGATACTTTGTAACACACACAGTGTGCTAAACAAAATGTGATACTTTGTCACACGCACAGTGCTCTAAACAAAATGTTATACTTTGTAACACACACAGTGGTCTAAACAAAATGTGATACTTTGTCACACACACAGTGGTCTGAACAAAATGTGATTCTTTGTCACACACACAGTGGTCTGAACAAAATGTGATACTTTGTCACACACACAGTGGTCTAAACAAAATGTGATACTTTGTAACACACACAGTGGTCTAAACAAAATGTGATATTTTGTCACACACACAGTGTGCTAAACAAAATGTGATACTTTGTCAAACACACAGTGGTCTAAACAAAATGTGATACTTTGTCACACACACAGTGGTCTAAACAAAATATGATACTTACTCACACACACAGTGGTCTAAGCAAAATGTGATACTTTGTAACACACACAGTGGCCTAAACAAAATGTGATACTTTGTCACACACACAGTAGTCTAAACAAAATGGTGATACTTTGTCACACACACAGTGGTCTAAACAAAATGTGATACTTTGTCACACACACAGTAGTCTAAACAAAATGGTGATACTTTGTCACACACACAGTGGTCTAAACAAAATGTGATACTTTGTCACACACAGTGCTGTAAACGAAATGTAATACTTTTACACATACACAGCAGTCTGAACGAAATGTGATGCTTTGTCACACACACAGTGGTCTAAACAAAATGTGATGCTTTGTCACACACACAGTGGTCTAAACAAAATGTGATACTTTGTCACACACACACAGTGGTCTAAACAAAATGTGATACTTTGTCACACACACAGTGGTCTAAACAAAGTGTAATACTTTGTCACACACACAGTGGTCTAAACAAAATGTGATACTTTGTCACACACACAGTGGTCTAAACAAAATATGATACTTAGTCACACACACAGTGGTCTAAGCAAAATGTGATACTTTGTAACACACACAGTGGCCTAAACAAAATGTGATACTTTGTCACACACACAGTGGTCTAAACAAAATGTGATACTTTGTCATACACACAGTTTGCTAAACAAAATGTGATACTTTGTAACACACACAGTGGTCAAAACAAAATGTAATACTTTGTCACACACACAGTGGTCTAAACAAAATGTGATACTTTGTCACATACACAGTGGTCTGAACAAAATGTGATACTTTATCACACATACAGTGATCTAAACAAAATGTGATACTTTGCAACACACACAGTGGCCTAAACAAAATGTGATACTTTGTCACACACACAGTGGTCTAAACAAAATGTGATACTTTGTCACACACACAGTGGTCTAAACAAAATGTGATACTTTGTCACACATACAGTGATCTAAACAAAATGTGATACTTTGTCACACATACAGTGATCTAAACAAAATGTGATACTTTGTAATACACACAGTGGTCTAAACAAAATGAGATACTTTGTCACACACATAGTGGTCTAAACAAAATGTGATACTTTGTCACACAAACAGTGGTCTAAACAAAATGTGATACTTTGTCACACACACAGTGGTCTAAACAAAATGTGATACTTTGTCACACACACAATGGTCTAAACAAAATGAGATACTTTGTCACACACACAGTGGTCTAAACAAAATGTGATACTTTGTCACACACACAATGGTCTAAACAAAATGAGATACTTTGTCACACACACAGTGGTCTAAACACAATGTGATACTTTGTCACACACAGTAGTCTAAACAAAATGGTGATACTTTGTCACACACACAGTGGTCTAAACAAAATGTGATACTTTGTCACACACAGTGCTGTAAACGAAATGTAATACTTTTACACATACACAGCAGTCTGAACGAAATGTGATGCTTTGTCACACACACAGTGGTCTAAACAAAATGTGATGCTTTGTCACACACACAGTGGTCTAAACAAAATGTGATACTTTGTCACACACACAGTGGTCTAAACAAAATGTGATACTTTGTCACACACACAGTGGTCTAAACAAAATGTGATACTTTGTCACACACACAGTGGTCTAAACAAAATGTGATACTTTGTCACACACACAGTGGTCTAAACAAAATGTGATACTTTGTCACACACACAGTGGTCTAAACAAAATGTGATACTTTGTCACACACACACAGTAGTCTAAACAAAATGTGATACTTTGTCACACATACAGTGGTCTAAACAAAATGTGATACTTTGTCACACACACAGTGGTCTAAACAAAATGTGATACTTTGTCACACACAGTGGTCTAAACAAAATGTGATACTTTGTCACACACACAGTGGTCTAAACGAAATGTAATACTTTGTCACACACACAGTAGTCTAAACAAAATGTGATACTTTGTCACACACACAGTGGTCTAAACAAAATGTGATACTTTGTCACACACACAGTGGTCTAAACAAAATATGATACTTTGTCACACACACAGTGGTCTAAACAAAATGTGATACTTTGTCACTCCCAGTGGTCTAAACAAAATGTGATGCTTTGTCACACGCAGTGGTCTAAACAAAATGTGATACTTTGTCACACACACAGTAGTCTAAACAAAATGGTGATACTTTGTCACACACACAGTTGTCTAAACAAAGTGTAATACTTTGTCACACACACAGTGGTCTAAACAAAATGTGATACTTTGTCACACACACAGTGGTCTGAACAAAATATGATACTTTGTCACACACACAGTGGTTTAAGCAAAATGTGATACTTTGTAACACACACAGTGGCCTAAACAAAATGTGATACTTTGTCACACACACAGTGGTCTAAACAAAATGTGATACTTTGTCATACACACAGTTTGCTAAACAAAATGTGATACTTTGTAACACACACAGTGGTCTAAACAAAATGTAATACTTTGTCACGCACACTGTGGTCTAAACAAAATGTGATACTTTGTCACATACACAGTGATCTGTACAAAATGTGATACTTTATCACACATACACTGATCTAAACAAAATGTGATACTTTGTAACACACACAGTGGCCTAAATAAAATGTGATACTTTGTCACACACACAGTGGTCTAAACAAAATGTGATACTTTGTCACACACACAGTGGTCTAAACAAAATGTGATACTTTGTCACACATACAGTGATCTAAACAAAATGTGATACTTTGTCACACATACAGTGATCTAAACAAAATGTGATACTTTGTAACACACACAGTGGTCTAAACAAAATGAGATACTTTGTCACACACACAGTGGTCTAAACAAAATGTGATACTTTGTCACACAAACAGTGGTCTAAACAAAATGTGATACTTTGTCACACACACAGTGGTCTAAACAAAATGTGATACTTTGTCACACACACAGTGGTCTAAACAAAATGTGATGCTTTGTCACACACACAGTGGTCTAAACAAAATGTGATACTTTGTCACACACAGTGGTCTAAACAAAATGTGATACTTTGTCACACACACAGTGGTCTAAACAAAATGTGATACTTTGTCACACATACAGTGGTCTAAACAAAATGTGATACTTTGTCACACACACAGTGGTCTAAACAAAATGTGATACTTTGTCACACACACACAGTAGTCTAAACAAAATGTGATACTTTGTCACACATACAGTGGTCTAAACAAAATGTGATACTTTGTCACACACACAGTGGTCTAAACAAAATGTGATACTTTGTCACACACAGTGGTCTAAACAAAATGTGATACTTTGTCACACACACAGTGGTCTAAACGAAATGTAATACTTTGTCACACACACAGTAGTCTAAACAAAATGTGATACTTTGTCACACACAGTGGTCTAAACGAAATGTGATACTTTGTCACACACACAGTGGTCTAAACAAAATATGATACTTTGTCACACACACAGTGGTCTAAACAAAATGTGATACTTTGTCACTCCCAGTGGTCTAAACAAAATGTGATGCTTTGTCACACGCAGTGGTCTAAACAAAATGGTGATACTTTGTCACACACACAGTGGTCTAAACAAAATGTGATACTTTGTCACACACACAGTGGTCTAAACAAAATGTGATACTTTGTCACACACAGTAGTCTAAACAAAATATGATACTTTGTCACACACACAGTGGTCTAAACAAAATGTGATACTTTGTCACTCCCAGTGGTCTAAACAAAATGTGATGCTTTGTCACACGCAGTGGTCTAAACAAAATGTGATACTTTGTCACACACACAGTGGTCTAAACAAAATGTGATACTTTGTCACACACACAGTGGTCTAAACAAAATATGATACTTTGTCACACACACAGTGGTTTAAGCAAAATGTGATACTTTGTAACACACACAGTGGCCTAAACAAAATGTGATACTTTGTCACACACACAGTGGTCTAAACAAAATGTGATACTTTGTCACACACACAGTGGTCTAAACAAAATATGATACTTTGTCACACACACAGTGGTTTAAGCAAAATGTGATACTTTGTAACACACACAGTGGTCTAAACAAAATGTGATACTTTGTAACACACACAGTGGTGTAAACAAAATGTAATACTTTGTCACACACACAGTGGTCTAAACAAAATGTGATACTTTGTAACACACACAGTGGCCTAAATAAAATGTGATACTTTGTCACACACACAGTGGTCTAAACAAAATGTGATACTTTGTCACACACACAGTGGTCTAAACAAAATGTGATACTTTGTCACACATACAGTGAACTAAACAAAATGTGATACTTTGTCACACATACAGTGATCTAACCAAATGTGATACTTTGTAACACACACAGTGGTCTAAACAAAATGAGATACTTTGTCACACACTGTGGTCTAAACAAAATGTGATACTTTGTCACACAAACAGTGGTCTAAACAAAATGTGATACTTTGTCACACACACAGTGGTCTAAACAAAATGTGATACTTTGTCACACACACAGTGGTCTAAACAAAATGTGATACTTTGTCACACACACAGTGGTCTAAACAAAATATGATACTTTGTCACACACACAGTGGTTTAAGCAAAATGTGATACTTTGTAACACACACAGTGGCCTAAACAAAATGTGATACTTTGTCACACACACAGTGGTCTAAACAAAATGTGATACTTTGTCATACACACAGTTTGCTAAACAAAATGTGATACTTTGTAACACACACAGTGGTCTAAACAAAATGTAATACTTTGTCACACACACAGTGGTCTAAACAAAATCTGATACTTTGTCACATACACAGTGGTCTGAACAAAATGTGATACTTTATCACACATACACTGATCTAAACAAAATGTGATACTTTGTAACACACACAGTGGCCTAAATAAAATGTGATACTTTGTCACACACACAGTGGTCTAAACAAAATGTGATACTTTGTCACACACACAGTGGTCTAAACAAAATGTGATACTTTGTCACACATACAGTGAACTAAACAAAATGTGATACTTTGTCACACATACAGTGATCTAAACAAAATGTGATACTTTGTAACACACACAGTGGTCTAAACAAAATGATATACTTTGTCACACACTGTGGTCTGAACAAAATGTGATACTTTGTCACACAAACAGTGGTCTAAACAAAATGTGATACTTTGTCACACACACAGTGGTCTAAACAAAATGTGATACTTTGTCACACACACAGTGGTCTAAACAAAATGTGATGCTTTGTCACACACACAGTGGTCTAAACAAAATGTGATACTTTGTCACACACACAGTGGTCTAAACAAAATGTGATACTTTGTCACACACACAGTGGCCTAAACAAAATGTGATACTTTGTCACACATACAGTGGTCTAAACAAAATGTGATACTTTGTCACACACACAGTGGTCTAAACAAAATGTGATACTTTGTCACACACACACAGTAGTCTAAACAAAATGTGATACTTTGTCACACATACAGTGGTCTAAACAAAATGTGATACTTTGTCACACACACAGTGGTCTAAACGAAATGTAATACTTTGTCACACACACAGTAGTCTAAACAAAATGTGATACTTTGTCACACACACAGTGGTCTAAACAAAATGTGATACTTTGTCACACACACACAGTGGTCTAAACAAAATATGATACTTTGTCACACACACAGTGGTCTAAACAAAATGTGATACTTTGTCACTCCCAGTGGTCTAAACAAAATGTGATGCTTTGTCACACGCAGTGGTCTAAACAAAATGTGATACTTTGTCACACACACAGTAGTCTAAACAAAATGGTGACACTTTGTCACACACACGGTGGTCTAAACAAAATGTGATACTTTGTCACACACACAGTGGTCTAAACAAAATGTGATACTTTGTCACACACACAGTGGTCTAAGCAAAATGTGATACTTTGTCACACACACAGTGGTCTAAACAAAATGTGATACTTTGTCACACACACAGTAGTCTAAACAAAATGGTGATACTTTGTCACACACACATTGGTCTAAACAAAATGTGATACTTTGTCACACACACAGTGGTCTAAACAAAATGTGATACTTTGTCACACACACAGTGGTCTAAACAAAATATGATACTTTGTCACACACACAGTGGTCTAAACAAAGTGTAATACTTTGTAACACACACAGTGGTCTAAACAAAATGTGATACTTTGTCATACACACAGTTTGCTAAACAAAATGTGATACTTTGTAACACACACAGTGGTCTAAACAAAATATGATACTTTGTCACACACACAGTGGTCTAAACAAAATGTGATACTTTGTCACACACACAGTGGTCTAAACAAAATGTGATACTTTGTCACACATACAGTGAACTAAACAAAATGTGATACTTTGTCACACATACAGTGATCTAAACAAAATGTGATACTTTGTAACACACACAGTGGTCTAAACAAAATGATATACTTTGTCACACACTGTGGTCTAAACAAAATGTGATACTTTGTCACACAAACAGTGGTCTAAACAAAATGTGATACTTTGTCACACACACAGTGGTCTAAACAAAATGTGATACTTTGTCACACACACAGTGGTCTAAACAAAATGTGATGCTTTGTCACACACACAGTGGTCTAAACAAAATGTGATACTTTGTCACACACACAGTGGTCTAAACAAAATGTGATACTTTGTCACACACACAGTGGCCTAAACAAAATGTGATACTTTGTCACACATACAGTGGTCTAAACAAAATGTGATACTTTGTCACACACACAGTGGTCTAAACAAAATGTGATACTTTGTCACACACACACAGTAGTCTAAACAAAATGTGATACTTTGTCACACATACAGTGGTCTAAACAAAATGTGATACTTTGTCACACACACAGTGGTCTAAACGAAATGTAATACTTTGTCACACACACAGTAGTCTAAACAAAATGTGATACTTTGTCACACACACAGTGGTCTAAACAAAATGTGATACTTTGTCACACACACACAGTGGTCTAAACAAAATATGATACTTTGTCACACACACAGTGGTCTAAACAAAATGTGATACTTTGTCACTCCCAGTGGTCTAAACAAAATGTGATGCTTTGTCACACGCAGTGGTCTAAACAAAATGTGATACTTTGTCACACACACAGTAGTCTAAACAAAATGGTGACACTTTGTCACACACACGGTGGTCTAAACAAAATGTGATACTTTGTCACACACACAGTGGTCTAAACAAAATGTGATACTTTGTCACACACACAGTGGTCTAAGCAAAATGTGATACTTTGTCACACACACAGTGGTCTAAACAAAATGTGATACTTTGTCACACACACAGTAGTCTAAACAAAATGGTGATACTTTGTCACACACACAGTGGTCTAAACAAAATGTGATACTTTGTCACACACACAGTGGTCTAAACAAAATGTGATACTTTGTCACACACACAGTGGTCTAAACAAAATATGATACTTTGTCACACACACAGTGGTCTAAACAAAGTGTAATACTTTGTAACACACACAGTGGTCTAAACAAAATGTGATACTTTGTCATACACACAGTTTGCTAAACAAAATGTGATACTTTGTAACACACACAGTGGTCTAAACAAAATGTAATACTTTGTCACACACACAGTGGTCTAAACAAAATGTGATACTTTGTCACATACACAGTGGTCTGAACAAAATGTGATACTTTGTCACACACACAGTGGTCTAAACAAAATGTGATACTTTGTCACACACACAGTGGTCTAAACAAAATGTGATGCTTTGTCACACACACAGTGGTCTAAACAAAATGTGATACTTTGTCACACACACAGTGGTCTAAACAAAATGTGATACTTTGTCACACACACAGTGGTCTAAACAAAATGTGATACTTTGTAACACACACAGTGGTCTAAACAAAATGTAATACATTGTCACACACACAGTGGCCTAAACAAAATGTGATACTCTATCACACATACTCTGATCTAAACAAAATGTGATACTTTGTAACACACACAGTGGCCTAAATAAAATGTGATACTTTGTCACACACACAGTGGTCTAAACAAAATGTGATACTTTGTCACACACACAGTGGTCTAAACAAAATGTGATACTTTGTCACACATACAGTGGTCTAAACAAAATGTGATACTTTGTCACACACAGTGGTCTAAACAAAATGTGATACTTTGTCACACACACAGTGGTCTAAACGAAATGTAATACTTTGTCACACACACAGTAGTCTAAACAAAATGTGATACTTTGTCACACACAGTGGTCTAAACAAAATATGATACTTTGTCACACACACAGTGGTCTAAACAAAATGTGATACTTTGTCACTCCCAGTGGTCTAAACAAAATGTGATGCTTTGTCACACGCAGTGTTCTAAACAAAATGTGATACTTTGTCACACACACAGTAGTCTAAACAAAATGGTGATACTTTGTCACACACACAGTGGTCTAAACAAAATGTGATACTTTGTCACACACACAGTGGTCTAAACAAAATATGATACTTTGTCACACACACAGTGGTCTAAGCAAAATGTGATACTTTGTCACACACACAGTGGTCTAAACAAAATGTGATACTTTGTCACACACACAGTGGTCTAAACAAAATGTGATACTTTGTCACACACACAGTGGTCTAAACAAAATGTGATACTTTGTCACACACACAGTGGTCTAAGCAAAATGTGATACTTTGTCACACACACAGTGGTCTAAACAAAATGTGATACTTTGTCACACACACAGTGGTCTAAACAAAATGTGATACTTTGTCACACACACAGTGGTCTAAACAAAATGTGATACTTTGTCACACACACAGTGGTCTAAGCAAAATGTGATACTTTGTCACACACACAGTGGTCTAAACAAAATGTGATACTTTGTCACACACACAGTAGTCTAAACAAAATGGTGATACTTTGTCACACACACAGTGGTCTAAACAAAATGATGATACTTTGTCACACACACAGTGGTCTAAACAAAATGTGATACTTTGTCACACAAACAGTGGTCTAAACAAAATGTGATACTTTGTCACACACACAGTGGTCTAAACAAAATGTGATACTTTGTCACACACACAGTGGTCTAAACAAAATGTGATGCTTTGTCACACACACAGTGGTCTAAACAAAATGTGATACTTTGTCACACACACAGTGGTCTAAACAAAATGTGATACTTTGTCACACACACAGTGGCCTAAACAAAATGTGATACTTTGTCACACATACAGTGGTCTAAACAAAATGTGATACTTTGTCACACACACAGTGGTCTAAACAAAATGTGATACTTTGTCACACACACACAGTAGTCTAAACAAAATGTGATACTTTGTCACACATACAGTGGTCTAAACAAAATGTGATACTTTGTCACACACACAGTGGTCTAAACGAAATGTAATACTTTGTCACACACACAGTAGTCTAAACAAAATGTGATACTTTGTCACACACACAGTGGTCTAAACAAAATGTGATACTTTGTCACACACACACACAGTGGTCTAAACAAAATATGATACTTTGTCACACACACAGTGGTCTAAACAAAATGTGATACTTTGTCACTCCCAGTGGTCTAAACAAAATGTGATGCTTTGTCACACGCAGTGGTCTAAACAAAATGTGATACTTTGTCACACACACAGTAGTCTAAACAAAATGGTGACACTTTGTCACACACACGGTGGTCTAAACAAAATGTGATACTTTGTCACACACACAGTGGTCTAAACAAAATGTGATACTTTGTCACACACACAGTGGTCTAAGCAAAATGTGATACTTTGTCACACACACAGTGGTCTAAACAAAATGTGATACTTTGTCACACACACAGTAGTCTAAACAAAATGGTGATACTTTGTCACACACACAGTGGTCTAAACAAAATGTGATACTTTGTCACACACACAGTGGTCTAAACAAAATGTGATACTTTGTCACACACACAGTGGTCTAAACAAAATATGATACTTTGTCACACACACAGTGGTCTAAACAAAGTGTAATACTTTGTAACACACACAGTGGTCTAAACAAAATGTGATACTTTGTCATACACACAGTTTGCTAAACAAAATGTGATACTTTGTAACACACACAGTGGTCTAAACAAAATGTAATACTTTGTCACACACACAGTGGTCTAAACAAAATGTGATACTTTGTCACATACACAGTGGTCTGAACAAAATGTGATACTTTGTCACACACACAGTGGTCTAAACAAAATGTGATACTTTGTCACACACACAGTGGTCTAAACAAAATGTGATGCTTTGTCACACACACAGTGGTCTAAACAAAATGTGATACTTTGTCACACACACAGTGGTCTAAACAAAATGTGATGCTTTGTCACACACACAGTGGTCTAAACAAAATGTGATACTTTGTCACACACACAGTGGTCTAAACAAAATGTGATACTTTGTCACACACACAGTGGCCTAAACAAAATGTGATACTTTGTCACACATACAGTGGTCTAAACAAAATGTGATACTTTGTCACACACACAGTGGTCTAAACAAAATGTGATACTTTGTCACACACACACAGTAGTCTAAACAAAATGTGATACTTTGTCACACATACAGTGGTCTAAACAAAATGTGATACTTTGTCACACACACAGTGGTCTAAACGAAATGTAATACTTTGTCACACACACAGTAGTCTAAACAAAATGTGATACTTTGTCACACACACAGTGGTCTAAACAAAATGTGATACTTTGTCACACACACACAGTGGTCTAAACAAAATATGATACTTTGTCACACACACAGTGGTCTAAACAAAATGTGATACTTTGTCACTCCCAGTGGTCTAAACAAAATGTGATGCTTTGTCACACGCAGTGGTCTAAACAAAATGTGATACTTTGTCACACACACAGTAGTCTAAACAAAATGGTGACACTTTGTCACACACACGGTGGTCTAAACAAAATGTGATACTTTGTCACACACACAGTGGTCTAAACAAAATGTGATACTTTGTCACACACACAGTGGTCTAAGCAAAATGTGATACTTTGTCACACACACAGTGGTCTAAACAAAATGTGATACTTTGTCACACACACAGTAGTCTAAACAAAATGGTGATACTTTGTCACACACACAGTGGTCTAAACAAAATGTGATACTTTGTCACACACACAGTGGTCTAAACAAAATGTGATACTTTGTCACACACACAGTGGTCTAAACAAAATATGATACTTTGTCACACACACAGTGGTCTAAACAAAGTGTAATACTTTGTAACACACACAGTGGTCTAAACAAAATGTGATACTTTGTCATACACACAGTTTGCTAAACAAAATGTGATACTTTGTAACACACACAGTGGTCTAAACAAAATGTAATACTTTGTCACACACACAGTGGTCTAAACAAAATGTGATACTTTGTCACATACACAGTGGTCTGAACAAAATGTGATACTTTGTCACACACACAGTGGTCTAAACAAAATGTGATACTTTGTCACACACACAGTGGTCTAAACAAAATGTGATGCTTTGTCACACACACAGTGGTCTAAACAAAATGTGATACTTTGTCACACACACAGTGGTCTAAACAAAATGTGATGCTTTGTCACACACACAGTGGTCTAAACAAAATGTGATACTTTGTCACACACACAGTGGTCTAAACAAAATGTGATACTTTGTCACACACACAGTGGCCTAAACAAAATGTGATACTTTGTCACACATACAGTGGTCTAAACAAAATGTGATACTTTGTCACACACACAGTGGTCTAAACAAAATGTGATACTTTGTCACACACACACAGTAGTCTAAACAAAATGTGATACTTTGTCACACATACAGTGGTCTAAACAAAATGTGATACTTTGTCACACACACAGTGGTCTAAACGAAATGTAATACTTTGTCACACACACAGTAGTCTAAACAAAATGTGATACTTTGTCACACACACAGTGGTCTAAACAAAATGTGATACTTTGTCACACACACACAGTGGTCTAAACAAAATATGATACTTTGTCACACACACAGTGGTCTAAACAAAATGTGATACTTTGTCACTCCCAGTGGTCTAAACAAAATGTGATGCTTTGTCACACGCAGTGGTCTAAACAAAATGTGATACTTTGTCACACACACAGTAGTCTAAACAAAATGGTGACACTTTGTCACACACACGGTGGTCTAAACAAAATGTGATACTTTGTCACACACACAGTGGTCTAAACAAAATGTGATACTTTGTCACACACACAGTGGTCTAAGCAAAATGTGATACTTTGTCACACACACAGTGGTCTAAACAAAATGTGATACTTTGTCACACACACAGTAGTCTAAACAAAATGGTGATACTTTGTCACACACACAGTGGTCTAAACAAAATGTGATACTTTGTCACACACACAGTGGTCTAAACAAAATGTGATACTTTGTCACACACACAGTGGTCTAAACAAAATATGATACTTTGTCACACACACAGTGGTCTAAACAAAGTGTAATACTTTGTAACACACACAGTGGTCTAAACAAAATGTGATACTTTGTCATACACACAGTTTGCTAAACAAAATGTGATACTTTGTAACACACACAGTGGTCTAAACAAAATGTAATACTTTGTCACACACACAGTGGTCTAAACAAAATGTGATACTTTGTCACATACACAGTGGTCTGAACAAAATGTGATACTTTGTCACACACACAGTGGTCTAAACAAAATGTGATACTTTGTCACACACACAGTGGTCTAAACAAAATGTGATGCTTTGTCACACACACAGTGGTCTAAACAAAATGTGATACTTTGTCACACACACAGTGGTCTAAACAAAATGTGATACTTTGTCACACACACAGTGGTCTAAACAAAATGTGATACTTTGTAACACACACAGTGGTCTAAACAAAATGTAATACATTGTCACACACACAGTGGCCTAAACAAAATGTGATACTCTATCACACATACACTGATCTAAACAAAATGTGATACTTTGTAACACACAC
Organism: Saccoglossus kowalevskii; assembly: GCF_978046115.1. NCBI lineage: Eukaryota > Metazoa > Hemichordata > Enteropneusta > Harrimaniidae > Saccoglossus > Saccoglossus kowalevskii. Next base: position 7,133,060 of record NC_140648.1, on the reverse strand, counting down.
AGTGGCCTAAATAAAATGTGATACTTTGTCACACACACAGTGGTCTAAACAAAATGTGATACTTTGTCACACACACAGTGGTCTAAACAAAATGTGATACTTTGTCACACATACAGTGGTCTAAACAAAATGTGATACTTTGTCACACACAGTGGTCTAAACAAAATGTGATACTTTGTCACACACACAGTGGTCTAAACGAAATGTAATACTTTGTCACACACACAGTAGTCTAAACAAAATGTGATACTTTGTCACACACAGTGGTCTAAACAAAATATGATACTTTGTCACACACACAGTGGTCTAAACAAAATGTGATACTTTGTCACTCCCAGTGGTCTAAACAAAATGTGATGCTTTGTCACACGCAGTGTTCTAAACAAAATGTGATACTTTGTCACACACACAGTAGTCTAAACAAAATGGTGATACTTTGTCACACACACAGTGATCTAAACAAAATGTGATACTTTGTCACACACACAGTGGTCTAAACAAAATATGATACTTTGTCACACACACAGTGGTCTAAGCAAAATGTGATACTTTGTCACACACACAGTGGTCTAAACAAAATGTGATACTTTGTCACACACACAGTGGTCTAAACAAAATGTGATACTTTGTCACACACACAGTGGTCTAAACAAAATGTGATACTTTGTCACACACACAGTGGTCTAAGCAAAATGTGATACTTTGTCACACACACAGTGGTCTAAACAAAATGTGATACTTTGTCACACACACAGTGGTCTAAACAAAATGTGATACTTTGTCACACACACAGTGGTCTAAACAAAATGTGATACTTTGTCACACACACAGTGGTCTAAGCAAAATGTGATACTTTGTCACACACACAGTGGTCTAAACAAAATGTGATACTTTGTCACACACACAGTAGTCTAAACAAAATGGTGATACTTTGTCACACACACAGTGGTCTAAACAAAATGATGATACTTTGTCACACACACAGTGGTCTAAACAAAATGTGATACTTTGTCACACACACAGTAGTCTAAACAAAATGGTGATACTTTGTCACACACACAGTAGTCTAAACAAAATGTGATACTTTGTCACACACACAGTAGTCTAAACAAAATGGTGATACTTTGTCACACACACAGTTGTATAAACGAAACGTGATACTTTGTCACACACACACAGTGGTCTAAACAAAATGTGATACTTTGTCACACACAGTAGTCTAAACAAAATGTGATACTTTGTCACACACACAGTAGTCTGAACAAAATGGTGATACTTTGTCACACACACAGTTGTATAAACGAAACGTGATACTTTGTCACACACACAGTGGTCTAAAATGTCATGTGTTGTCAAATCTATTAGCTTGAAAGATGCGTCAACAAACAAAGTGCGTATTTGAAGGGCGTGCCAACTTTATTTCCATGATAGATATGTAGTTGTCCAAAAATATATAGTTTTTTTTCTGTAATTTTATTATGATTGAAAAATTATAACTTTGTTGTCTACTACCAAATAGATGATCAAAAATACTGTGATGTCACTTTCCCCCTCCTTATATACTCATTTACAATTACGCATTAAAAATATTGTCCGTGAAGCTTTTTTTGTGGTTACAAATAAGTAGAGGCTAGGAACGATTCCGCCATATTTGTTGAGAACATAACTGATACGAAACTTGTCTGCACTGGGTATGACATTATTAGTATGCTAGAATTTCGTATTGACAACATATTTGTTGGGTTTGGTAGGTACATTTTCTACAGAAATGTCGACATTTGAATGTGGTCTGTGCTACATTGCTAACTGATTTGAGCTGAACTTCTACAGGTGTTAACTAAAAACAGACTATTTAACCAAAAAAAATTATTTTAATTTTACTATCATCAATTTTCTACAAATTTAGAGGAAATTTCCAATTCTGTCCTACCTATTTCTCCTAATATCTAGCTCATTCACTATACCTTTTATTGTAGTACATATACTTTTGAAGAAAAAAAATAGCTTCTATATCCTAGCTAATTAGCCTTGATTTTGTTTAGAAAATTGGTCATAAATCGCATGACAATGTTCATTTGTTTATTATGTAAAATCACGGAGCTATTGTCTCATGGCATATTTTTTTCACAGTGTCGTATATGGTTCACATGTCTGATAGATGGCGGATATCTGATTCACTTGTCTGATATATGGCGGGCATATGATTCACTTGTCTGATGTATGGCGGGTACATGATTCACTTGTCTGATATATGGCGTGTATGATTCACTTGTCTGATGTATGACGGGTATATGATTCACATGTCTGATGTATGGCGGATATATAATTCACTTGTCTGATATATATGGCGGGTATATGATTTACTTGTCTGATATATGGCGGATATCTGATTCACTTGTCTGATATATGGCGGGTACATGATTCACTTATCTGATGTATGGCGGGTATATGATTTACTTGTCTGATGTATGGCGGATATATAATTCACTTGTCTGATATATATGGCGGGTATATGGTTCACTTGTCTGATGTATGGCGGGTATATGATTCACATGTCTGATGTATGGCGGGTATTTGATTCACTTGTCTGATATATGACGGGTATATGATTCACTTCTCTGATGAATGGCGTGTATGTGATTTACTTGTCTGATGTATGACGGGTATATGATTCACATGTCTAATGTATGGCGGGTATATGATTCCCTTGTCTGATGTATGGCGGGTATACGATTTACTTGTCTGATGTATGACGGGTATATAATTCGCTTGTCTGATGTATGGCGGGCATATGATTCACTTGTCTGATGTATGACGGGTATACGATTCACTTATCTGATGTATGGCGGGTATGTGATTTACTTGTCTGATGTATGGCGGGTATATGATTCGCTTGTCTGATATATGGCGGGTATATGATTCACTTGTCTTATGTATGTCGGGTATATGATTCACATGTCTGATGTATGACGGGTATGTGATTCACTTGTCTGATGTATGGCTGGTATATGATTCACATGTCTGATGTATGACGGGTATATGATTCACTTGTCTGATGTATGGCTGGTATATGATTCACTTGTCTGATGTATGGCGGGTATGTGATTCACTTGTCTGATGTATGGCGGGTATATGATTCACTTGTCTGATGTATGGCGGGTATATGATTCACTTATCTGATGTATGGCGGGTATATGATTCACTTATCTGATGTATGGCGGGTATATGATTCACTTGTCTGATGTATGGCGGGTACATGATTCACTTATCTGATGTATGACGGGTATATGATTCACTTGTCTGATGTATGGCGGGTATATAATTCACTTGTCTGATGTATGGCGGGTATATGATTCACTTGTCTGATGTATGGCGGGTATATGATTCACTTATCTGGTGTATGACGGGTATGTGATTCACTTGTTTGATGTATGGCGGGTATATGATTCACTTGTCTGATGTATGGCGGGTATATGATTCACTTGTCTGATGTATGGCGGGTATATGATTCACTTCTCTGATATATGGTGGGTATACGATTCACTTATCTGATGTATGACGGGTATACGATTCACTTATCTGATGTATGACGGGTATGTGATTTACTTATCTGATGTATGACGGGTATATGATTCACTTGTCTGATGTATGGACGGTATATGATTCACATGTCTGATATATGGCGGGCATATGATTCACATGTCTGTTGTATGGCGGGTATATGATTCTCTTGTCTGATATATGGCGGGTATATGATTCACTTCTCTGATGAATGGCGTGTATGATTCCCTTGTCTGATGTATGGCGGGTATATGATTCACATGTCTGATGTATGGCGGGTATTTGATTCACTTGTCTGATATATGGCGGGTATATGATTCACTTCTCTGATGAATGGCGTGTATGGTTCACTTGTCTGATGAATGGCAGGTATATGATTCACATGTCTGATGTATGACGGGTATATGATTCCCTTGTCAGATGTATGGCGGGTATATGATTTACTTGTCTGATGTATGACGGGTATACGATTCACTTATCTGATGTATGGCGGGTATGTGATTTACTTGTCTGATGTATGGCGGGTTTATGATTCACTTGTCTGATGTATGGCGGGTATATGATTCACTTGTCTGATGTATGGCGGATATATGATTCACTTGTCTGGTGTATAGCGGGTATATTATTCACTTGTCTGGTGTGTGGCGGGTATATAATTCACTTATCTGATGTATGGCGGGTATATGATTCACTTCTCTGATATATGACGGGTATATGATTCACTTGTCTGATATATGGCGGGTATATGATTCACTTGTCTGATGTATGACGGGTATGTGATTTACTTGTATGATGTATGGCGGGTATATGATTCACTTGTATGATGTATGGCGGGTATATGATTCACTTGTCTGATGTTTGGCGGGTATATGATAGATGTATGACACACGTGGAGCCGAATGTGCTCAGTCTTGGCATTTCTTTATGTATGCATATTTCTTCTTTTACTGATTTGACTATTTAGTGTAGTATACTTGTCAGTTCTTTTGTTATTGTTTTTTTTTTGACGATTGTCATTTTTTTTTTTAAATTAGACTTGTTTTTTGTTCCTGACTTTTTTTAATTGAAAATTGCAAGTGGCTGTGTGACCATATATCTATCAAGTGGCAATGTAATACGTTATCCTGGCGCCGGGGGTACTCATGTTGAAGTGCCATATGTATATGTACCACCAAAAGGGGTTCCAAATTCACCACTTCTGTCTGAAAAGGGATATGTTATTTTTACCATGTCTGTCTGAAAAAGGGTATCTTTTTTTTCATTATTTCTGTAGGAAAAGGGGTCTATATTTTCCAAAGACTGTCTATAGAGCTTGAGTGGTCCAACAATCAGGAGAATTAAGCTGATTATTTCTTTCTGTAACTTCATTTCGATCGTCAAAGTCCATTCCCGGGAGTCCGCCTGCTTTTCCCTTCGTACCATTTAGGCTTACTGTCTGGAAAGGGATGTCAAATATCCACAGTTTGTATCAAAAGAGGTAGGTAATTTGCGTTTATTTCTGTCTGATAAGGGGCAGGGGTTTCAAACAACCAGCTACACACCCCAGCCAGTATTTTTTGAAAGTACCCAAAATGAACCAACGTTACGTTGGGATCGATGATATCAAAAATATTATGGCATATATACGTCTATAAAAAACTTTAGTAAGACGTAACCGTATTAAAAATAAACCGTTTATTTTGGTATAGGCAATAAATCTATAGCATTTTACGTATCTTTTGTGATAATTGTTATTTTTATATTTCTTTTACTTTAGCGGAATCTTTAGAACATGTAATGTTATTGCTGGTTTGGTACATTGATAGATTATTTGTAATAGCCATGTCATTATTATTTGTCTGTTGAGCAAACTTTATTATGCGGGTTTCTATAATATTAAACAAATAATACAGCTAAATAATACCAGTATCGGTAATTGTGAAATTTGTATGACAATAACTTGAAAACAACAGTACTTGGGTACTGATTATAAATGATAAGATCATCATGTCCCAGGGTAACTGGGCCCAATTTCTCGTTATATTCTATACTGGTTCTGAGTTACTTTTTGATGTAATAATGGATCTACTGACAATATCACGTTTCAAGATGATTATTTAAATATTAAATGTTAATCAAGTCAGTATTGTGTCAACTTCGTGCATACCCGCGTATGGTTTTACTTTCAATTCATCTTGGACAATAAATTATTTAATCTTCTCTAATATCATATATCAGGACATGCTGTATTATTTACACAATCCTTCCTGTAATTGATGACGTCATATGTTTACCCGTAAACCATAGGGTCTGTCGCTGGCCCGTATCATTTGGACAGTTTTGAATTCCCCATAGTGGCAGTGAACTAATTTGTCAAGATTGGTATTCTACTCGACACTATAACACTGTTTCTGGTCTATGGTTTCATTTAAAAACATGCGTTTTACATTTGTATATGTCATGGAGACACGTCAAAGAAGTCGACCCTCGCATGCGTAAACAAGATATTGCGCCACCAACGTTAGGCAAATTTCTTCACTTTTTGCGAAACACAATTTGAGTCTTTATGCATGTATTTGTTGGTTAAAATCCGTGACTATTAATTAGTTAACAATACACAATCCTTGCTAGTTTTTGGTCGTGATCCGTGCATAGTAATCACCTTGGGTGATACCCCAGCATCGCCAGTTTTCTGTTTTTCCCAATGATAACTCAAGAACCACTGAACAGATGTCAATTGCACCTAGTACATAAATGCCCCGAGACATTACATAGACCAGATTAGTTTTTGGTTAAAATCCGTGCATATTTTTTACTTAATGTGCTTAATAATTACCCAATGTTTAGCTTTCCCACCAATAAACGTACTCGTCCATTTTAGCCAACTCGACCTGTGAGGGCTCACTTCAAATACGTCGATCGCACTGGACGTCACGTTTGGTTTAATTTTCTGATTTTGCTTATTGGTAGGCCCGGTGACATGTTACATAGATTTTTCTGAACCCGCTCTTTTTCTGATGTACTTAAGGTAGAAACACTGACATTTTTGTGTGTTTATCATTCTTCTTGTGGGTGTTTGAGCTCACATGGATTGACGATCAGATTATACAGTAATGTTGTTCTTCGTAGTCTGGTAGGAAGCAATATTTCCTACCTAGAATTCGAAAACCAAACAGTTTACACAAAATGTAACTATATTTTTTTTTCTGGTTAAAGTTATTCACAAGTAGGTACAGAAAATCTGAACATTTCATTTTTGAAATGTTGTAGAAGAATATTCAGACGATTATTATCATTATAGTGAGAAACGATCCGGAAGTTTGGCAGAAGTGACATTGACTGTGGTTAACCTTGTTGTGTCTGGTATCAGAACATGGACGAGACGTAATCGGGGGTGACTTAAAGATGGCTGACAAGGAAATGTCTACAGGTACGTTTATATCGTACATGTATAACTTTGATACTCAGATATGAATCTGATACTCGTAGATTATTTTTCTGAAAACAACCCGGAACAGGAAGTAAATTATAGGCCCATATATCTCCTATTATGGAGAGGACGGAAGGATCTACCATTAATATACTAGTAGGAAGGTAACCAGACTATATTATTGTGTGGGTCCATGCATTGATAGGGAAGTTAACTATTGTGTGGCCTAGTTTGTCTGTGATTTTTTGCTGTTGGACATATAGTAACTTGAGGGCTAAAAATCCACTTTAAAGCGCGGTGGTTGTCACGCTGCGGATGTGCGACATTTGTGTTGATAAACATTGATTTTCCCATAATCCAATGCGCTCTTCAAATGGAAATCACAAGTATGAGGTTTGACCTGGGCGCGACTTTGATGGGTGACTCCTTTGATACCTTCCAATTACGTAAAATACACTGTACCTATAGCCTGGAAACGTCTCAGTTAGTACTCGTTGATCTGCTCAACGGTCAAAGTCGCTATCTTTGTTTATATGAACCCCATATATCTCGCGCATGCGTAGCGCGATGACTACCGCCTTTTAATTTGATCACTACTATTTATTATTTATTTATTTATTTATTTATTTATTTATTTATTTATTGCTTCCCTTTTGTAACAGGGGCTCACTATGTAAACTAGGAGCTGCACCAAATAAAAAAGTACATTTCACTCAAAGACTTATGGATAAAAAACTTTTGATAGACAAAAAGAAATTAAGTTACATGAACTAAGATAACAAAATATAACAACAACAAAAAAACATCTAAAAGTAGCAACAACAACAAAAAATAAGAAAACTAAAATATAAGAAGTACACTGGAAAAATATTAAATATTATCTGTATACCTCTTTCTACTGTCCATGGCATCAACTAAGAATTTTTTTGTAAAAGTATCAATTTCGTCACACAGGACTGAATTATACTGCCTTGTTTGCTATGAAGTCTTTATGTAAATTTATTTCATTTTTGTTACATAAGAGCATTTCAATCCCTTCCATTAGAGTTTTTCTCTGTGCTGAGAAACATTCACAATGTAATATGAAATGCTCCAGTGTTTCAGGTTCGTTTTTGCAACATGGACAGATACAATCATTATTATCCAAGTTTGCCCATTTCCTTTTCTCATATGCCAAACCAAGAGTGCAGGATCTTGCCTTGAATTTTAATTGGGTGCCCTTGAAGTTGGATAAAGAATTTAAATATTTCTCACAATATTTTAAATTTGTTTTAAATTTTCTATAATGAACGAGACTTGATTTCTCTGCCATTTTTTGTTTCCATTGAATCTCGTCACTTTTTACAATCAAATTTTTAATATTTCTTTCAGACAGATTAGTGAATTGACTTTTGTTTATCTTTATATTTCTTTCTATATCTTCAATGCTATTTAGCCATGGCCAGGTCTTAATCAGATTATTCTCTTTAACTGCTGTTAGTTTATTATAATAGTTATATAATAGAGTAGCTAGTATTTGACAATACACTGTCCAATCTTTCACAAATTTAACAAGGCTATTCAAAATGTAGCTATCATAAAAACTTGACAGCTTTTCAAATTTGTTTTGTTTTTGAAATCTCAAAATTCTTTCACGATAAAGTAAAATCATAGAACTTGGAATGTGTTGAATATGTCAAAGCAGCAGGTATGACAATTTCTGAATAATGCTTTTCTGGTTTTTATGCATAATTATACTGATATAGTGATAAATAAAACTAGCCAGCCATTTTGACCTATGCTTTCAACTCATGAAGTTATCAAGTCTCTTCTTAAATTCAGACACTGATTTTGTGCTCGCAACAGACTCTGTGAGACTTGGATAAAGAAATTCCTTAAATCCTAGTTCAAGCATCAAACTACTAACCAGTAGTTCCATAACCCTCTGGAGTTGTCATGTAAAATATACTTGAATGCTCTGTTCTCAAAGTAAAACTTTCTAAATCCCCGCTCTGAGGTTAAAATATACTTGAATGCTCTGTTCTCAAAGTAAAACTTTCTAAATCCCCGATCTGAGGTTAAAGACATCAAGCAGGTCTCACATCTGTGATGCCTTTCTAAATTAGACAATTTCAATTTTGTAATTCTTTTTTTAATTATTTCTCTATTGTTGTAAGACAAATATGTACTGTATTTTAAGTCCATTTCTTTTCTTTTTCATAAATAAATAAACCTTTGCATTACTGGCTTCAAATCAAGGGGAGTCCATCTGTTATTTAATCTAGGTTCTCAATGGGCAAAGTTGTATTCTTTTCATAAAGATGCACTTTTAAATCCAACACACAATAAATACATTTGTTGATGTGTGTGCACACTTCTAATTGTTACAGTGACCTCAATTATCATAGAGGGCGTACTTTACTTTGAAATGCGAAAAAAAAATGTTGATGTGATCAGAAATATTTTTGTATGATTTTAGATGAGGTGACTATCATCAAGGAAGGCTGGTGTACCAAGGAGAGTGGACAGAAGACACTAGGCAGATACAATTGGAAAAAACGATGGTTTCTTCTGACACAACAACGTGATGTGATTAACCTCTCGTATTATGAAAATGAGTAGGTTTTTTAGTCCTTATTTGGATTTAGTCCGAAAACAGGGACTTATGGATTAATTGACCTCTGTCAGTTTGTTTGTCTGTCTGTCTGTCTGTTCGTCTATATCCAGCATGCTCGATCCAATTAAGTTCAAACTTCATACATACATAATGGCCGATTGGTTGCCATTTTGTTTTAAAGATTGCCTGAATCAATAAAGTTTGAAATTCACACGTACATCAAACATTATAACAGACAAATGCACATGATCTAATCTAATATTGCTGACTAGCAGACAGCTCCACCGAGCCATAACCCATGCATGTCACCCAATATGAATACCACTGCAATCATCTATCCATTACAAATTTTAATTATAGTTTGATTCAACTGCCAAGGCTAGTGATTCTATTATTTAATCACATAGACATCAACAATCTACAGTGAAATGCATTGTTTCAAAACATCATGTTTTTCAAAATTAAAGCAGAACAATGCAGTGCCATGGTAATATAATGCTAATGAAACATTTTAATTTTGTATACTTAGGAAGAAGCAACATCTTACTGACAAAGAATGCATATTAAAAGGCAGCATAGAACTGACTAACGCATGTAAGTTAATGATAATTCTATTATCAGACATTCCTGCATGCACAGGAGTGTCACTTAAAGCTTTCCCCTGAGTTGCAAATCAAATAATAGAAACATTCCCTTGAGTTTAACAATGTGTTATGATTATACCATTCAGTTCTATTTTTAGTAATTAAGATCTTGTAATTGTGACATATATGCTGTTGTTGAACAAATTTAAATATTAATTTTTTCAGATATAACAAAGTATTTGTATGATGGCGAGAAAAAGAAAAAGTTTTGTTTTTCATTGGGTCCTCTAGTTGAGGACGGGACAACCAGAACATATTATATCAGCTGTGGTGAGTGTTATAGTGTATATAGTCCACTGAATGCCTAAGTCAATGTGTGTAAATTCACTGAATGCCTGAGTCAATGAATGTATAACTGATCACTGAATGCCCAAGTCAATGAGTGTGTAACCAACTGAATGTCCAAGTCAATGAGTGTGTAACCAACTGAATGTCCAAGTCAATGAGTGTATAACCCACTGAATGCCCAAGTCAATGAGTGTATAACTCACTGAATGTCCAAGTCAATGAGTTTATAACCCACTGAATGCCCAAGTCAATGTATGTACAACCCACTGAATGTCCAAGTCAATGAGTGTGTAACCAACTGAATGTCCAAGTCAATGAGTGTATAATCCACTGAATGCTCAAGTCAATGAGTGTATGACTCACTGAATGCCCAAGTCAATGTATGTACAACCCACTGAATGTCCAAGTCAATGAGTGTATACTCCACTGAATGTCCAAGTCAATGAGTTTATAACCCACTGAATGCCCAAGTCAATGTATGTACAACCCACTGAATGTCCAAGTCAATGAGTGTGTAACCAACTGAATGTCCAAGTCAATGAGTGTATAATCCACTGAATGCTCAAGTCAATGGGTGTATGACTCACTGAATGCCCAAGTCAATGTATGTACAACCCACTGAATGTCCAAGTCAATGAGTGTATACTCCACTGAATGTCCAAGTCAATGAGTGTATAACTCACTGAATGTCCAAGTCAATGAGTGTATGACTCACTGAATGCCCAAGTCAATGTATGTACAACCCACTGAATGTCCAAGTCAATGAGTGTATAATTCACTGAATGCCCCAGTAAATGAGTGTGTAACTCGCTGAATGCCCCAGTCAATGAGTGCATAACTTACTGAATGTCCAATTAAATGAGTGTATAACTCACTGAATACACAAATCAATAAGTGTATGACTCACTGAATGTCCAAGTCAATGAGTGTATAATCCACTGAATGTCCAAGTCAATGAGTGCATAACCCACTGAATGTCCAAGTCAATGAGTGTGTAACCCAATGAATGCCCAAGTCAATGAGTGTATAATCCACTGAATGTCCAAGTCAATGAGTGTATAACTCACTGAATGTCCAAGTCAATGAGTGTATAACCCACTGAATGTCCAAGTCAATGAGTGTGTAACCAACTGAATGTCAAAGTCAATGAGTGTATAACCCACTGAATGCCCAAGTCAATGAGTGTATAACTCACTGAATGTCCAAGTCAATGAGTGTATAACCCACTGAATGCCCAAGTCAATGTATGTACAACCCACTGAATGTCCAAGTCAATGAGTGTATAACTCACTGAATGTTCAAGTCAATGAGTGTATAACTCACTGAATGTCCAAGTCAATGAGTGTATAATCCACTGAATGTCCAAGTCAATGAGTGTAAAACTCACTGAGTGTCCAAGTCAATGAGTGTATAATCCAATGAATGTCCAAGTCAATGAGTGTATAATTCACTGAATGTCCAAGTCAATGAGTGTATAACTCACTGAATGTCCAAGTCAATGAGTGTATAACTCACTGAATGTCCAAGTCAATGAGTGTATAATCCACTGAATGTCCAAGTCAATGAGTGTGAAACTCACTGAGTGTCCAAGTCAATGAGTGTATAATCCACTGAATGTCCAAGTCAATGAGTGTATAATTCACTGAATGTCCAAGTCAATGAGTGTATAACTCACTGAATGTCCAAGTCAATGAGTGTATAATCCACTGAATGTCCAAATTCACATAGTTCATACCCACCATAGACTCCGGTCAGTCAAAATGACTATTTTGAACTGTAGGCATTAATCAGCGATTCTGCCGGTGACGGAGAGATAGAATCCAGGTCAGGGGAAGCCCCATGACCTCAAGATTCTTTTACCCCTTACGTCACGAACCCACGTGACCGAGGCCACATGGCAACGCCATAGGCAGCCGTCCATTACTCTTAATTTCTCTCCGCCTCGAGTGGAGATGAAATCTAGCGAGCTCTGCTGGATCGCCTGCTTTTTTTCCTGTCCGGATTTATAGCTTGGGTTGTTGCCGCTGCTCGGCATCCGACATGGTAGCTGGTAGGATAAGTTTTCCTTGTCTTTTTTTACCCTTGTGTCGTTTTCCCCTTTGTGTGTAGTATTTTTCACAGCAAAGAAATCAAAATCCGGCGCCACTACGTAGTCACATGTTGATTTCATGGCGGCACCTTTTACAACTGTAATTCATCTCCCTCATGCATGTCGTCTTTTATTTTTAATGTATTTAGCAATATATCGATGTAATGACAGCTCCAAGGCTCGCTGCCTTTTTCTTCCGGTCTCCTCGTCTTTCGAACCGACCGTACAGTGGTTTATTCAGAATCTACCAGCATAGAACCCGCATCCGAGATGCTTTGTTGTGGCTACGTGTAGGTTCCGGGTTTTTTTTTTTTTTTTGCATGAAAGCGTGTTTTTTTCACTGGAGTTCTGAGGCCTGAGATTTTCTTTCAGAGCCATCAAAATCGCTGACACTGACCGCGTCATAGCAAGGTCGCGCGTCCAGTAAACAAATCGGGTAAAGTGAGTTGCGTGTTTTGCATGAATGGAAAGTCCTCACGCTCGGCTACCGGTACTTCATGTACCGGGACGTCGAGTAAGAGGCCCGACGGCGAAGGTACCGATATTTTCTCGGTCTCCCCCGCTGATCGGAGGGCATCCTCACAGTCTGTTTTTTCAGGCGGTGTTTTTTACCCGATTTTACCGGCTGCAGCGAGGCTGTGCCCCTGGAGGCTTTCCTCCTATGGGGCCTGTTGCGGGTCTCTTCGTGGACCTTTCCTCGCACGGCGCCGAGTTTGCCTCCGAGTTGAGGGCTTTGGTCGAAGGACTGTCGGGGCAATTGCGTACCTGGCAGGCCGGGTAGATCAGACGCAGTCGGAGCGAGCTGTCTCCACAGTGTCCCCTCGGTGGGCAAGCAGGAAGAGACACGAAAGCATGTTTGCATTCAAACACGTCTCTTCCGGGGAACCCCCGTTCCCAGTCACGGCTCTCCCACTATTTTGGGGGGGGCCAAGACCCAGGCTAATTACACCGGTCCTTCTCTGGATTCACGGGCACCGAATGCCAACAGGGTGCTGGCAGCCAAGTCTCCGATCTCGGGGCAGGGCTTTCAGGGCAGGGCACGCGTTGACCCCCCCCCAACTTTCAGCCAGCTAGGGTTCGTCACGCGGTAACGGTACAACGGTAACGAATTTATCCTTGTGTCCGGTCCCCGCTGTGGGTTTTGACTCCTTTCTTACCGACCCACGGGCGTCCCCAGAGGGAACCGACCCTGTCATGAGACGCACAGTCGAACACGCTCCCTCTCACATATTTTAAGTTAAAGGAGACGCGTTCGCTCGCGTTGGATACAGCCGGTACTCCGGGCGGTCCCTCAGAGTCTTTCATCTGTATGACTCGGTGAGCCACGCTTTTGGGGTGAGGCGGAGTATCATCGTTCCCAGTGATACGATGTATATACCCCCACCCTTGATCCTAAAGCGACCACCTAAGGTTGCTTCAACGCTTATGGGATCACAGGCGTCGGGATCCAAAGCAACCCCGTCGGCACATCTCTCCCCTGTCTGTCTGAGTGCGGAGTGGGGCGCAGAGCACGCAAACGGTGTTGATGGGCGGCGTTGGTCAGCCGCAGAGGATGTAATGCTTAAGGCCCCCGGGTGGGGATAACGTTAGGCAACACTTCTCACTGGACCAAACGCTACCCAGTCGGTGTGTTTCGGGATCAGACCCCATAGCGTGGGATGAGACCAAAACGCCCCCAACAGGATTCCAAGGCTCCTTCCCCAGACCCCCGGTACCACGAATTTGGCAAACCGGGCAAAGGGGGATAGCTGCGTTCCATGGGTGTCTTTGCCAATTGAGGACGACCCATCTAGCCCTGAGGGCAGAGTTGCTTGAGCGTATTATTATGCGTGCCCAGCACTCTGGTGACCTTGGAGGCAGAACGCACCTGCCTCCTAGACCAGGCGACATTTTTACTGGTGGGCCACCGCACCTCTACGTGCGACACCCCCTAGTGTTGCCTGGCTCGCTTGGCCAGGGCCACTACTGGGCTACGAGACGCGGCCTTAGACGCACGTGTTTTCGCCGACAAGCTGAGCTGGGGTACGTCCCCCACCTCAGTGACGCAAACTGGACACCCTCCACCCTCTTTGTTCAGGGAATGGTGGGTACAGTCTCGGAGCTTCGGAGTACAATGAATCAGAGGGTTCAGATTGAATCCGCTAGCCAGTTGGTCCTGCCATGGGCAAGCGGAGGGCACCCCAAGCACAGAAAACACTAGCCCGCTAGCCAGAGTCAGCCAGGAGGCAAGCGCTTATACCCTTCCATGGGAGGGAAGGGTAGTGGCGTGCCCCCAGGGAAGTAAGAGCCAGGTGGTGGCTCCTCACCCTCTCTGGGCGGATGTCTACCCGGCAGCAAGGGAAGCATGTTTGACGCTCACCTCTGCAACCGGGGGAGACAGGCACGTGTTCGGTGAGTGGCCAGGTCACAACTTAGTGACTACTTCAGGCCTTGGGGAACTCGCCTCATGGGGGAAGGGAGCACCCTCCCCCCTTGCAACTGCCGAACACATGGCCACACATCCCTGTCGTACACAGATTGCGCCGGTGTAGTCCGGTTTGGAGATGGCGGGTGACCGACCCCTGGACCTTCCCAGGTGGTGACATCCGTTTATGGCATACCGCTGAAATCTCCACTTCCCCCCGTCAGTGTCGCCCCTGTTGGGCACTGCCAGGGGACTCCCGCAAGGCGGAAGCAATCAGACAGGAAGTAGCAGTTTGCTGGGGAAAGACGCCATACACAGGGTACATCAGCCGGAACTAAGTCCAGGCTTCTACCCAAATGTGTTCGTAGTACCAAATCTACAAGTGGCAGGCGTCCAGTTTTGGACCTAGACAGACTGAATCAGTACGTGCCCCTCGATCGATTCCACATGGAGACACCATTCAGGGTTCTTCTCTCCATCCACCGTTTTGACTGGCTAGCCCCGCTAGATTTAAGCGGGGCCGACCTGCACGTACCGATGCACCTAGCGAGTTGCCATCTCCTTCGAATCGCCCAGCTGGGCCAAGTATTCGAACTTCGGTGCCCCCCCTCCGTTCGGGTTAGGCACAGCGCCCTACGTGTTCACCAGAGGGATGAAACAGGTAGTGCTGCTGCTTCACCAGATGTCGGTACACCTCAATCCGTACCCAGACTACTGGTTACCAACAACCCGGGCAAGGGGTAATAGCCAAACGCATCAGGCTAATATAGGATTTACTTCACCAGTTGGGCTCGTTAGTAAATCGACAAGTCCCACCTCGAGCCAACGCGCAGTTGGTGTCCCTGGGCATGGAGTTTTGACACAGAGGTAAGCTTGGCTTAGCTATTTCAAGCATATTGCTTAGCGCTAAAGCAGCCTAGCCGAATGCCTAGTCAGCGTTCCCTCGGTGTCCCTCCGTGAACTAATGCGGATCATCGGAATGATGACCTCGGTTCGAAGGGTCGTTCCCCAGGCCGCACTACGCACACTTGTTATAACGCCGAGCTCTTCTATGGGAACTAGATAGGCGGGTTTCGATCTCGGACCAAGTGAAGGAAGCCCTGCTCTGGTGGTCGTTACTGACCAACCTCGGGCAGAGGGGCCCCCTTGGACCCGCTCGCCGCAGGTATGACTCTGGTAACAAATGCCTCCCCCCAGGGTTGGGGAGCGCATCTATTGGACGAACAAGCCCAAGGATATGGCTCCCGCATAGTTTTGGGACCACCATATCAACGGGCTCGAACTGTGAGCAGTGTACTTAGCACTACCACGCTTTCTACCCGTAGTTCGAGACCACAGAGTCCTGCTCCGCACAGACAACGCAGCGGTGGTCTCCTTTAAGAAGGAGGGGGGACGGTTTCCTCATCGTTGTCAGTCCTAGCGGAGCAAAATCCTTCTTTGGTGCCTGGAATATAATGGGGAGCTAACCGCACACCACCTTCCAGGGGTGAGGAACAGTCTGGCGACGCCCTTTCAGGGCGACTGTCTCCAGAACACGGAGTGGCTGATACCCCAGTGGGTAGCCTCCAGGCTGTTTCGGCTGTGGACGGTCCAAGGTTAGACCGTTTGCCGCACCCCGGAACACCAAGCTCCCGACGTACGTAACACTCCTGCTGACTCCAGGAGCCTGGGCCAGGGTCGCTTTGCTACCCCGCGGATCCACTTAGTTGTGTACGCTTTTCCTCCCTTCCTGCTAGAACACCGGGCACCGGAGAAGACTTCGACAGGTGCACACCTGCATATTATTATTGGTCGCACCCAATTGGCTGAACAGGGCCTAGTTTCCACTTCTGTCGGAAACGATAGTCGAAACACCAGCAGTGCTTCCGGACTTACCGGACATGCCGTCCCAACCAGACGACGCACTACCACGAGCCCAGCGGGTATCACTTACCCGCATAGAGGCTCTCATTAGACCCGCCCATACGAAAGCTTTATCTGAGCGGGCTGCCAACGTCCTGGCCAGGGCGAACTGGGATTCCACCAATGCAGCCTACATTTCTAGGCTGCGAGCATACACTGGTTAGTGTAGCGGAAGGGAGATTGATCGATACCATCCCTCTATTGGCCAGGTAGCAGGCTCCTTCGTCCACCTGTTTGACGAAGTGGGTTTGTCCTACGCAGCGATCGTTGGCTACAGGTCGGCCTTGTGCCCCACCATTCAAACGTACAGGAACAAGACTAACCGATTGTCCTACTATTAGGAGACTATTTACTGCTTTCCAGACGCTGAGACCCCATGCAAGGGAACTGCCCAACTGGGACTTGTCGGCTGTGTTGTCCGCTCTAAGCAGACTGCCTTTTGAGCCTCTCCAATCAGCACCACTCAATTTTTTGATGTGGAAAATAGTCTTCCTACTGGCCCTCGCCTCAGGTAGGCGCCGGTCAAAGCTAGGCACGCACTATCCTTTGCGGACGGTTGTGCCGCTTTTATGGGCGATCAAGTTGTACTAAGACACGAATCGGGTTCTCGCCAAGAACCAAATCCCAGGACACGATCCTCAACCGATCGTCATCCCCCGGCTGGCAAATATTGTCAGTCTGGAAGATCAGGAGGAGTTGCTTCTCTGCCCGGTCCGAGCGCTGAGTTGCTACGAGAACCGTACCAGGTTTTCTAGACTGGGACCCAAACACATGTTTTTGTGTTACGGCCCTGACAAGCGGGATAAGCCGGTTTCCCCGACTTCCATCCCCAGGTGGATTACTGCGACTGTACTGGAGGTCTATAATACACTACAGTTTGTATCCTCAACACAGACCTTGCAGAGACACCAAGTACAAGAACATGAGGTCTGTGCGATTGCTAACTCACTAGCGCTAGCGTCAGGTGCCCCCTCAAACACATTCTGAGGGCAGGCTTCTGGAGAACGCAGAACGTCTTCATCAACTACTACCTAGGAGACACCCAATCTATTGAGCAGGGTCTCTTCAGGTTAGGCCCTGTCGTAGCGGGTCAGGCCTTGTTTGCTGACCCAGCCCGAACGACTGCAGGGGCCTCTGCGCATAGGCGATAAGTCAGTCTCTGCATTTTTGCAAGCAGATTGTCTGTTCCACTAGCACTTCCTGGAAGCTCCCAGGTTTCGCTTCTGTCGACCTACGCCCTCATGCGAACTGTTTCGGTCCTACTTCAAGCTTATCACCCCCGAGTTCGGCTTGGGTCTAGCTTTCTCGGGCACACCGAACCCTGTCACCACAGCAGCATTGGCTTCTTGCTTCTGGGACAGCACAGGCAAGGTAAGACACCTCCCTTCTTGGGTCTTAACTTAGGTTTTTGGGTTTGTTTTTCATCCCGGACTGGGGGAAAATCTTTCATCATTCTCCTTTTTTTTCTGTTTGCTCGGAAAAACCCGCCACCTATCGGTGTCTGACTCTGCCTACAGTTCAAAATAGTCATTTTGACTGACCGGAGTCTATGGTGGGTAATTGAACGTAGTGAATTTAGGCAAGGGTTCTTCGAACCCGCCTATTCACATAGTTCATACCCACCATAGACTCCGGGTCCCCCCCAACCTCCCCACTCTTTCCGTCGCGTTGGTCTAAGTCCTCGAGGCGAAGAGAAAGGAACCAGAGTGATGGACGGCTGCCTATGGCGTTGCCATGTGGCCTCGGTGTCAGATTTTTTCTAGCAGGCAGCACATGCAATAAAATAACAAGCAGAAATCACACCAGTGTGCGGTTCAGAATTAATACGCTTTATTAAGCTGGTAGTGAGTTCTATACACAATGGGGTGATGCTAAGGGAAATATTACTAGTTATATTAATACATGTCACAATCCGTAAAACGGCATACAATTATAAGACAAACTAGACTACACGCTCATCAAAATTACAACAATGCGTGAAGCATACACATTATAAATACAAGCAGTAAATTAAGAACTAGCATTACAAGTTGGTAATACAACCGGTTAGACCTCATGAACACGTCACACAACAAGTTCAGACTGTCCTAATGTCCGGTAAGTTCAAACGTTCACTTGCTCGACACTTGCTTCACTCCACACAATCTAGAATTCCACTTCACAGCCTTCCACTCAGACTGCGCTCCATGATCCATGCGTCACGACGGCTCACCACTCACAGGTCATCTGGAAAAGGGACAAGTACATTCCATAATACTCGCCGTTTTAAACACAAATAAAGAAACGTAATATGGATGTATTTAATCGGGCTACTGTACCCGGCACAGTTGAATGAACTACTAGGAAATGATTAAACTGAAAACTCAACTTACAGTTTCTATGTGCGGGCGTCTTGTCCATCTCCCTCACCAAAGGGTGGAATCTCCAAGTCTCAGGAATATCCCCAAGCTGCAAAACCAATTTGGCAGACCTCTACTGTATATACTTGGCTGACCGAATACAGCAAAGTCACCACTGACTCCCACCAACTCAAAGCCTGAACACCTTGCCAGTTGATAGTAAAATTACGAGCCACCACGAGTAGAATTGCAGGAGATGCTCACTCCTGGACAACTGATGGACAACTAACCACATCACACTGCAGAATTACCAAGCACACTGACCTACTTTGCATCACAAAAGCAGTTCTATTCATCACTCCAGCCTACTCTAGTAAACTTCCATACACCCACCTGTAAGTGCATACCACTAACTTCCAATACACACTCGCATACCAGCACACTGCAAATCAAACTATGACCTGATTCATGTACACCTGTACACTAGTTACTAAGCAACAGACTTAGCACTATTAAGTTTATTATATGATGAGTTTATTCAAAAAAGTTACTTTACAATACTATAACCTACAAACACAAATAACTAGACAATAACAAATAACATCCAAAATAGTGACAATTTTGTCACACTCGGTCACGTGGGTTCGTGACGTAAGGGGTAAAAGAATCTTGAGGTCATGGGGCTTCCCCTGACCTGGATTCTATCTCTCCGTCACCGGCAGAATCGCTGATTAATGCCTACAGTTCAAAATAGTCATTTTGACTGACTGGAGTCTATGGTGGGTATGAACTATGTGAATAGGCGGGTTCGAAGAACCCTCGCCTAAGTCAATGGGTGTATAATCCACTGAATGTCCAAGTCAATGAGTGTATACTCCACTGAATGTCCAAGTCAATGAGTGTATAACTCACTGAATGTCCAAGTCAATGAGTGTATAATCCACTGAATGTCCAAGTCAATGAGTGTATAACTCACTGAATGTCCAAGTCAATGAGTGTATAATCCACTGAATGTCCAAGTCAATGAGTGTATAATCCACTGAATGTCCAAGTCAATGAGTGTATAACTCACTGAATGTCCAAGTCAATGAGTGTATAACTCACTGAATGTCCAAGTCAATGAGTGTATAACTCACTGAATGTCCAAGTCAATGAGTGTATAATCCACTGAATGTCCAAGTCAATGAGTGTATAACTCACTGAATGTCCAAGTCAATGAGTGTATAACTCACTGAGTGTCCAAGTCAATGAGTGTATAATCCACTGAATGTCCAAGTCAATGAGTGTATAATCCACTGAATGCCCAAGTCAATGAGTGTATAATCCACTGAATGTCCAAGTCAATGAGTGTATAATCCACTGAATGCCCAAGTCAATGAGTGTATAACCCACTGAATGTCCAAGTCAATTAATTTTAATTGTAATGTCAGATTTTCATTTCCATATTTGGCTTCTTCAGAAAATCCTTATGAAATTCCTGCACTATTTAAAGTACCTGCATCAGCTAATCAATAAATGCATCTGTTGTTTCGATGCTATAGCCTAGTCTTTGTCAGTTATGCTGTATGTATTTAATTGGATTACTATTACAACAAAACATGTATGTCTGTTCTATTCATCATCCAAGCTTTCAGAAGATATATAAATTACCATAGTTGACATGATACATAAAGTTCTACAAGCTATACAATATGTGACAACGCTCTCAAAGTTCAAATTAACTATTCTGTCTTTTTTCTACCAGAGAATGAGAAGGAGAAGTTAGAATGGATGGAAGTTTTAAATTCCACCATAAGTGGCGCTCCTCCATCCAAGACAGCCAAAAGGAGGAAAACTGTTAGATATAAAATGAAGGCAAGACAGGTATCAAGGTTTAATTGTTTCTATGGCAACCATTATAATAGTTTTAATTACATAGCACATATCAAAGTCTCTAAATACAGCTATCAACAACATTTTAAGGGGAATGTCTGAAACATTTAATAATTTTATAAATTTGCATTCTTGGCTAAGTTTACCAACTCTAAAAATGTAATTTTGTAAAAGAAATGTTGTCTTTATGCTGAAATCTTTGCATTTGAGCATTTCATTATGTAATGGTTTTCATTGTCAATTTTATTTTTATCACACAATTTGCAGATCATCTCATCATGAAGGATATGCTTGTAGTGTCTGTGTTTGATTGGTAAATTGTGGCTTGAAATTTTTATTTTAGTAATTTCTCTCTGAATTTTATAGTTTGCGATTAATTTTAGATAACTTGTTTTGAGTTTGTTGATATCATTCTGTTCATTGTGTTCAAATTTTTCTTCCATTAAATAAAATAAATGTCTTACAATTTAGCTCTAATTAAATTTTTAATGTTTGTTGGTGTCATACGTTACCCTTCCAGAGCAAGTTACATTGGAGTATTTCTGACCACTATTTAATAAATGTAGTTTTTATGTAGTTCAGTTTGGTTTTTTGGGGCTATCCTGGTTAATTAATATTGGAACTTTAGCATGTTGTATTTTGCCCAGTATGGGAATACCTTACTGACTATTTCTAATTATATTGGATAATGACCCAATTCACCTAGTGATGCAATATTTGTGAACCCCTAAAACATTTTTATATTGTTTTTGACTCCCATGTGCGAAGCACAAAATGGGAGTCTTTGCAGTTAGTGTGTCTGTATGTGTGTATGTGTGTATGTGTGTATGTGTGTATGTGTGTATGTATGTGTGTGTGTGTGTATGTGTGTATGTGTGTCCGACTGTTCCACTGCTATCTCAAGAACCATACATCAGTTTTTGATGAAACTTGGTGCATAGATGCTCTGGGCCAATGCGCAGATTTGATTAGGTTTTGGTAAAAATCCATGCTCGTTAATTACCTAATTTGCATGATAATTAGCTAATTTTTAGCTGTTCTATGACTGTTCCACTGATATCTAAAGAACCACTCATTGGATTTTGATGAAACTTGGTACATAGATGCTCTGAACATATGCGCAGATTTGATTAATTTTTGGTAAAAATCCGTGCATATTAATTACCTAATTTGCATGATAATTAGCTATTTTTTAGTGGTTCCATGACTGTTCCACTGATATCTAAACAACCACTCATTGGATTTTGATGAAACTTGGTACATAGATGCTCTGAACTAATGCTAGGTTTTGATTAGTTTTTGGTAATAATCCGTGGATACTAATTACCTAATTTGCATAATGATTAGTCAATTTTCGGTTTTTCCACTGATATCTCAAGTACTAATCATCACATTTCAATGAAACTTGGTACATAGATGTCATACGACACTGCACAGACCTGATAGTTTTTATGGTAATATCAGTACATATTAATTACCTAATTTGCATAATTAATTAATTTTCAGCATTTGATATAAGTAGTTAGCATTACATTTCAATGAAACTTGGTACTTACATACTCAAGGACTATGCAGAGATTGATTGTTTTCGATAAATATTTGTGCATATTAATCACCTAATTTGCATAATTAGTTAATTTTCAGCTTTTCCACAGGTATCTCAAGTACTAATCATCGCATTTCAATGAAACTTGGTACATAGATCCTTTAGGACTATGCAGAGACCTGATTAGTTTTAGGGTAAATAATTGTGCATATTAATTACCTAATTTGCATAATTAATTTTCAGCTTTTCTACTGATATCTAAAGTACTAATCATCATATTTCAATGAATCTAGAATTATGCAGACCCAATTAGTTTCCGGTAAATATTTGTGCATATTAATCACCTAATTTGCATAATTAACCAACTTTCACACTGATATCTCAGGTACTATACATCACATATCAATGAATGTACATGGATGCTGTAGGACAATAGACAGACCTGAATAATTGTGGGTTAAAATCTGTACATATTAATTACCTAATTTGCATAATTAACCAATTTTAATCTTTCACACTGATATCTAAAGTACCGTAAAAACTCCAAAATTTCGACTGGTTTTAAATAATTTGTGTTAGAAATGTGACATGTTTTTAGAGTCAAAATTAAGGTGCATTTTCGGACGGTCGAATTTTTCAGAATAGAAATCAGCAAAAAAAAATGGGGATGATAGACAGTGTGCTTCATTAGTTTTTAAAAAATGCAATGTCCGTCAATTGACGTAAACTTCCTCATGTTTCACGGTAAAAGCAAAGGTCGTGGCCGAGTTGTAACTCAAAATCTAAACAAAGTCATCAATCAGTGAGTATTATGACAAGCAAAACAAAACATCAAGACGCGGAGAAGAGGTCAGCACAAAACTAATAGGTCAAAAGACAAAGCTGTCTCGCACTACCTAGGAAAACTTGCGAATGTTCGAAGTACAGGTACCCATTGGACAAAAGATACATGGAAGTTTAGCAAACGATCTCCCCGACCCAGTGCAATGTATCCGGTTAGAATCAAAGCTCACGTGTCCCTTATTTGAGCACCGTACCGGTGATTTGAGGGACCAAATTCTGCCGTAAATTCGCCCTTGGATTAAAAAATATAATGGGATTTAAGAAAATAAAATGGGACTTTTAAGGTGTATTTTGGCGTCATTTTTCGGACATTTCAATCAATCCTGCCGGCTAAAATAGAGTCTAAGTTTTACCGTAGTCATTGACGTCTGTCTATTCAAGAGTACACGTGTATGATTTTTATCGTGACTAGCGTGAGCGGGTAAGCTTCCTTTCGAGAATGAGCTGTTATCACTGTGAACAATGTTAAATTATTCTTCAGATGACCAGTTTATTTTTTAAAAACAACTAATTTTTTTATTTAAAAAAAATCATGCCGTTTTCGCATCATCCAGCTTTTTGATTGGTTAATTAGCGATTTGACCTATTTGACCTAAGAGAACATGGCGGATATCCTACAGCATCAAACGTTTATACGAGACCGGAATCATTCGCTTACGATGAAACTAAGTTGACTTTTATTTGTATTTCATAACCATTCAACAAATTTATTTTGTGTACATTATTATAATCACTACTGAGTACAGTAATAATCAACAATTCAGAAACGCAGCATGCCGAGATTTTTGTGTTCGTTTTTATTTGAAACTTCGTTTATTTAGAATATATTTTCGTTACCAATAAAATAAAAATCTCTCAGTCAATCAGAAACCCGGATTCATGCCTTTGAGGAAGGTCCCGTTTGAACGCTCACATCGGTTTTTTTTTCGTTTGGGGGAAAACTAAAACTGGTCGCAATTTTCGAATAAGAATGAGTCGGCAATTTTTAGTGGAGTCGAAAATTTGGAGGTAAATAAAACACCGAAACCCGGCAAATAAATAGGCGGTCAAATTTTTAGAGGGGTCGAAATTTTGGAGTTTTCACGGTGCTAATTATTCCATTTCAATGAAACTTAGTACAAAGATGCTCTAGGACAATGTACAAACCTAATTAGTTTGGGGTAAAAATCTGTTCATATTAATTCCCTAATAAGCATAATAATTCATAATTTTTTGGTTCTAATCACATTTCAATTAAACTTGGAGACATAGATTTTCTGTTACATTGCGCAGACCTCATTAGTTTTACACTCAAATCTGGTCATATTAATTTTCTGATTTGCATAATTAGTTTTCAGCTAAGTAATTTCGAATTATATTTAATGTGTCTCCAATACTCTCAGCACATGGGAGTTCTTTCTAAGCTTTCTTTGATTTATATTCTAGTTTGTTATTAAAAAATTATTTTATTTATAGCATAAAATCAAATAGTTTATTTTAGATGGAATTATTTTTGTTGAAACGGCTGTTTTGTAGAAAGTTTATTTCCACTGATTTTCGATGAGTCGAATATAAAATATAGAAAAAAGGGTATTTTTCCTGGATTTTTATTTATTTCTTCAGAAAAAAATAGAAAAAATAAATTACTAGAAAATGACTTTTAAATTGCCGAGTTTATTTATTATTGTAGCCGAGTGTGACATCACCTAATGATATTGGTGTGGAAAGTAACATGTATCTTAATCCACAGTGGAGGAAAAAGGTAATAAATTGTTCTTGCTGTGTCATCCACTGTCACTGTAACACTCTGGTTGATGTGTAGACATAGTATATTCACAATATTTTTTATTTTATTAACGTCGACACAGACAAGCAAAATTGTTAATATGAACATTTACATCATTTATGTCCTTGCAGTGGTTTATTACATCATGATTTATT
Organism: Saccoglossus kowalevskii; assembly: GCF_978046115.1. Lineage (NCBI taxonomy): Eukaryota > Metazoa > Hemichordata > Enteropneusta > Harrimaniidae > Saccoglossus > Saccoglossus kowalevskii. The sequence goes on along the minus strand of NC_140648.1, from coordinate 7,107,647 downwards.
TTAAGTGAAAATATACAGTATCTCTTTGATTTTGTTGGCGAGGATCAATGTAGAAATAAACGTATTCAACTTGTTCTCCTTTTGTCCACTTTTATGTGAACAACTATTGCAGCGATGGGAAGAATTGGTTGGCATAGCTACCCAAAGCAACACAAACTGGAAAAAGGTGGATATAAAAGACGGCATTGTGGTTGCAAGAATGCAGTTTGAAATAGACAAGTGTGCAGTAGTTAAAGTAAGATGGACTGTAAACAATGAAATGTTATTTTCAGACAACATCATTTCTAAGATTCATTAACAAATGTCTGCATACCGGTACACAGGACTTGAATGTAATCAGTTGAAATGTGTGAAGTACTGTAAAATGACTATTTTTCACTGGGTTTAAATTTCACTGATTTAGCATTTCAGGCATATACAGTGGGTCTTAAATTCACGGTTTTATCATTTAGATAATGTGTTCTATGCTAAATTTTATATATTCACTGGGTTTTAATTTAGCACATTTTCCAGTCAGCGAAAACCCAGTGAATAATTAATCCTTTTACAGTAAATCAAGGGATCATTTCAGTATCATAGAATGAGTATTAGAAGGGTACATATACAAAAATGTCTGACAGTAAAACAAAAAATATACATGCGTTCACGCATTCAGTTATTGTGTAAGGTATGATGTGAATTTTTTCTGATGGCGATGTGTCCTTCTATGATGCATCGTAAGCCTTAGGTTTTATTACCTTGCCCCTAACATCAAAGATGGAAGGGAAGGGTATATTAAGGGAAAAATTTCTGTCCGTCGTTGTCGTTGTTGTCATTGTCGTTAATAATTGTTATTGTGTGCACAATAACTTTACTAATTCTATTCCAAACTTTATCAAACCTGGTCATCTTATTCATCAGTATAAAGTCTTCCCTGAGTATGAACAACATATCATGCAAAAATTTAGAAAATCTGATAAAATATTTTGACTGTTTCTACTTGACTGATCACTGGTGATACACATTCAAAGGTCACTGATCTCGGTGGGAATATGCATTGTTGTCTATGTTCAATGAAGCAAATCATTTATCTTGTAATAATATCCTTGGTAATGTATCTTCCAAATCCCATGGGAATACTAGACTGGGTTTCAAAACCAACTCATGGAGAGAGTTTTTGCACAGTCTGATACACATTTGCAAACCTAAAATCTTTACAGAAAACAAGATATGTACTCCTATGAATTTGGTTGCCAAACTTTGATCAAGATCTGAAGCTAATAGAAAATCTGTTTAGTCTAAAGTTATCAAATCAAAAACAAAACATTAAAAAATACATAAAAAGCAAAACGTTGCATCCACATTTTAAAAAGAAAATTGTACTCAAAAATAGGCATTCTGTATTTGACAAACAGTTCATTCGACAAATGAAAATTCACAGGAATTTGTTTCAGCTATTAGAACAGAATAATAGAGCTTTTATAATAATATTTTAAAAACACACTTTAAAAAAACAAAGATTGCAATGTTAGAAGATGTGGATTCTCAGGAGGCAAAAGTACCGTTGACTTCTCTCTCACTTGACACCAACTAACTATTTAAGTTGATTTGCATTACAAAGAAAAAGCTTGCAACAGGATAGAAGGCGTTTTTTTTTACTTTTCAATTAATACAGTAATCGCACAATGAAGTTCATATTTGTCTCAGTGAATCATTAATTTTTGACAGACATCTGTACGAAATACTTGGGCAAAAGCCAGCTAAGATTTTCTGGTATCTTGCATGATTTATGAATCTATTCACCTCTAAATGCAGCACTTTTTTTATAATAAGAAATCTGAATTACTTTGAATAAAGTTGGAAATTATGTCCCTTAAAATAAATAAACAAATTAGGCACCAATGTTTTTGTAAGATATTTACATCTATCAAGGACATTTGGTAAACTGCTTTCCCACTGGTGTTTCAACCCATAAACTTGTTTGTATTCAAAATTAATTATGACAATGCATATTCATATTGAAACAAACTATGATAAAGGGAATAATATTATATAACAAAAAGCAAGGTCACCAGAGTTCAACTATGTTTAATTTTTCAGGTTGATGGAATTGTAGATGCTTCATCAGACATTGTTTACGAGTTTCTACAGAGGTCCACAGAGCCTGGAGGAAATGTAAGAAACATGACTACTAAAAAATAGTGACTATTAATACTTGATAAAATATCAAAACAGGGCTGTTGACAGACTTTGTGAGTCACGCAGAATTACTAAATGTTGTACCTGCAGTGCTAGAAACAGTCACTGGGCCAAGTTGTATTCATGCATGCACTGGGTGCCAAATTGAGGTCACTGGGGTCAATGCACTCTGAAATTATTTCTACAGCTTTACTGAGGACTTATTGTGACATCTTCCACTGTATGTGTGAATTACAAGATTCAAAAGCATTCGCAAATGTAATTCAAACCAACAATTAAATGGAAAGGTATATAATATAATAATAAATTATTCCCAACATTTTGGCAGAAAATCATGACATTGGGATATTTAGTATGAAATTTTCACAATACAGACCATTATAATTGTAATGCAGAATAATCTCAAGACTTCCTGGAAGTCAAAGTGATGTTTAATAGTGAAAATTTGTTCCTGTTAATGCCTCAATTCCAAGGCAATGCAGATAGATAGGAGTTGCAAATGTTAATTTTATCTGATTATATATTTTTTTTATTTTGTTAGTTTGATTTTCCATTTCGTAATGGGACTATACTAGATGAGTTGTGTCATTACCCTTTGGAAAGCATTGTCCAGTGTCGGTGTAATATTCCTCTGCCACATACTGCAGCCAGGCACTGCTGTGTGCTCAAGGCATGGCTTCCTAGTGAGTTCACAGCCACTGTTCTTGGCAATGAAGCGGCTGGTTTGATGATGATATCTGTCAAACATGAGAAAGCCAAGATTCCAAAGGTGAGCTGTTTACGTTTATTATATTGCTAACAGGTGGGTGGTCAACCTGATCAACATACTAAATAACTATTCTTTATTTCCTATGTGGATTAATATTTTGATTAATATTAAAACCATAAATTACAGTGTGCTGTGATGTGCTTAAGATTCAGAAAAATATGGACTGATCTGAATTGCGGGATCAGTAGTCGGCAGTGAACTGGTCACTGCAGTGCATTACTATATTCATTCAAAGAAAAATATTATCATGCTTTCTTTGAAGTTAGAGAAATATAAACTTGCTCATGTATTCTAAAAAAGTGTGCATTGTAATATAATGGAATGATCTACATTGTGAGCATGTCAATAGAACAGTATTGGGAAAAAAACAGTGTTTTGCAAAGTTGCAAGCCATGATCTTGCTACTTAACTGTCCAATAATTCTAAGACTCACTGTTCATGTGTTAATTGAATAGACATTGAGGTTTGAACTTCTTCTATGGAATTAGTATTATTAGGTTATTTCGAAAAAAAATGATTTTGATTTCATCTGACATAATGCATATGGTTTTGTTGCTTTCTTGCAAATTAAGCTTAGAACTTTACAAACACTGGTTTGTAGAGTTCTTCAGAGTAGAGTAGACTTTGTAGAGTTAATTTGCAAGAAAGCAATAAAACCATATGCATCATGGATTGTTATGACATATAACTTTCAAAATTGCTTTAATGTACATCTAAGATAGCAACCAAGAAAAATCTTGCGAAAAAAAAAGGAACAGTGGTAAATTATTAAATTTATCTATAAAAGAAATCCTAATCTTTCATTTGTCAATAAGATACTGAAACAATTAGTTATATATATATATATCCCCCGTTTTTGATTCATGTGCACAAAGCACACAATGGGAGTCTGCTGTTAGTATGTCTGTTTGTGTGTGTGTTCGTCTGTTCCACTGATATCTCAAGAACCATATTTTAGTTTTTGATGAAACTTGATGCATGGATAGATGCTCTGTACTAATGTGCATATTTTGGTTAAAATTTGTGCATATTAATTATCTAATTTGCATGATAATTAGCTAATTTTAGCTGTTTCATGACTGTTGACTGATATCTAAAGAATCATCCATTGGATTTTGATGAAACTTGGTACATAGATGTTGTGGACTAATGCACAGATTTGATTAGTTTTGGGTGAAAATCCATGCATATTAATTACCATATTTGCATAATGATTAGTAAATTTTTGGCTTTTCCACTGATATCTCAAGTGCTAATCATTACATTTCAATGAAACTTGATACATAGGTGTCATAGGACAATGTACTGACCTGACTGGTTGTAGGTTATTAATATTTTCATATTAATTACCTAATTTGCATTATGACTAGTCAATTTTCGGCTTTCCCATTGATATCTCAAGTACTAATCATTACATTTCAATGAAACTTGGTATATGGGTCATCTTGGACTATGCACAGACCTGATTATTTTTGAGTAAAAATCCCATGCATATTAATTACCGAATTTGCGTAACAATTTGTTGATTTCCAACTTATATATACAGACCTGAATAGCTTTAGAGTTGCATATTAATAATCTAATTAGCATAAATAGTCAATGTGATGATCTAGTTAGTTTTGGGTTAGTATACATCCTTATAAATTATCTAATTTGCATAATAATTTACTTTTTAGCACCAATTTTATCATCTCATTATAATGAAACTTGGTACATGTGCACGCTGGAACAATGCACATACCTAAATGTGTGCATAATAATTGGTTAATTTGCATAATATAATAATTGGGTCAACATAATTATTTTCATGTTGAAAAATATACATATTGAAAATCAGATTTAAATTGAATTTGTCACAGAGGTGCTCTGGAATAAATCAGACTGAAAACCAGACATAAAATCAAATGTATTTCAGCAAGTATTATAAATTTCTATATTAAATGTGGATCACATTGTTTTCATGTTGTGCATCTTGAGTACCAGACAAATATTAGTTGCCAATCTTCTTGTTTCTAAGGCTAATCTTAAATTTTGAATTAATTTTAATGAGTCTCCAATACTCTCAGCAAACAGGAGTTCTATCTAAGCTTTAATTCTTTGATTCTTTTTTGCTTTTAGAATGATCTCCTTTGTCAAGTTGACTTATCAGGTATCGTACTGCGACCGGCATCTCTTGATATTGAAGGCAATGAAAGAACACACATGACATTTGTTTTACAAATTAACATTCAAGGAGCATTGCATAACATAATGAAACAAGCATATAAATCAAAACTTTTAGTCTTTGGAATGAGATCTGCATATCAACATGTTTCTGATCAGATTCAGAATTTTGTGAAAATTTTGAATATTTGACAATTCTATAAATTTTAAAAGTCAGTGAATTTGAAGAACGTAATATATTTAGAGTACATGTAAAAGCAACAATTTTTTGGAATGTTGGTAGAAGTAGACCACTGTTGAAAGCTTCTCACAGGTCTTTTTTCTTTAAAAATAATTTTTTCTTTGTGTGATAAACTAGAAGCATTTTACTTTTTTTAGCTCAAACAGACCTTGATGGTTGTAAATAGAAATTTGTTCATGAGAAGTTGATCTGCCAAAAATGATAAATTCTAGCTACCAAAAACTATAAAAATGCTTCTTCTACTATGACACTATTTGGTCTACATGGCTGCTGATATTGATATGGCACATGTATCAGTTCTGTTAATTTGGTGACAAAATCTTTAATTCTCTATTTTGGCAAATATTTTTCTCATAGAGTTCTGAAACATAACTTTGGTCATGGTGAATGCACTAATTTGCATATCAAGGGTTGAACCATTCAATAGTTGAGGGGGTCAGCCACTATCCCCCACTGATATGTTTGTTGCAATACTGTTGCATAGCTTAATACTTGTACACAACTTTCTCGAAGTGCAGTAGTAAGGTCAAGTTGAAGAATGGAGAAGACCAAAGGATAGATATTGTTTTCATGTAATAATGGTTTCCTTGTTCTGTAAAATGAATACTTTGAAATGCATACATAGTTCACAATTTTTTCAAAAGATGACATTATAAATTTACATCATCCACTGTCATATTTTTTCATTCTGTTCTGTTCTGTAACTGCGAATATTAAAATATTTTTCCACCTCACACTATTCGTCTAGTCTGGAGAACATATGAATTCTTGTCAGTGCACTTTGCATGGTTGAACTGAAAGAGATTATTGATGGGAAATTGATTAGTGGTCCAGTACATGTTTATTGTGTATGCATTAAACAGTGTTTATGATATGAATCTCGCCCGTTCGTCACGTGACTTCGTGTGACGCAGTCTTTAGTTTGTAGCCATCTTGAATAGTTCAGTTTTTTAGTCCAGTGTTTTGATTTTCTCAGAGTTTAAATTTACTTGAATTTACTGCCACGACTATATTCCGAACACCATGGAGAGCAACACTATACGTCGCCGGGGTCGGAAACGCTGCGCAGCGGAGGTGCGGGAACAAGAACTACTTAACTATGTAGACCCAACTCCGTCCACATCAGCTGACGCAAGTACAGGATGTTTGCCTGCTACAACTTGGCAACTTAGAAGTCAAGGTCTCGTCGATCTCTCCAATCCTTCAAATTGGTCTGCCGCTGATTTGAGGGAGAAGATTGCGTGCTTGGGCATTCGGTTGCCCCCCAACACGTCCAGGAATGAACTTTTACGGACATTTGAGTTAAATAAAGACCGCATTGTTGAACCGATTCAATGCAATACTGCTAACAATACTGATGACGTCATATCTTCCAGCCGTACAACGACTCAGCGAGTAATGGCGGACATTCCTTCATTCATAGACTCTTCTGACCAGTTTCTTTCACAGGCTTTGTCCGGGGATCGACAAGTAACCGTTACGGATGACGAGGTTCGCCGCGATATAACTGAATTACGTCAAAATTTGCAAAGTTTGCGCGAGTCAGTCGATGCTATATGTCAGCTCCAAGAAACCAATATGGCGGCCTCCACCAGCCTTGGCAACAACGACGGCACAGGTCTTGCCAATTCTTCAATGAGCCTAGTAAGAGAGACATCTTCGACCAATATCGAGTCACCTAGTAGTCATTCAATTGAAAAGAATAGTTTGGTGTTTCTTTGAACGATCTGCCTAAAAATAGTGTCCATTTCAACAACACTTTCTCATGGCCTTTGGGAAATACAAAGCTGTAATGTGTGAAGCTTACTCTGGGAGACGGGAGGAGTTAGAACTCTACACTACAGATATCATTGCCATGGCCAACAGTTTTGGAGGTGGTCTTTTTTATGGTTACCATGTGGAGTTTGCCACCAGAGCAGCTACATGGTGGCAGTAGCAGAATATTAAGATTGATTGGTCAGTCAAGGCCTTATACAGATATTTTCATGAGGCTTACAGCTGGGCGTAAAGCAGCGGCATGTTCACTTTGCCAGAGTTCATTGCATTCACAACATTTTTGTCCACGTAAACACTCTATGCGTGACACTCGTGACAATCAAGATTTTTCAGCTCGTGGCTCTATGGATGTCAGAGGTAGAGTTCGTTTGTTTCAAGGGGGACGAGAAATTTGCAATAATTACAACTTTGAGAAGGATTGCTTCTGTTCTCAGTGTCCTTCATTGCATGTGTGTAGTTCATGCAGGGAAAACCATTCAGCAAGTAAATGTTCAAAGGCACAACCCACAAGCAAGCCCCAACAATCTAAGCAATGACTACCCACATTAACAGCTAGAGCACCAATTAAGGTGGATAAATTGGAACATGATCTTTGTTTACATCCGGATAGGGATTTTGTTTCACACTTATGTACAGGCCTTCCACATGGTTTTTGACTGGAATTGAGGATGCTTCGTCTGCTAGTTATGAGTGCCGGAATAATCTTTCTGCCCAGAGGATATCCACATACTGTATCTAGACTGTTGCAAGTAGAATTAGATAAGTGCTACCTAATAGGCCCATATGACACTCCGCCATTTCCTATTTATAGAGTTAGTTCACTGGGAATAGCAGAAGGCAAGTACTCTAAGAAAAAAAGGCTAATTGTGGATCTATCAGCCCCACATGATCTGCCAGGGGTGCCGAGTTTAAATGAGTTGATTGACAAGGAGCTTTATTCTCTGTCATATATTAGAGTAGACGATGCCATAGCCCAACTACAACTTTTAGGTACACATGCCTACATGTCAAAATACGATATTACGGATGCTTTCAAGCAGATTCCTTTGCATCCCTCCATTACATTACATGGTGTTAAGTGGGAGGGGAAGTACTACTTTTTCGTCAGGCTTGTGTTTGGCAGCAGATCAAGTCCAAACATTTTTGGCCGGCTTTCGCAGGCAATTTGCTGGATTGCTAAACATAAGTATAACATAAATTTTATAATCCACTTGCTTGATGATTTTTAGTCCCCGTTCGGACGAAGTCCGAAAACGGGGACTTATAATTCGGTCTCCGTCCGTGTGTCCGTGCGTCCGTCCGGAGTCATATCTCAGAATCCCTTGGACCGATTCCGTTCATTCTTTGCATGTGCCTAGTACTTTATGTGGGACATATGCATATGCAGTGGTTGAGCGATTCGATTCAAAATGGCCGACTGGCAGCCATCTTGTTTTTTGAAAATGTTGTATTTTGGACATGCTTTGTCAGTTTTCATTCAAACTTGGTACATAGATTATACATGTTAGGATACATGTTCATGACGATTTATTTTGCAATTGGATCAAAGATAGTTCAACTGACTGGCAGGCATCTTGTTTTTTTTGTATGCGGTATCTTGGATGTGCTCTGTCAGTTTTCATTCAAATTTGGCACATGCATGTTTATACATGTTAGGATGCATGTCCATGACAATTTGTTTCAAAATCTGGTCAAAGCTGGCTGATTGACAGCCATCTGACTTTTTGGCCTTACTACTATATTTCCACAATTTATGTACCATTTTCATTCATATTTGGCACATACATCATACATATCAGTTTGTTTCATAATCAGATCAAAGATGGCCGAATTACGGCTGTTTTAATTTTTTGCCATATTACTACTACACAGAACACGTGTTTTGATGAAAATAAACAATCTGTTGTATACGCCACTTGGAACTCAAGTTTCAAGAACACGCTCACGACAACCCCTCTGCTTTAATATGATGAGCACAAAGAGAACTTTCAAACATTTAACGGGGACTGTGTCATTTTCAATGACTTGTTTAACAATTGATGCTCTTGAGGAGGATGCCATACGTACTATGGCTATCATGACTATGTTGTTTTTGTCTTTGAATATTTCCCTAGCACCTCACAAAACAGGTACTTGAGTTAGAGTACCTAGGGATAATGTTAAATTCTGCAGATATGGTTGCCTTTCTACCAGACAGAATAACTAATATTATAGCATCACTGACAACAAGAACTACAGTGACCAAGTGCGAGTTATTATCATTGCTGGGGCATTTATACTTTGCGACTAGAGTAGTTCCGCCGGGGCGGTCATTTATATCCTATATGTTGCAGCTGGCATCATCGGTGCATAAACTGAGCTCCACCTACATGTGACTTTAAACAAAGATTGCCGCATGGAATTGACTATGTGGAAAGTATTTCTGCAGAATTGGAATGGTATACATATGTTTCTTGATGCTGAGCTGGTCAATGCATCTGATTTGCAAATTTATACAGATGCTGCATCCACAGTGGGTTACGGAGGATTCTTCGAGGAGTGCTGGTTCAGCGAGTTGTGGCCAGCAGAGATGATCGGTTTGAAAGATGCATTTTCCATGGTATTCTTAGAATTCTATCCTATCGTCATAGCTGCCTTGTTATGGTGTAGCTATTGGTCACAGAGGCGCATTAGGTTTAACTGTGATAACCAGGCTACGGTGTATATTATTAAGAAGGGAAGGGCATCTTCACGGTGCCATGATATCAATAAACTTATGCGTCATCTCACTTTGGCAGCTATGGAAAATAGTTTCATTATCACTGCGCAACACCTACCCGGAGTTCGAAATGACATTGCTGATTCACTCTCCCGTTCGCAAATACAGAAGTTCCGCTGCCTGGCTCCTACAGCTCAGCTGCAGAAAACACTTTGTCCACCATACTCAGAAGTGATCCATGTTTAGGTCAGGAAGTTAAAAAATTGTGGAATTCCTCAGTGACGGAGAAGACTAGACAAGTTTATAAGACTGGATGCATAATGTTCAATGCTCAGTGACTTGTCTTCCTATGATTTCTGAGAATGTGCTTTTGCTTTTTGTAACGCATTGTTTCAGACGTTTACACTTAAGTGTGTCTACTATACTATTGTATATTGCTGGAGTTACGTTTGCTTATATTGAGTCTGATGTACCGAATCCCTTGAAATGTAAAGGTGGTGAACTTTTGAGGTTAAACTTATTGCTAAAGGCAATTAAACGTGAACAATGTTCTTTAGGTAGGATAAGATTACCTTTTACAGCAGATATTGCAGCAAGTTGTATGGAAACACTAAGAATGGGAGTATTCACACCTTACATAGTCTGCCTTTTAGAATCAGTTATTTTGTCAGCCTTTTTCGGTTTCTTACGTTGCAAGGAATTTACTGTTTCTAATTCTTTTTTCGATTCAAGACTGAATTTATGTGTTGAAGACATTACGTTTAGTGCAACGTTTGTGCCTTCCTTAGACTTAAAGCGTCTAAGACAGATCATTGCCATAAAGGCACCATCATTACTCTGTATTCTAATGATCACTTGTGCCCAGTTTCGGCCATGCGGAGTAACTCAACACAGCGTTTTGAAATTTCAATAAATGTTAAGCCAAGTGATCCTTTGTTTATTTTACAACGGCAGCCAAAGTGGGCATTCCTGATCACCTGATTAAAACACTTGGTTGTTGGACCTCAGACTGTTATACTAGGTACATTCGTGTCTCAGGTGAATCATTAAGTGACGCCCAATCTGCACTAGTCCATGATTGTTAGAAACAATTTAGTTTTGAATATGGAGTAGTGTAACATTTAGTAATGTACCTTTAGTGGAGGAAAGGAGTTTACATTGAGTAGTGTAGATTTATTTATGTTTTTACATGTGCATGTTTGTTTATTACTTTGCCTGTAGTATTTTCAGGTACATTTAAGTGTTTTCTTTTATTTGCGTTCTACTATAGTAGTAGTATACTATTTCATCTTGGGGGTCTCTCTGCAGTTGGTTAACTGCATCGTTTGGGGGCTTTGCTTTTAGGTGGGCAATTTTTCCCCCAAGATAAACATTGTAATCCTCAATACTGGTTCATATTTCATTGTTCATATCATTGTAGTTATAGTGCTCGCTGTTTCTACCTCATAGCTAACTGATTTCTTTGTAGTTGCAGTCACGCTGTTTCTACCTGTAGAGCTACCTCTACCTACTAATCCTTGTTCTTGTAGAGCTACAGTCACGATGGTTTTAGATCACCTATTCGTACACATTGCCACCTGGGATGGTTTTAGATCACCTATTCGTATACATTGCCACCTGGGATGGTTTTAGATTGCCTACTTGTACACATTGCCACCTGGGATGGTTTCAGATCACCTACTTGTATACATTGCCACCTGGGATGGTTTTAGATCACCTACTTGTATACATTGCCACCTGGGATGGTTTTAGATCACCTACTTGTATACATTGCCACCTGGGATGGTTTTAGATCACCTACTTGTATACATTGCCACCTGGGATGGTTTTAGATCACCTACTTGTATACATTGCCACTTGGGATGGTTTTAGATCACCTACTTGTATACATTGCCACTTGGGATGGTTTTAGATCACCTACTTGTATACATTGCCACCTGGGATGGTTTTAGATCACCTATTCGTACACATTGCCACCTGGGATGGTTTTAGATCACCTATTCGTACACATTGCCACCTGGGATGGTTTTAGATCACCTATTCGTATACATTGCCAACTGGGATGGTTTTAGATTGCCTACTTGTACACATTGCCACCTGGGATGGTTTCAGATCACCTACTTGTATACATTGCCACTTGGGATGGTTTTAGATCACCTACTTGTACACATTGCCACTTGGGATGGTTTTAGATCACCTCTTTGCACACATTACCACATGAGATGGTTTTAGATCACCTCCTTATACCTTTCATTTATTTAATGAATATGACAACAACAATTTAAAATTAAGAAAGACTTCACTATGGAAAAAAAAATCACAAAATTGTCTAGTCCTCATTCTCTGCTACATCACTAAGATCCATGTCTTCTTGCTTGACAATTGCTGTTGTTAGGAGATTAGCTGCAGGTGATGTAGACTTGCGTCGTCCGAACATTCGATTTGTGGCGCTTTGGTGTTGCGAATCAGTAGTCTTTTTTAAATCGAAAATTTCATCTTCCTCATCACTAGAGCTGACTGGTTTCCCTGATAATAGTGTGTGAGACAGTTTTCGTTTCGCAATATCTATTTCACTCAGTGATGTGCTTGGCTTTCTCAGTATCCAGACTTCTTTTTTCTCAGCTGGTTTTGTTAATGAGGAAAGCATTGTTGTAATTTTGGGTATTTTTGGCATTCTCAGTATCCTCTTTTTCTTCGGTTTACTTTGTGGCACATTTGTTATATTTCTCTCTCTCTCTTTTTTCATGGCTTCTTCGATCGAGAAATCTTCAGTGAATGTTGCATCGATTTTCTTTATTTTCGCTTTGGTGCGAATATCGCTATGAAAGTTACCAAATTCAATAAAATTTATAACTGCATAATAAAGAGGTTCAAGATATCGTGACCTGCAATAAAAACAATTATAATTAGTAATGAAAAATATAATAAAAGCACTTAGATTAATTATTCATAGTTGCTATGGAAACATCCTAAACCTCTGTGTAATAAATTTGAATGTTGGTGTCGCAGGAAGGCTATGTATTCAAATGAGGTTGCAGAGAATATTTTCTGATTAATCCAGCCCCTAATCACCCTTAGACATAGAAGATATTTTATCAGTGCCAATAAAAATCAATTTCTCCTTGAAAACTTAAACTTTTGATATGTTTTATGTAGGTACCAGATTTGTTCATTTCATGTCAATATCATCAATTCTTTTATTTTTGTCAGCAATTCGTTTGATGTAGTGAGATTGGCATGTTCTTAACAGCGAGACCCAACCTACTTTTCAGTGGGTTAACTGCATTTTGTTTTATGGGTATGCGTTGCTTGACTTAGCAGTGGAGTTTTTTTGACCATAAGGTTGCTTGTATCATCCAAACTATGGCGTCTCACCATTGTAGGATTTGAACCAAACTTATAATAAAATCGAGAAAACCTAAACATTTGCCTTTTAAGTGGTCAAAAAGTGGTTAAGGCAGTAAAAATCAATGTGTATAAGGATTACAGAGATCAAGAGAGGACATACAGATTACAAGTTAACCCCTTCTCAAATTTTAAAAATGTTAAATTTCAGAAAAAAAATGAAAGTAAATACCTGTGTCTGATACATTCAAAGGCAGATAATATGATAACCATCGCCACGGTTACAGCAAAGAACAAAAATACTAATATTATGATAAATCCAACCACAGCGTCTCCTTGTAACCACACTCCTGTAATGCAATGTCAGGATCAATAATTTATATAAAATTTACGTATTTTTTTATATTCTTCAAAATACTGTATTTGCCCTATTAGAAGCAAATAATTGTTACATAAAAGTGGCCTGGTGAACAGATTAGCATGTATTAGTGTGTCCTTTATACTATACATGTTATCGCAATCGTAGATATGCTTCTAATAATTTAAAGCAAAGTAACTTACAAATAGTACAGAGTAGCTGTGTGAAGATTAATAATAAGCACATGACTGAAAGTCCAATTCTGCACATTATCGATGCAATCTATGAATTATGCTGATAATTATTGTAACGTTGTCATGGTGATACAGGTGTACTCCTAATATATGACCAGCTGAAACATTTACATTATACTAACTGGTGTTTTATTTTTTGTATGTTCAAAGTTATTTTTCTTTTTCTATTGATATATTTATACAAATTAGTAAACAATTTCAAAGTCTGGTTGTCTACCAATTTTCCTTATCATTCATTACAAGTCACAATAGTTTGGTACTTACGTTGTGGGTTATACATTGTTATTCCAAATGCGTGTGTTATTATGGCTTTGCCGTGGTAATGTATTTGACAGGCATACATTCCTTCTTTGTCCCTTTCCATTTCATGTAGATGTAGACTAGATGTGTACTTGTCTAAAAACATCTGTGAAAATGCATCATAACTATATTAATATCAGAAATACTTTTAATAATTTAATTCCAACACTAATTTTGGTCTAACACTTGTTATCAATATGCGTTAATTAATACCTACATGTATCTGCAAACTGTGAAGTCGACAAGTGTTGAAAAGTGGTAGATGAAACCTGACGTATATTTACCTTTGGTACTAATTTAATATGATCACCGATTTCTAGTAGTTTACTTTCTTTCAACCATTTCACAGTGACATTTGTCGGCCGTCCGTTCATAAATGTGCCATAATCACATTTTAGTTGAATGCTACTGGATCGCTCAGTGTATTCCTCTTGATAGTGTGCTGTCAAACCAATACACAATAGTTACTAAGCAACCATACACAAAATACTAGTAATACAATATTTTACTTACAAGGCAACCATAAAGTATACCTCTTTACAGAATTTGGTTTTGTGTATATATTACCAGATGTTAATTTCCACCGAAATAAAAACTGATTCCAGCTGGTGGTGCTGAATAATGAAAGTTAATTACAACTAACCTGCCAATGTTGTAGAAGCAGAATTCAGGTATCGGTCATTTTTTTCTAGCACCGTATCACTCATCTGATATTCCACATCGTTTACAGTGACTTTATATACCATTCCAACTAATCCCAAGGTGTTGTGTGTTAACATCTGTAATATGAACTTGTCTGGAATGCTCACACCTGCAATGTAGATTTCATCCAATGGTTGATAAGGGATGCCCTGCATACTGATCTGGGTAGCAGGGCCGTGATTAATGCGTACTTCGCAGTATCCTCTTTCTACAGTCAGAGTTATGAGATACCACTTCTCCAGCTGCCAAGAAAAAGAAAATAAATCCTTGGTTTTTATTTGCATATTTTTTTAATAGTAGTTTAAAAAGTAACTAACCTTGTGTCATAACATGTCCAACACTGGGTCCCATGATGTAAGCAATGCATGTAAACATGCTGATTTTAATGTACGCGATGCAATAACTGCCAATAGTTTTTGTATATGTACATATGACAACATTTCATCCCTTCCTGATTGGCTGAATATGGCTGTATAACAGATAAATAAATAAATAGTAAATAAACTAACCTGAAATTCACTGACTTGTGTTGAAATAATGTTTTCTCCTGCCCTCACAAAAAATAGTAAATTTTTGTTTCTGAGATTTAGCGTGATAAACGAACCAGGAGCATGTCCTTTATTATGCATAATTATACCATCTGGTTTGTCTGTGCGCATGATTATACTGATCTGAAAAATGGATGAATTGGTCGACGTATGATACGGAACAATCGTGTGTTCATTTCCAGTGAAGTAGGGCAGTATAGATTCTATCTCTGATAAAAAAAAAAGAGAAAATAAAAGATTAATACAGATCAGTAAATATGTACTATGAAACGTGACTTAAATTGACACACCCATTAAATTAAGGATCCAATTTAAATTGTTGAACATCATTTTTAAATTGGTTACAATTTTAATTCTAACAGACAAACTGTGCATTCCAAAATTTATTTGTCTGAATGTGTTATAAACCTTTGAACAACATTTTTCATGTATTTTCCTATATTTTATTTAGACCAAATGCATGTAATGTTACAGGCGACAATGACTTTGTGTTCTGTACTTGGCAAAGACATTTCTGATACTCTCAATTGTGACACATTTAACTCAGAATACCCCTTAACTCACCTGTTGGTTCCTCACCAACATTCTCTGATTCGTAAGCAATGCCCGGTCCCTGCCACCCAAAAGCATTCCTCAGACTGTATTCTTTGTAGTTGACTCTGATATGTGATATTGAACCCCAAAAACCTGAAAATAAACACACATGAAATACTGTAAGCCACTTTCATTAAGCAAATTTCATGAAAATTTATCTGGGGGCCTACGATATGAAGTGTCATTTTGTTTTTCTGAATGCCATAATATCCTGATATTTTGAACATTTCTAGCAGTGAAAATTAACCGGTTTACAGTCGATGTCATGCACTACCGGTAGTATTTACTTTATTAATGACATACATACTTACATAAATCATAAAATAAGTTAAATTTTAATAATCCAGTATATACAGATGCAATATTTGGTGTATATGGCTTGTATTAGCAATGCAATAGAGCAAATACAGTACAGTTACCCAGATGTACTGATAAGGTAATCTGTGCACCAAAATTTTGAGCTGAATTGTGGATGTGAATCCGAATAATGCAGGATGACAGCCAGTGTGTACATAATGGGCCAGAATGGCAGCCAGTGTGGATGTAATGGGTCAGGATGGCAGCCAGTGTGGATATAATGGGCCAGGATGGCAGCCAGTGTGTACATAATGGGTCAGGATGGCAGACAGTGTGGATATAATGGGTCAGGATGGCAGCCAGAGTGGATATAATGGGCCAGGATGGCAGCCAGAGTGGATATAATGGGTCAGGATGGC
The DNA here is from genome assembly GCF_978046115.1 of Saccoglossus kowalevskii. Lineage (NCBI taxonomy): Eukaryota > Metazoa > Hemichordata > Enteropneusta > Harrimaniidae > Saccoglossus > Saccoglossus kowalevskii. The sequence continues at coordinate 7,091,005 of NC_140648.1, read as the reverse complement.
AGCCAGAGTGGATATAATGGGCCAGGATGGCAGCCAGAGTGGATATAATGGGTCAGGATGGCAGCCAGTGTGGATATAATGGGTCAGGATGGCAGCCAGTGTGGATATAATGGGTCAGGATGGCAGACAGTGTAGATATAATGGGTCAGGATGGCAGCCAGTATGGATATAATGGGTCAGGATGGCAGCCAGTGTGGATATAATGGGTCAGGATGGCGGCCAGTGTGGATATAATGGGTCAGGATGGCAGACAGTGTGGATATAATGGCTCAGGATGGTAGAAAATGTGGATATAGATTAACTTAAACCAATGAAATCAATTATTGCCTCACCTGATTTTTGTTTCATGTCAAGCGGGTACCTGTGCCGATAAGTGCCGCCAATATACATATCCTGATCCAAGTTGAAGTCGGTTGGTAACTCTCCTTGTAATTGCCCGATCACTGGTTTTTTATCGTTTAGTCGCAAACTTGCCACATTACCGACCAGACTAAATTCTACCGAGTTCCAACCAGATAGCTGAAAGAAGAAATAACTCAATGATTATTTTTCGTTATTTTGGATGTAATATTAGATTTTGCTGTGATTAATTTACCATTAAATAATTATTGTAATTGATTTCAGCTATCATTTACAATATTTGATATTAAATGTATCTTTTTTTGACAATTAATATCCCTCATATTCAAGCTGATTAATTTCACACATAACACTTACATTTATTTCATCACCCATTAAGTTAAGTCTAATACCATCAATCTTAATGTACAACTGTATGTATCCATTTTGTAGTCCAACAGCAACAATTGGTCTTCCATTTTCAGGTCCTCGTCTTACTAAAATCACTCCATTTACACTTCTTGCCTTAAATCTGACGTACATAAGTAGAAGTTTTGTAGGCGCCGCTGTCGCTCGATAGACTAAATGTGATGCTTCATGGAACACTCTGGTCAAAGCAAAACTTTCTAGATTGTGAAAAAAATGTTGAATGTGTTTTGAGGGTATGTTTTATTTCCAGGATATAAGGAAGATAGCTTTTTACACCTGTTTTACTCCATTAAAATAAATGACAGATGTGTGCATGTGCATGGTTCAAATAAGTTGAATTTTAACAATCCAGCAATGAGTAAATGCAATGTTTGGTTTATATGTGCGATATGTTCAATGACTGATATTAAAAACGTAACTTGACACATAGAGACAAAAATACTGCTTATAAACTGCATACAATTTCTGTTACAGTTCTTTGTCAAATCAATGACGCAAGTTGATGCAGTTCTCTAGAAAATAATTCCATCATTACCACAGTTATAAGTCTCTTTATTTTCCATGTGCTTTGTATGAGAAACCCGACTAAACGCTGTGCAATTATTTTCCAATATCATGCCTATAGCATTTTGACAACATCTTCCTATTATAGACTATTGTGCTCTCCAAACTGGTTCTACCAAATCATCATTATAACACTGCATTGCAGGTGAATCTCGTAGCAAACTTGTTTTATCTTGACAGCACAGAATTATGTTAAATTGTAGGGCATGCCTTTATAAAAACATTGATCTCATTAGCCACATCTTGCTGCCAAATCAGTAATATATTTAGAGCATATTTAAGTGATTATGCATTCTGCTGAAAAGAATTGTAATAGTAGTGATTGATTGTTTAAATGTTCATGTGTCTAGTTGATGGTGAGAGCCGTGTCACTGAACTGTGAACGTTTGAATAAATTACAGAAATAAATATTTAATCTATATAACCTATAAGGTATATAATCAAACTTTTATGGACTGGTTACAGCTTTTGCTACTTGGGTGTTTCTGCTGTGCGATTTTAGGTCATTTATTTCTGTTGTACAACCTTGTGCTGCAAACTTGAAAGCTGTATCCAGTACATAAAGATTATATCATGAGACCGTGGCAGCGTTTATATCTCACACACATGACTATAGACTACTTACCTGGGCATGGCTGCTGGTAACATTGTTCTATTTCAGTCCCCATGCCTTGACACTGTGTTCCATTACCCTGGGGTGAAGGGTCAGTACATGTACGGTCTCGGAATGTGACGCCTTCATTACACGACTTACTGCATTCGCTCCAAACACCCCAGTTTGCCCAGTTACCATTGACTATAGAGAAGAGAGTGGAATTTGACAGAGAAGGCTACATACTATAAATCGCAAAAATTTTGGCAATAGACATATATATATATGTGAAATATCTTGTGAAATTCACAATCTCATCAACAGTGTCAACTTTACTAGCAGCACCAATTTAATGGTTATACATAATTAAACACATCAGATACAGGAGAAAATATGGGTATCTATATTGTTAGCAGGAATAAGTATGATATTGACTCTATTATGTACTTTAAAAAACAAAGAAGTTGAACTTTTTTTTACCTGAACAGTAGTGCATGTTGCAAATGCCTGTCTGCAAGTATTCTCCAACACAGGAGTCTAAGGTGCCTACTTGACCATTAAAATCAGAACATACACGGTTCCTTGACCTAATTCCACCATTACATTCTAGCGTGCACTCTGTCCACTCACTCCAATCATTCCAAGTGTATTCAGAATCTGCAATGGAAGACCATTATTATTCAGTGACATTGCAGGTGAGGTCAAATGCATTAAACTTTGAAGGGAGTAAGACAGGATGGGAAAATTATAAAGGTGACGGGGTGTGTAAGCTTTGTAATGATGGAAAGAAGGATGTTTTTCATTTTCTATTTCTTTGCAAATCAACCACTTGGGAAGTAAATTCCATTCAGCACTGACCAATACAATACTATAGTGGAAAGTGGTGGAGAACCAACTATTGTAGATTGATTTTTTCAGGTGGAATTAATTTCAAATTTAATTTTCTCTTCAGTGATGCTTTATGGGCAATCAATAAGTATTTGGAAAATAATACATCAAAAGAAACTTTCTCACCCATCTAGGGACATTCAGAAACAAGAAACTGAATAATTTACATGTATGAATGCTTTTATCGATTGTTTTTTTCTTTTTCTTTTTTTTGTTAATGTTGACTTGTATGTTACTTTTTACGCTGTTTCAAAGGCTAATAAAATAGTATTATTATAACAAAAAGTGCTTGTCAATACAATGGAAATTGTTGAACCTATTTTTAATTAACAAGTAACTACACAGGCTATCAAGAATAAAGTGGTTGTATTATACCACATCACTATGATGCCATTTTGACTGGAAGATCACAAAGTTATAACATGTGGTATACAATTATGTTCAACTTTGTATTTTTGAACCCAGCTGACAAGTGATGTGTTATTCCACAAAACTTGGTTCTTTGCTTTCAAAGCTACATCACCCACACTTCTATTAGTCTGACCTTCACAACACAGTGACACCCCCATACTTCTAATAGTCTAACCCTCACAACACAGTGACACCCCCACATTTCTATTAGTCTGACCCTTCACAACACAGTGACACCCCCACATTTCTAATAGTCTGATCCTCACAACACAGTGACTCCCCCATACTTTTAATAGTCTGACCCTCACAACACAGTGACACCCCCATACTTCTAATAGTCTCTGACCCTTGCAACACGATGACACCCCACACTTTTAATAGTCTGACCCTCACAACACAGTGACACACCCACACTTCTAATAGTCTGACCCTCACAACACAGTGTGACACCCCCATACTTCTAATAGTCTGACCCTTACAACACAGTGACACCCCACACTTCTAATAGTCTGACCCTCACAACACAGTGACACCCCTACACTTTTGTCTGACCCTTACAACACAGCGACACCCCCACACTTCTGTCTGACCCTCACAACACAGCGACACCACCCACACTTCTGTCTGACCCATGCAGTCACAACCAAGCTTCTCTATTCTCGTTCACATACCTGGACAGTCTGCTTGTGTGCATGGCTTCACTTCTTTATTGTCACCCTCGCAGTGTTTTCCTCCAAACATGGAACGAGGCTCAGAACATACTCTATATCGCTCATGAATACCATCCCCACAAGTAACTGAGCATGGCGTCCAGTCAAACCAGTCACCCCAGTTACCATCCACTAAGGACAGAATGAAATATTACAAGATACATATAATTACACTGGTTTTAATAACAAATACAGTAGAATAAAACAAACAAACAAATTAAAACTGCATTCTAATCAGTTTATTAACTTATTTGATATAAAAACAAAAGCACTGTATATTTAGTACATTGTTGTTAGAGGGCAGTGCAATAATTGATGATACTTACCAGGACAAGGATCTTTATTACAGAATTCCATGCTTGTGAGTACACCAGTACAGACACTATTTTCAGGAAGATTAACACAACTACGTACTCTTCTTCGTATACCTCCATCACATGTGGCTTCACACTCACCCCAGGCACTCCATTCTGTATACATGCCTTCGTGTCCTGCACCGTTAATGTTGTTGTACTGATTATAGTTTGAAATTTGCATATCATTTGCATTATTCACAAACACATTGCTTTGTTGAGGCATTCCTTGACCCTCATTACTTATACCATTTTCACCATTGTATATACCATTTTCACCATTGTATATACCATTTTCACCATTGTATATACCATTTTCACCATTGTTTAAACCATTTTCACCATTGTTTAAACCATTTGCACCATTATTTATACCATTTTCTCTATTATTTTTAACATTTTCACCATTATTTGAATCATATCCATCATTGTTTATATTAAGATCAGCATTATTGATACTGTGTTCATTATTTGTTATATCATTTTCTTCATTGTTGGATATCCCATTGTCATTAGTTACAGTGTTTGTAGTCTCAACATACATTCCATCTGTTTCTCTTTTGACATTGTATTTGTTGATGCTCTTGACTATACTTCTTGCATGTCTAGCGCCACCTGTGGTAAAACAAATTAAAGATGTTGTAGCCTGTTGTGTTTTTTTTTTGATGAAATTAGTTATGTTAAAATTTTTCTCAATTTTTTTTTTTATATTATGCAGTTTGGGAAATTCATATTTTTTACTTGCAAATATTCCAGCCCTTAGTTCTCAAAGAGAACACTTTCAGAAATGGTAGAACACAACGAATCACAAAGAAATATTCTTTACCTTGAGCCTTCGGACAGTGGTCATCCATACTTGAACAAACGTGTTGCTTTATTGAAGGACCAAAACAGGAAAGATGGGTCTCGTCATAACACAGTCGTAATTGTTTCTTAACACCCTGGCTACATAGCCCAGTACAAGGGGTCCATGTACCCCATTCTCCCCATTCTTTTAGTCCTAGGAAGAGTAACAGTGGTACATTGGTAAATGGAAACATACTCACATAAAGTATGAAAGGTGAGGTTTATGAGTTTTAGGCAAGATCCAACAAAATCATTATTTTATCATTATATATATATGCCAAGTGTGCATCCATGGTGATACAAAGTGATCATGAAAGAGAAGTAGTTACCTTGACATTCATTCAACAAGCAAGGTGCTTGTTTTTTTAGTATATTAATCATATTATTATCACTATCTGTGCACTGAGTGTCGGCGGTACATCTACGCATAGAATCCTTAAATCCAATGTTACACTTCCCTTGACACTGTGACCATTGCGACCATGGTGTTAATAGCGTACCAGCTGAAAAATAATCACATTGATTATTTTGTTGTGCATTTTTCTCACTTCTTGAATTGATTTATATTTTTTTATTTTCACCCCTCACCTACCCTAGTCGTATTATATGCTACACCCATTAATAATACTACACACCTATAGATTTGCATTTGTCATCAAAGCAGGCACTCTCCTCCAGGGCCTTCCCTGTGCAAACGGCCCCACCATTCATTGGTGGTGGATCATTACATTGACGGTTACGATAAGCTCTGCCTTCTCCACATCCGGATGAGCATGAACTCCAGGGGCTCCACTTATTCCAACTACCATCCACTGAAACAGGCCAGAACTGCATGGTTAGTAAATCATTAATCATAAAACAAAATTTTAAATAAAATAACAACTGAAACCATCTTTTGCACGAATGCATTCCTACTTACCAGAACAGCCAGTGGAATGTTTCAAACAACTTAATGCAGTCCAGTATTCATTCTGTATAGAAATAAATAAATAAGTAAACTTTAATGAAATCCTATCCTTTGAAGGACATTGGCAGATGTACATTAAAAACAATGAAGTATATCGCCCTCTATAAACGTAATCATTCAGTCGCTTTTTAATATATTATTTCCCAACCTTGGACAGACAAAAACTAACAAAAAGACACCATAGAATAGTTTTGAACTTCATCTGTAATAGACAGGTGATATTTTGGGGGTTAAATCACTAATTTTCATCCATCGAAAACTTGTAATTACCATATTATATTGTCATGTACATGCAATCATGAGTGGAGTACTTACTGCTAGACTTGCTGGCGTTATAGTCTTGAGTACGTGGTTATATGAGCAGTGATCCCACCAACAATCTCGAACAAGGTCAGCATCTGCTTCATGGAAACGTGTCATTGTTGATTCTGCAGCAAGCATTCCTTTTGATAAGACGCCATGTTTATCTACTGTTAAACCAATGAAAAACAAAGAAGTTTGTTGTTGTTTCTATTGTATTTTCAAATTGGCACCAGCTTTTGTATACTTTTGTTTGTATCAATTTGCTTACCTGATGTTTTTTTTTTAAATTATAGGGAAAATAATGAATTTATAAAAAAAAACTACAGATATTTGATATATATAGCAAATTAATAGCTAAAATATAAGTGAAGGGAAATAAATAACTTAAAGTTTTTTTTTCCTCTAAAAGTTTTGAATGGTTCAGCCTTAAATAATTAAATGACTCACCATTTGTATGGGTGTGACAATCCGGAATATCACATTCTGTCACACGAGTGTTTTCACCAGTACAATGAGTGCCCCCAAATGTGGGCACTGGGTTATTACATTGCCTTGATCGTACGCGAGTCCCTTGACCACAAGTAAGGCTGCACGCACTCCAGTCAGACCAACCTGACCAACCCCCATCCACTGAAATGACAAATGACAAATGGAGTGCATTACAAACTTAATAATATAACACCACTGGGATTCTCAACCCATGTAGAATAAGCAGCTAGAGGTATACAACATAACATACACAATCATGCTAGCTATGTCGAGAGTTGAACAAGGCCCCTATATATATAATGTAAACCACAGATTGCAATTAAAATCTAGTTTCCTACTGCTGTATCTGTGTTCTATATTCTCCAATTACTTATTCTTCAGGCATATACAATAAGAGGAATACAAATATACATAATACACACAAACGCACAAAAATCCCTTCCACTTATACAACACATATTTATGCTATATTGGTGACCTTAAAATCATATTACCTGGACATAGTTCAAAATCCCCTGTAATTGTGCAGTGATACGTGTTCCAAAATTTATCCTAACAAAAAGAACAATAATTTACATTCAGAAAAACATTACATGTACTATATGTTTACTTTGATATTTTGTTGTGTACCGTTAAATTTGTATTAGAAGCCGCATCCCCAATAGAAGTCGCACCCATTCTTTTTGAACAATATGGAACCAAAAATTCATCATTTCTCATATGTTTAGATGCTCTAATAGAAGCAGCATCCCCTCTGTTGCATTGTACCATTTCAATAGAAGTCGCGGCTTCTAATACAGATTTTACAGTATTTGTTATTTACTTTGTCTACTATGACATGAAGGCAAAATATGAACAAATTCAAAATAAGTTGTATTCTGTGCAATATAATTTAATTAATATACTTACATGCCCAGTTTCTTTTAAAGTTTCTGATCGCCAGTAATGTTTATCGATATTTCCCATAGAGGTGACGTCACATTCTCGTTGAATGCATTCCCTCATAAATCGATAGCGATATGATTTCTTCAGATTTAACAATTGATTGGCTAGTATGCCAGGAATTTCAAAATACGCTTTTCCTGTGAACATAGATAATGTCAAAAATTAGAAAACTCCATTTGTAATTAATAAATACAAACAAATCATTATACATTAAACCGCACAGTGTAAATTAAACCCAGTGTAATTTTTTTTTAAAGATAATATTTCATTTTTTAAAAATGTGTCAGCACTGTAATGTAAGTACAGTGTATATTGTTGAAAAGAATTTTGTTGGGTTGCTAGCCTCCCAACTTGCACTCTGGGCCATTCACCCGATTGTCATTGTATATATCATAGATGATTAAAACTGTGTCCGATAGCTATAGGACAAACAAATGTAGTTGTAAATGTCAATGTGACATAAACACTGCATGAATGTTTAAAATTAACTTTACATTGAATAACCTCATCTTTTGTCAATTTGGTTGACATTTCTATTTGTGATATCCATCTCACAGATACTTACCGTGGCACGGAGTAACCGCCAGTAAATAAAACAGCACAACTAACCAAACGTTTGTGTAAAATTGTTGTCCCATTTTACACATTTCTGAAATAAGGAATGATACGCATTGAAAAAAAATCAATATGTCAATAAATAAATAAAAAAAAAACTACCGAGCTTTCTATCGCATTGATAAAAATGCATTGCTGTGAAACAAAACCGATGTTTGCTTGAAATGATGAACAACTACGTTTATCAACGCTGACAGTTCACGTCATTAAACTGCTGTGCGTGGCGTGACATCTTTAAATACCTGCACAACTAAAACTTGCCCCGAAACTACCCAACTCCGATATCTTCTATACAGCGAAATGAATTCCCGTTGATTTTAGGACGTTTCGATTTGAACGGCGCAGCGCGCACTGCATACGTTCCACCGTTCTATTCAGTGTTGCAAGTCCTGAAAGAACACTAAGTCCACGATGTGCTGCCAAACGCTAGTCGAATTACTACTAATTTGTTTTCATTCAAAGTCACTTTTGTATAATGTATTTTGTATTCAGTATCAAAGGATAAGATGCTATATAATGAGACATACATGATTGACTACAGAATATATAACCGCTCGGCGCCGACGTCGGCGCACTCACAACGCGATTATCGCGAACAATTTGTTGTTTTGTTTTACCATATAAAATCAATATGTCAATACAAATACGATATCTCTACTTACATGACTTGACAATCATTGCAATGATAGCTTTTACGACAATAGATGGGTGCTCCATAAAAAGTTGAACATCTTCAATAATTTCTTTGGGGATCAAATGTCCAATCTTCTTTGCTAAGCGAGATACTGTGGTCTTGAAACTTTTCATGATTGCCGGTTAAAAATAAAATAAAACTTCATAAAAAAAAAACACGTCGAGGTGAAATATACAGTTTATACCGTATAAGAAACGAGTAAGAATGTCATGACAAACGTATACTGTTTACAAAACTGTGTCCTACAACAAGAAGCGTTTGTGATGTCACTACTCGAGTCCATTGTTTACATTCTGTCGACAACTTTCAACCAATAGAAATTCAAAGATTGTTGCGGGCGCGGTGACGTCATTTCCTTACCGAAGGAACAATCTCCTTCCCAGAGGCCTTTGCGCTTTACGCAATAGTGCCTCTGCCACTACTCTGCCACAGGCAGCCTTCAATTTTGTGGTCAATCACCTCACTACGCACGACAATTTTCCTGTAGTTGTTACATCTGAAAACGTATTACAGAAAGTGGAAAAAACGTATGTGACATCCGAACTATTTATTAATGTCAGACTTCAGTAGAAACGTAAATATGAACCATTTTATCACGGACTATGTTTTGCAAGGTAATGTTATTGTAGTGAAATGGCGCACGTGATAAACTAAAACTAGGGAAAACAGCGTTCTGTTTATGTACATAAGATGGGGAAAGAAACATTAAACACTAATTTTATTCGAAGAGATTTCCTAACAACCTCGTTCGTCTTGTTTTCTGGTGAATATTTCAATACTATTTCTAGCTTGAACGGATTCGATTCTCCGCGTCTAACAGTTTATAGAACACAGAGGTTCTAATAAGTTTATAAAGTTAGTAATTTATTGTATAATCTAATGTCTTGATAACTTTGAAAGGACTGCACTTTCCAAGCGTAAAACATGTTTTATGTTTTAATTTAATTAACCGAACAGTTATTTCAGATTTAGGACGTAAAACGTTTTATTAAAGTGTTTGAAGTAACACGGTGGCTTAAGCGTAACTGTGTTAACCGACGGGGTCTTATAGTTCGAACACATTCGAATATGCAAATGAGTTATATGCAAAACTGCTTTGTGCAGTGATGATATTTTATTTATTTATTTATTTATTAACACACAACATCCCCCGGAGGGGATGAAAAGGGTTACAAATCAGATATTAGTAAAAGAAAAATAACCACATAAAAAGTAAGGGAACAAAAAAGCATAAAAAAAAAAAGAAAAAAAGATAATAATTTGAATACAAGGAATGTATTACTGGCTTAGTTTATGTAGGTGCTGCTGTCTTGTATTAAAACAGTTTTTTAAATATTGCGCTAAAGGAATAGACATTTTCTTGTCACTTAGTAATGATATGAATTTATTTTCATTACTAAATTTGTCAAAATTTGGTATACGTTTATTAGCTACAATGTAAAGTTTTAATCTTATTTCATTGTAATGAGGACAATTTGTGACAAAATGTTGTTCATCTTCAACATGGTCATTGTCGCACATATTGCAGACTCTGTCTTTAAAATCCAATCCTGTATGCCGGCCTGTTTCAATTTTCAGACAGTGGTTGCCAAGTCTAAAATTTGTTAAGGATTTGCGAAGTTCACTGTTTTTCATAATTATTAAGTAGTTTTCTTGTTCTATTTTGATTTTAAAAAGTTTGTAGGTTCTTAGTTTATTTTTAGAATTTGATTTTTTCCTATTGTCATTATTTATTTCATTTTTCCACTCAGTTGTAAACTCTTCTTTTAATTTCTCATCAATTGTTTTTAATTTTGATAATGAGATAATATTTGTTTCATTTAAAAGATAAGAATGGTTAATATTTTTTAATATCAGATCAAGTTTTTTAAACCATTTACTTTTAATAATTTTATTGACATAGTATGCTTCTTGAAGTAGAGTATTTGTGGAATTTGCAATACGATTGGCATATTTTATCATTTGTTTCTTAATAAAAGAGTCAAGAGGTAATTTTCCCAATTCACTATATATTGCCATGATTGGTGTATTTTTTGAGATACCAAGAATGTACCGATAGTATGTAAGCTGAACATCCTCTACAATTGATTTTGTAGAGCTTTCTTCTCCCCAAATGTCACTCCCATACACAATAACTGGTCTGATAAGTTTATCAAATAGTGACAGTAGTATGGACATGTCCAGATTACCAGATCCAATTTTGGTCTTTAATGAGAATAAGGCTTTTATTCCTTTTCTTTTTAGGTTTTTCATTGCATCTTTAAATTTACCATTTGGACTCATAGTTAAGCCAAGATAATTGAAATCTTTAACTATATTGATTTCTTTTCCTTCATAAAAGAATATTTCCTTGTTAAGGAGTCTGTTACACTTATTGAATATCATTATTTTTGTTTTATCTGTGTTGACAGACAACTGCCATTTTGATGTGTAGGCTGATAGTTTATCCAAACAGTTTTGTAATCCCCTTTTGGATTTTGAAAGAATCACAATATCATCTGCATAAAGAAGGCAATTAATGGGTGTGTTGTGTAACAGTGTAGGGTCACAATGATCATTATCAAAAATATCAGGCAGGTCATTAATAAATAAATTAAACAGACTTGGGCTAAGGTTGCATCCTTGTTTTACTCCGATATTTGAACAAAATGATTCTGTTAAACCATTTCTTGTTTTTACCTTATATTTCACATCACCATACATATCTTTTATAATTTTGTACATATTACCGTTTACACCATTTTTCAACAATTTATAAAAAAGACCTTCATGCCAAACACTATCAAAGGCTTTTTTGAGGTCTACAAAGCAGGCATAAATTTTATTTGATGTTTTCAATTTATTTTTATCATTTGCCTGATGGATGATCTCCTTGTCCTGATGGAGGTATTTATTAATAATAGTTTTCAGGATAAACAGATTGTCTGTTGTCCGACAGTCTTTCCTGAATCCAAATTGTTTATTCAAGAGGATATTATTTTTTTTCTAGATATGAAACTAGTCTTGTGTTTAAAATACTATTAAATAATTTACCTAAACAACTTGAAATTGCTATTCCCCTGTAATTAGAAGGATTCAATTTTGATCCAGATTTGTGCAAGGGTACAATAAGACTAGTATTCCAAGAATCGGGGAATTTGCCAGACATGAACACTATGTTAAAAAGTTTTTGTAGTGCGTCTGACAGGTAATAACCACCACATTTAAAAACCTCATTACTGATTTTGTCTTCTGCTGATGACTTATTATTTTTTAATTGGCTAATTGCTTTTTTAATTTCATTTTTTTGAATAGGACCATTCAAAGATTCTGTATTGACTGCGTCCACATTTTTCTCTAAAGTTTCTAGATGTGTTTTCATATTAGAGTGAACAGTGTTGTTTTTATTTAACAGTTTTTTAAAGTAAATTAACCAGTCCCCAGGTGAAATAGGTTCATTATCTGAATGTGTTATACTGTCATTGTTTAAATCATTCAGTATTTTCCAAAATTTAGATGTATCACTTTTTGATTTTTCAAGCTCATTCAGTTTTAACTGTTTTAGGGCATGTTTCTTTTTCCTGACTAAATTTTTGAATTGCTTTTTTGTTTTGAAGTATCTACCACGAATAATCGGGTCTAGTGGATGTTTCTGCAGTAATTTTGAAATATTTTTTAATTCTACGCGAAGCAACCAGCAATCATTATCAAACCATTTTTTCTTTTTTAGTATTGTTTTGTTTTTCTTTTTAAAACACTTTGGAGTGATTTTTTTAACATTTTGGTCTGTGAGAGATAATATGATTTTTTCAAAATCTGAAGAAGCTGTTTCTGAATCATTGTTATATTGTTTTAGGAGAAATTCCGTAATTTCATTTTTTTCACTGTGATGCAGAGAGGCCAAGAATTTATTTTTTGTATCCACATCCCAAATATATTTTGCTGGTAATGGATCCAATTTATTTTTGTTATTATTTTTTTTCAGGGCATTATAGATGATTTGGTTTATGGCTAAAGACAAAGAGATAGGGCAGTGATCCGAAATATTAGATAGCTCGTGAACTTTGAAGTATTGTACAGAGTTATAAAAATGTTTTGAAATAATCCCAAAGTCAATAGCGCTGCAACCATTTGGTGTGTAACATGTATATTTGCCAACAGAGTCTCCAATTGTGCGACCATTGAGTATGATTAAATTACACTCCATGCACATATCGATTAATTTTCTGCCAAATTTATTTACACTAGATTTAGAATTTATATCCATATTTTTCCTTGTTTTAAAATGATCATTAATGTAGTCATTTGGCATTGGTAAATGTTTATTATTATTGTCATTGATTAGATCATCAGTTTTGCCAATTCTGGAATTAAAATCTCCCATTAAAATTACATCACCTTTGGACGAAAAATTAGTGATGTCCTTTTCCAGCAGCTGAAAGATATCATTATCAATCTTTTTATAAATGGGGGAATTTTCAGGTGGTATATAAACACAGGCTATATACAAGTCATTGTTTTTGTTCAATAATTTTTTGTCAATTTTACACCAAATAACTTCATTATTACTGCTATTTACTTCAGTAACATACTGTTTGTATTTGCTTTTGTACAAGACCGCAACACCACCTCTATGAACTTTTGAGCCATTTTTACTAGTTAAATTTCTATCTTTTCTAATTAATTCAAAAGCATCTAAACTACTAAGTAAATTCTCACTACTAATACTGCTATTCAGCCATGTTTCCTGTAGACAAATAAGGTCTAAGGATGATGTAAGGTTATAAAATTCATTATTGGATAGCTTGTTGTAAAGCCCATTAATATTCCAACTGCCAAGCTTGAAAGAAGATATTTGCATGCCATTGGCAGAGTTTCTCTTTTCTACAACCATGACCGACAGCAGAATATAAATTAAACAGGAAAAAACAAAATACAATGGAAATAGAAATAGTAAAAAAGAGTAAAACTAAAAGAACTAAACAAATATGGTAACAAACTGTATTGGTAACTTTGGTAAGCAATTAAAGAAAAAGAAAAATAATTGTGTAATTTTAATAAGTCATTAATATGACTATCCATACGATAGCTTATAGGTTTATTTAACTCACAAACTTTTTTTTTTAATTATTTATCATTAGCTGTGAGTGGAATGGTAATAATTATAATGCATGTTTAAGATTTTGAATTGTGTAATATGTAGGCCACAAATCAATTATAAGTGGTCTGACATTAAAAAGGACAGACTAGAGAATACCTGACCTTAATCCATGGAAAGCTGTCGAATGCACTGTACTTCAAAATGAATTAATAAGGTTCATGAAATTCATAAATTTATTGAACATATCTGGCGTTTCTTCCTCTGCAAACGTTCTTTTAGTCTTGAAGTCGTTTCTTGAGTACTTTCTTGAACCAGAAGACTGAGGGCGCTCTCTATAATGATCTTTCGTGACGCGTCGTTCGTTATCGGAGAATACTTGAAAACTCCGCTTTCTGTGGTGTTTATTCTTGTTATACTCATTGTAGGGACCGGTGGAAGATTGATTAAAGCTGCAGTTTTGCAAAGTATTTCTCTTGCGTAAATCCTGCTTGATATCCTTGACGAGCCTTGGGACACCTCTGTTGTTTATATGTACGCCATCATTGTTGTAACAATCACGTGATGAGGAAAGACCGTCATGATTTACAACTATAACATTCTGATAAGTAACGCGTATCGAACTGTGCGGAGTTCGCTATCGGAACTGTTCACTTTCCCCGAAGTCGCGCGCATGCAGTCTTGGAGTGTAACGTGAACTTGCACGCGTGATACTGTGCTTCTGGATGTAATAATCGACGTCACTAAAATTAAATTCCCTTATATCGACTATCAGAAAACTGACATATTTTGTTTTTCAGCCATGACAAAGCAGGAGTATTTTTTGCACCTCAGTCTCGGAAAGTAGTCGGAAAGATAGTCAAGTCTCGGCGGTGGCACATCGTGATGCAAATAGATACCCATTTTGCTGTTTTCAAGGAGAAGGTGTAGTTGTTGGGATTACAGTCTGTGGAATCAGAAAAAAGTGGTAATTTTCCAGAAATGGGCGTATAAGATGCTTCCCTTTGTCCAAATTCTAGATTACGAGTTCAGGAGCAGTATTTGTAAATTTATAATCTTCAAAGAGTGTCACTCATAATCATGGAGCTCCATGATATAATGTTCAATCACAGAAATACGGTACTTTTTCTTTCAAATTTAGTATAAATAATGTTCTCTGAGCATTCTGAAAAAATGCATATATTAAAAATCAGAAACGAGCGTTGAGGGATACCTATTTATCCAAAAAGTGTCACCGCCAAATGGTATCTGTATCTATATTACAAGTTTTTTAAAAGTGAATCTATATTCACAACCTGCAGCTAAAAAAACAAACAAAAAAACATTCATTCAAACTTCAAAATATCGCTATTTCGGAGGGAAACTGTTTCTTCCACACACAAAAAAACGGGGGAACAGTCAGTCTGAATGTTGACTATTAAAGGTTGGAACAATTAGTGCTGAGGCCCGACAAACTTGTGTATTTTAATAAATTATTAAATAATAAAATGTTATATAACTTTTCTTAAAGCTGGGGATATTACAGATGTTAACAACTATTTCAAAACTTTTTAATATTATTCTTAACAATAGGCTACAATTATATTTGGACAACCAAAACTATATTCAAAATGAGCAATTCGGTTTTCGAAAGAACCACCGTACAACTGACAGTATTTTCATATTAAAATCACTCATTAATAAATATACCAATAAGGGGAATAAAGCATATCTATATGATTGTTTTGTCGACCTGCGAAAGACTTTTGACAGTGTTTGGCGGGAAGGCATGTTGTTTAAATTACTGAAAGCAGGAGTCGGGGGTAAATTTTTCCACTTGATAAGATCAATGTACTCTACCACAAAATATGCAATCAAAACAACACATGGTTGCACTGATAGATTTTTGTCATCAACTGGTGTAAAACAGGGGTGCAATCTTAGCCCACTCCTGTTTAACATTTTTATTAATGATCTTTCTAAAAATATTTATTCAAATCCTGTGAATCTGGAAGGTGTATCAATCAATTCATTACTCTTTGCTGATGATGTTGTGATACACTCAGATACAAGTGCAGGAATGCAAAATAGTCTTGATAAACTTGAACAGTACTGCAAAAAGTGGAAACTTCAAGTTAATATCAATAAGACAAAAATTATTGTATTTAATAAATTAGGTAGGCTAATTGAAATGGATTTCTACCTAAATGATAACAAAATCCAAGTAGTTACATCATATAACTACCGGGGGGTATCTTGGTATCATTTTTCAAAGTAATGGTAATTTTAAACTTGCCATTGAAAATCTGGTGATGAAAGCACAACGTGCATTAGGTATTCTTAGGCAAACTATCACTTTACATAACCAAACTCTTTCTATTAGTAATGCTTTACAGCTTTTTAAAAGTACAGTCTTACCGATCTTAATGTATGGCTCAGAAATTTGGGGGCTTTTACCTTCAAGATTTAGAAATCTAAACAGGATGATCAAATTGATACAAAAAGATTTGTTAATAATCTCTTTAATGACAGATCACAATTTGAGCAACTTCACATTAAGTTTTGTAAGAGTGTATTAGGAGTGCACAGGCGTTCAAGTAATATTGCTTCTAGAGCTGAACTTGGAAGTTATCCTGTTATTACTGAAATATGTGCACAATTATTTAAATACAAGAAAAGAATTGAAAACAACACCAGCAATTGCAGTCACTTAGTACATTGTGCTTACATCTCAGAAACCAAAATCAAAGGTAATACATGGGCAACATTTGTAAATAAATTACAGGAGATAACTAAAACTGGTGATGTTGATGATAATACTCTGCTTAAAGTTAAAATTAAAAGAAATCTATGTTGAAAAAGTTTGGCTACCAACAGTCCAGACAACCCTAAACAATAAATTACGAACATACACTCAGTTCAAACCTACATATAAATTTGAACCATATTTGAATCAAGTAAAAAATGCACAACATAGAACCAGCTTCACCAAATTTAGGATATCTGCACATACCCTACCAATTGAAAAACTTAGATATCAAGGGATACCTCCAGAGGAAAGAAAGTGCCAACTTTGTAACAATGGGGCTATTGGCAATGAAATCCATGCACTCTTATACTGTAACCATACTGGAATAACAAATGCTCGTACTCAATTTCTGAATGTAGTTAGCATTTGTAATGAAAGTATCCTTAAACTATCAAAACAACAAATGTTTACTGAAATTTTAAGTTCGAGAGATGGGTTCATTGCCAATAGTGCTAGCAAATTTATTGACAGCATTTTATTTTACTATAAGTAATTTTACTTAGACTTTAGTTATTTATGTATTTTCTTTTGTCTTGTGTGTGTACTTGTGTTTTATTATATTTGATGTCTTTTGACCACAGATAATGTAACAAAATATATTATTTAGTGTCAAATAAAATATACTATAACATTTTATTATTTAATAATTTGTTAAAATACATAAGTTTGTCCAACTCCCTGTGAGCAAACTACTAACTAGTGAAAATTGCGGAAATTGTAAAAGTTGTAAAAATACTTGATATTTAGATGAAATGTAGCATGATGTAAAATGACACATAGCAAATAAAAAGAGAAAGTATCTGAACTTGTTTCAAGAGAAATGATGAATAGTGATTTCCCATAGTGTTTATAAACCATACTGCTTATTGCCCATGGAAAATTGGCCAAAATGTTTACACTGCTACAAATTTAATTTTTTGGAGTTGAATTTTTTGCACCAATATGATGGACTGCAACCACCACCAATGTGACCGACTTAAAATTATAGATATTGTGTTTATGTGAATACTGAAAGGGTTCAGTAAGCAGCCGAATTGTGAACACACTGATTTTGAGGACACAATGTCATACAAGAAAAAAAGTATTTTTTATTTAATATTTATTGCATTCAAGGTTCCTTGCTGTTGAGTGCGTTTGTGTGTACGTTGGGGGTAGGGTCGTCATCTAGTTACACTTCATTCACCCCAGAAATATTTTGCCTTTGGCATATCCAAGCGATATCTTATCCATACTATTGAGTAGCATGTGTGGTGGCCAACTTGAATGATTCTAGGTCGACCACAGGGGGTTCAAGAGCTACAAACCTACCACAGTTGCTTGATTCTGTGGGACTAGAAACAGGTTCCATGGGCCGCAGTGGTAGGAGATTCTGACACTAGGACAATGCATCAAACAAATCAGAAGGAATTCCTTGTGCGACTCACAGAATGGTACGAGTTAATTTAAACTGCCTTGCACAATGAACAGAAATATAAATATGTAACTGACATGCAGTGACAAGAAATCTGATTATTTCATGGGCCTTATTGTATTCAGTTCAAAGATTGTTGATACAAAGGGAGCAGTATAGTACCTTACATAGGAACTACTGGTATGTTACTTTTAAGTCAGACAAAGAGGTTATCTTGCATGAATTTCTTGATTGCAGTGCAGGTACGTCTCAATCCAGACTGGGACTCTATACCAACAAAGTACTTACCGATGATAATAATTATAATAAAACAACACTTACGACCAGGAAGGCGAGTCAAAGAGCATTTAAAATTACTGATATATTTAACATTAACAAGCATTTGTAATACGCTACATTGTATGTGACACAATTGTCAAGAAGAAAAACAAATTGCATTTGACACAGAATAATGTACTGTAATTGCAACATATATTATAAACTGTGACTATATTTTTTTAGTTTTTTTTTTTTTGAGCAGTATATTTATTGTTTGGCTTTGTACATGAATGCCAAACAAAATATGGATCCCAAACAGGTGCAGACAGTAATACAACAAATTACAAATTTTCCATAACAATTTTGGTAGAATAAAATCAAACTTAATAAAAAAATTATTATAAATTCCATCATATTGCACCAGAGCTACATTTAAATTTACTAAATATATATGAATCTTTCTTAAAAAAATATTTTATAATAATTAGAATTATTCTAGATATGATTACACATTACATCTATGTGAGGATTCCACACCAGTGTAGAAGTGTGGATGCCACACCAGTGTAGATGTGTGGATGCCACGGCAGTGTAGATGTGTGGATGCCACACCAGTGTAGATGTGTGGATGCCACACCAGTGTAGATGTGTGGATGCCACACCAGTGTAGATGTGTGGATGCCACACCAGTGTAGAAGTGTGGATGC
This sequence comes from Saccoglossus kowalevskii, assembly GCF_978046115.1. Lineage (NCBI taxonomy): Eukaryota > Metazoa > Hemichordata > Enteropneusta > Harrimaniidae > Saccoglossus > Saccoglossus kowalevskii. Next base: position 7,071,619 of record NC_140648.1, on the reverse strand, counting down.
CACACTAGTGTAGATGTGTGGATGCCACACCAGTGTAGATGTGTGGATGCCACACCAGTGTAGATGTGTGGATGCCACACCAGTGTGGATGCCACGGCAGTCTAGATGTGTGGATGCCACACCAGTGTAGATGTGTGGATGCCACGGCAGTGTAGATGTGTGGATGCCACACCAGTGTAGATGTGTGGATGCCACACCAGTGTAGATGTGTGGATGCCACACCAGTGTAGATGTGTGGATGCCACACCAGTGTAGATGTGTGGATGCCACACCAGTGTAGATGTGTGGATGCCACACCAGTGTAGATGTGTGGATGCCACGGCAGTGTGGATGCCACGGCAGTCTAGATGTGTGGATGCCACACCAGTGTAGATGTGTGGATGCCACGGCAGTGTAGATGTGCGGATGCCACAGCAGTGTAGATGTGCGGATGCCACAGCAGTGTAGATATGTGGATGCCACGACAGTGTAGATATGTGGATGCCACGACAGTGTAGATGTGTGGATGCCACGACAGTGTAGATGTGTGGATGCCACGGCAGTGTAGATGTGTGGATGCCACGGCAGTGTAGATGTGTGGATGCCACAGCAGTGTAGATGTGTGGATGCCACGGCAGTGTAGATGTGCGGATGCCACGGCAGTGTAGATGTGCGGATGCCACGGCAGTGTAGATGTGTTGATGCCACGGCAGTGTAGAAGTGTGGATGCCACGGCAGTGTAGAAGTGTGGATGCCACGCCAGTGTAGATGTGTGGATGCCACGCCAGTGTAGATGTGTGGATGCCACGCCAGTGTAGATGTGTGGATGCCACGCCAGTGTAGAAGTGTGGATGCCACACCAGTGTAGACGTGTGGATGCCACACCAGTGTAGACGTGTGGATGCCACAGCAGTGTAGATATGTGGATGCCACACCAGTGTAGATGTGTGGATGCCAGGGCAGTGTAGATGTGTGGATGCCATACCAGTGTAGATGTGTGGATGCCACACCAGTGTAGATGTGTGGATGCCACACCAGTGTAGATGTGTGGATGCCATAGCAATGTAGATGTGTGGATGCCACACAAGTGTAGAAATATGGATGCCACACGAGTGTAGAAATATGGATGCCACACCAGTGTGAATGTGTGAATGCCACACGAGTGTATAGATGTGCGGATGCCACACGAGTGTAGATGTGCAGATGCCACACGAGTGTAGATGTGTCCAGGGCAAATTAGAGTCAATAATGGATGAAAATGTTGGATATTACACAGAAGAAAATTAAAATGACTGTCTTCATTTACATAAAAGTGCTAAACTCTTTGAACACTTTTCACAAATAAACTGTCTAGGCTATGAAGAATTACATCATTCTGTTTTCTTCAAAATTAACAAAGAAATTATGAAAAAAAAATATTTAAAAATACACAATATGTTGCACTATAATTATTCAAAGACTTAACGAGGAAAGAATTAATTGGAGGCCAGAAGCAACAAGAGGAATGATGGGTTTTTATGGCAGTGTTGAAGTGGCACCTTAACTTAAGAGAAAAATAAACTACTGAAAAAACATCACATCACATAACTCATTACCTTTGTAAATCATTTTTAAATACATAGTGATCCAGATCAGAATGAAAACAACACTATTCGTCTAATATGTAATGTTTAAAAACACCTATACCCGTATCTTAGATCAAACCTAAAAATGGTAACTATCGTTACCTTGCCCATCATAGGACTGCTATGCCAACACTGATTATACATGTTTCTTTAATACTGTTATTCAAAAGCTTGAAGTGTAATTTACATATTAAATGTTTGTTATTCTTATGTCAGATCAAGTACCCTGACTTAAACTGGTCTGACAACTTTATACCGAAGAAAAACATAATTTATATTGCATTTTGTATATCAAAGTTTGAATTTAAAAATAATAACAGTGTATATTGAAAATACGAGAAAAATCAAGGCTTCAATAATGCCACTATATTCCATTTTTAACAAAATATAAAGTTCATGCCGATATACAAGCAACAACAATAACAATCTACCCATAATACTCATTTATTGCAACTCTGATCATACTTTACACGTAGCTATCAAATATTTATCAGATAAATGATTTTTTTTTTTATAAAAAGTATGGTTACCATAATATTTTATGATTAAACTGGCCCCAGATTTGTAAAATTGGTTCTAAAATTTATGAAAGAATGTGCCTATTTGTGTGATTGATTATTTCTAGTAGCATCTACCCCCCCTCCCCCCCCAAACAAGTTCAACAAATCTAGGCCACAACACCGAAGTAATACAAGAATCAGGGGAAACTTTAAAAGAAACCAAAACAAACAAACAATATCTTGAAACTAAAAATGACATTAGATATTATTCTGACACAGTAGTCATAGTGTTCAAAAAATACCTCATATTATTCACCTTATCTCAATATTTTCATAATTTTCATTCCAAATACGAGTTAAAAATGGACTCAGTGTTCTTCTTAGGTTAATATAATATCACTGACTAAGACCACATCGTCACGGGTGATTTTCGTAACAATGGAATATGCTAATCACTATATATTGTATTTATTGTTAAGATAATTGTTAATCTAGGAGTAGTAGCTCTGTACCCAGAATGCTTCTAAAGAGAACCCTGGGTAGGTTTAAGAAATTAGCAATAGAAATGCAACAAGCATCAGTGAAAAAATAGAATGGATGACATATAATCTCTGAGATAGTGACCTGGTAAGTTGCACAAACAGAGATCACTGCCATCATCTGGTTATTGGTCAACCCCAGGCATGGTAGGTTGCTCAAACCGAGATCACCGCTATCATCTGGTTATTGGTCAATCCCAGGCATGGTAGGTTGCTCAAACAGAGATCACTGCTATCATCTGGTTATTGGTCAACCCCAGGCATGGTAGGTTGCTCAAACAGAGATCACTGCTATCTGGTTATTGGTCAATCCCAGGCATGGTAGGTTGCTCAAACAGAGATCACCGCCATCTTCTTTTTGTACCACCACAGATTCGTAGCATCATAATCACGAATGGAATCATCAGAAAAATTACATAGCGATAAAGTTGATAATATCTAGATGGTAGTGGCAATAGAGTGTAGTTGATATGACCAGTAGTATCTACCAAAAATAGAAAGAATAAAAATAGCATAACTAGTAACTAGCAATAAAGTGTAGTTGATATGACCAGTAGTATCTACCAAAGATAGAAAGAATAAAAATAGCATAACTAGTAACTAGCAATAAAGTGTAGTTGATATAACCAGTAGTATCTACCAAAGATAGAAACAATAAAAATAGCATAACTAGTAACTAGCAATAAAGTGTAGTTGATATAACCAGTAGTATCTACCAAAGATAGAAAGAATAAAAATAGCATAACTAGTAACTAGCAATAAAGTGTAGTTGATATGACAGACCAGTAGTATCTACCAAAGATAGAAAGAATAAAAATAGCATAACTAGTAACTAGCAATGGAGTGTAGTTGATATGACCAGTAGTATCTACCAAAGATAGAAAGAATAAAAATAGCATAACTAGTAACTAGCAATGGAGTGTAGTTGATATGACCAGTAGTATCTACCAAAGATAGAAAGAATAAAAATAGCATAACTAGTAACTAGCAATAAATTGTAGTTGATATGACCAGTAGTATCTACCAAAGATAGAAAGAATAAAAATAGCATAACTAGTAACTAGCAATAAAGTGTAGTTGATATGACCAGTAGTATCTACCAAAGATAGAAAGAATAACAAGCAGCCTATCGGCTGAGATAGCTCCGCTGTTAGCAATGCACATTTCAATTAAAGAACTGAAGACATCATTAGAAAATGAACAATATGTATACATGTAGTATCAAAGCAATCAGACTTACAGTTTTTAACAAGAAGTCGAAAATATCACTTTCTATCAAAAATGACCAAAATATTCACCAAAATTAGAGAATTGAAGATATCATCACGAAATGAACAAATCTGAGAGGTCCACATGTAGTACCTATATATGTAATATCAAAGCAATCGGACTATTGGTTTTTTACAAGAAGTCGAAAATATCACTTTTTACCAAAAATGACAAAAATATTCACCAAAATTAAAGAATCAAAGATATCATCACGAAATGAACAAATCTGAGAAAGGTCTACATGTAGTATCTAAATATGTAATATCAAAGCAATTGAACTATTGGTTTTTAACAAGAAGTCGAAAATATCACTTTTTACCAAAAATTACAAAAATATTCACCAAAATTAGAGAATTGAAGACATCATCACAAAATGAACAAATCTGAGAGAGGTCCACATGTAGTACCTATTTATGTAAAATCAAAGCAATCGGACTTGTGGTTTTTAACAAGAAGTCGAAAATAACACTTTTTACCAAAAATGATAAAAATATTCACCAAAATTAGAGAATTAAAGATATCATTACAAAATGAACAAATCTGAGAGAGGTCCACATGTAATATCAAAGCAATTGCACTTGCATTTTTTAACAAGAAGTCGAAAATATCACTTTTTACCAAAAATGACAAAAATATTCACCAAAATTAGAGAATTGAAGATATCAACATGAAATGAACAAACCTAAGAGAGGTCTACCCAAAGTACATATACACCAAGTATCAAAGCATTCAGGATTGTAGTTTTCAAGAAGAAGTCGAAAAAGTAAAACATTGACACGGACGACGGACAATCACTCATATGATAAGCTCCGCTCGACAAAGTCGACAGCGGAGCTAAAAATATGACCAGTATGACCAGATATGACCAGTAGTATCTACCAAAGATAGAAAGAATAAAAATAGCATAACTAGTAACTAGCAATAGAGTGTAGTTGATATGACCAGTAGTATCTACCAAAGATAGAAAGCATAAATAGCATAACTATTACAGTAACAAATGCTATATGGATACAAGCTAACAATCGTCCCCACCAGGTATAATTTCTTATATACAATACCTAAAACAATGCAATAATAGGTAGGATTACTTGTACCAAAAATGAACAAGATAATGAAGTATAATATTTCATGTACTGTATTAATCTCAACTTCCCTTATGGAATAATACAGCATAAATTGTATAAAAGTCCCTAAATAGCACAGCAATATATGACAGAAAATTTTTGGCAGAATTTATGATTTTAGAACAATGAGGTCATCAGTAATTACATAACAAGCAGCATAATTATTACAATCTTGCCCATTGAGAATTTAGATAACAAATAGATGGATGGATTGATTCGATTCACAGTCTTTTCTTTGCATGGGAAATGTGAGTATAAAAGTCCTGAAATGATGCAATAATATGCCTGAATATTTTGCAAGAAAAGTTCTGGCTAAAATTTAGGTATGTATAATTTTGACCAAATATAGACGAGAACAATGTAGCCATCATAATTACATAATAAATTCATGTTTCTACATGTATAACAATTTAAATGCCCTTTGTAGAATAATATAAAATGAATGGTATAGCAGTTCTGAAATAATAGAACAGCAACTCATCTGAGTAAAGAATAGTAGCCAATGTTAATACTACATGTACTGTATTAATCTCAATACAATCTCAACATATCCAAGCAAAATTTGGCAAAGAAAATACTAGTTACTAAATGATAGCAGAGTAATATAATTGTCACTTTTTTTTTTATTTACGTTCATAATGAAAACATATTGGTTTACTATACTTATCTAATAGACAGAGTCTTGAAAAGCATTGAAAACGCCTGGTTCTCAATATCAGCAGCACATGATTTTATTCTGTCTACTTAATTCTACATCCAACAAATGTTTTATTTCAGCTAAATTTTACCCCATATCTTGACATTTCATAGTGATTGATAAGCATCAAACATTCCAAAATTCACATCAACCATCCTGACTCAATGTGCTAGACATAAGTGTATCACTAATCACAAAGTTATAGTTTCCATAGGTTACCCATTTTTTTTATTTGCTGTTTGTATCTTTCCATATTTTACAAACAATTTTCAAACTTTAAAAGGTAATGTAGCCTACAAAACAGAATAACATACTTGATACAAAACTGAAGTTGGGTATAGTAAGATATCTGCAACAAATTGCATATTTCTGCTAACAAGAAGTGATTCAATGTCAATCAACTTCCCTTTGCACACAAGTTGGTGAGGAGATCGAGCATGTTATTGAGATCACTAAACAAGGATGTTAAGTAAGTTAGTGAGTCAATCACTAAGTAAGTTAGTGAGTTTGCAGAGTAAGTTGGTGAGCTCACTGACAAGTTGTTGAGGAGATCAAGCATGTTGGTGAGGAGATCAAGCATGTTGTTGAGGAGATCAAGCATGTTGGTGAGGAGATCAAGCATGTTGGTGAGGAGATCAAGCATGTTGGTGAGGAGATCAATCATGTTGGTGAGGAGATCAAGCATGTTGTTGAGGAGATCAAGCATGTTGGTGAGGAGATCGAGCACGTTGGTGAGGAGATCGAGCACTTTGGTGAGGAGATCGAGCACGTTGGTGTAGAGATCGAGCACGTTGGTGTAGAGATCGAGCACGTTGGTGTAGAGATCGAGCATGTTGGTGAGGAGATCGAGCATGTTGGTGAGGAGATCGAGCATGTTGGTGAAAAGATCGAGCATGTTGTTGAGGAGATCAAGCATGTTGGTGAGCAGATCAAGCATGTTGGTGAGGAATTCAAGCATGTTGTTGAGGAGATCAAGCATGTTGGTGAAGAGATCAAGCATGTTGGTGAGGAGATCAAGCATGTTGGTGAGGAGTTCAAGCACGTTGGTGAGGAGATCAAGCACGTTGGTGAGGAGATCAAGCACATTGGTGAGGAGATCGAGCATGTTGGTGAGGAGATCAAGCATGTTGGTGAGGAGATCAAGCATGTTGGTGAGGAGATCAAGCATGTTGGTGAGAAGATCAAGCACGTTGTTGAGGAAATCAAGTACGTTGGTGAGGAGATCAAGCATGTTGGTGAGGAGATCAAGCACGTTGGTGAGGAGATCAAGCACGTTGGTGAGGAGATCAAGCATGTTGGTGAGGAGATCAAGCACGTTGGTGAGGAGATCAAGCATGTTGGTGAGGAGATCAAGCACGTTGGTGAGGAGATTGAGCACGTTGGTGAGGAGATTGAGCACGTTGGTGAGGAGATCAAGCACGTTGGTGAGGAGATCAAGCACGTTGGTGAGGAGATCAAGCACGTTGGTGAGGAGATCAAGCATGTTGGTGAGGAGATCGAGCACGTTGGTGAGGAGATCAAGCATGTTGTTGAGGAGATCAAGCACGTTGGTGAGGAGATCAAGCACGTTGGTGAGGAGATCGAGCATGTTGGTGAGGAGATCGAGCACGTTGGTGAGGAGATCGAGCATGTTGGTGAGGAGATCGAGCATGTTGTTGAGGAGATCAAGCATGTTGGTGAGGAGATCAAGCACGTTGTTGAGGAGATCAAGCAGGTTGGTGAGGAGATCAAGCACGTTGGTGAGGAGATCAAGCATGCTGGTGAGGAGATCAAGCATGCTGGTGAGAAGATCAAGCACGTTGGTGAGGAGATCGAGCACATTGGTGAGGAGATCGAGCATGTTGGTGAGGAGATCGAGCATGTTGGTGAGGAGATCGAGCACGTTGGTGAGGAGATCGAGCATGTTGTTGAGGAGATCGAGCATGTTGTTGAGGAGATCAAGCATGTTGTTGAGGAGATCAAGCATGTTGGTGAGGAGATCAAGCATGTTGGTGAGGAGATCAAGCATGTTGGTGAGGAAATCAAGCATGTTATTGAGGAGATCAAGCCATGTTGGTGAGGAGATCAAGCCATGCTGGTGAGGAGATCAAGCACGTTGGTGAGGAGATCAAGCATGTTGGTGAGGAGATCAAGCACGTTGGTGAGGAGATTGAGCACGTTGGTGAGGAGATCAAGCACGTTGGTGAGGAGATCAAGCACGTTGGTGAGGAGATCAAGCACGTTGGTGAGGAGATCAAGCATGTTGGTGAGGAGATCGAGCACGTTGGTGAGGAGATCAAGCATGTTGTTGAGGAGATCAAGCACGTTGGTGAGGAGATCAAGCACGTTGGTGAGGAGATCAAGCATGTTGGTGAGGAGATCGAGCACGTTGGTGAGGAGATCGAGCATGTTGGTGAGGAGATCAAGCATGTTGGTGAGGAGATCAAGCATGTTGGTGAGGAGATCAAGCACGTTGTTGAGGAGATCAAGCAGGTTGGTGAGGAGATCAAGCACGTTGGTGAGGAGATCAAGCATGCTGGTGAGGAGATCAAGCATGCTGGTGAGGAGATCAAGCATGTTGGTGAGGAGATCAAGCACGTTGTTGAGGAGATCAAGCATGTTGGTGAGGAGATCAAGCACGTTGTTGAGGAGATCAAGCAGGTTGGTGAGGAGATCAAGCACGTTGGTGAGGAGATCAAGCATGCTGGTGAGGAGATCGAGCATGCTGGTGAGAAGATCGAGCACGTTGGTGAGGAGATCGAGCACATTGGTGAGGAGATCGAGCATGTTGGTGAGGAGATCGAGCATGTTGGTGAGGAGATCGAGCACGTTGGTGAGGAGATTGAGCATGTTGTTGAGGAGATTGAGCATGTTGTTGAGGAGATCGAGCATGTTGTTGAGGAGATCAAGCATGTTGGTGAGGAGATCAAGCATGTTGGTGAGGAAATCAAGCATGTTGGTGAGGAGATCAAGCCATGTTGGTGAGGAGATCAAGCCATGCTGGTGAGGAGATCAAGCACGTTAGTGAGGAGATCAAGCATGTTGGTGATGAGATCAAGCATGTTGGTGATGAGATCAAGCACGTTGGTGAGGAGATCAAGCATGTTGGTGAGGAGATCGAGCATGTTGGTGAGGAGATCGAGCATGTTGGTGAGGAGATCGAGCATGTTGGTGAGGAGATCGAGCACGTTGGTGAGGAGCTCGAGCACATTGGTGAGGAGCTCGAGCACGTTGGTGAGGAGATCGAGCACGTTGGTGAGGAGATCGAGCACGTTGGTGAGGAGCTCGAGCACGTTGGTGAGGAGATCAAGCACGTTGGTGAGATCAAGCATGTTGTTGAGATCACTTATGGTGGTGAGTTTACTGAGCAAGTTGGTGAGGTCACTAAGTAACTTGGTGAGTTTGCAGAGCAAGTTGGTGAGTTTACTGAGCAAGTTGGAGAGATCACTGAGCAAGTTGGTGATTTCAAAGCAAATTGGTGAGGTCACTGAGCAAGTTGGTGAGGTCACTGAGCAAGTTGGTGAGTTTGCAGAGCAATTTGGTGAGTTTCCAAAGCAATATTTAATTTCAGCAGATCTGTTGCTGCAGAGATAGTCACTAGATTTTAAATTCACTGGTTTGTTAGGAAAATATGTTATTATAGTGGGAAGACACCTGTTGACCTGCGTAGCATTCACACCATCTTGATGCAGTCTCAGCTTTGCTGGACAGGACAAGTATCTCGCATGTCAGATGAGTGTCTTCTAAAAACACTTCTGTTTGGCGAGCTAAAGCAAGGAACACGCTCCCAAGGTGGCCAGAAGCAGCATTTCAAGGACACACTAAAAGCCGCACTGAAAGCTTTTAACATCAGTCATGGCACACAGGAGCAGTTGGCCCAAGACAGAGGAACATGACGATCAGCTGTTCACAAGAAAGCTAAAGTATGAAAGGCCAACAGGATTGCTGCTGCTGAAGACTGCAGGCAGACCAGGAAAATAGGGCCAACAACCCTGTGGCAGCTGCTACCATTCCCTGTTCGCACTGCCAGAGACACTTCCGGGCACAGATTGGCCTCAATAGCCACCTGGGGACCAACAGAGCAAGATCCTGACCCAGGATGACTAGATGTTCTTTGTCGCATCGACAGACGAACAACACACAACAATGTATGTGAAAAGAATAAAACCAATGAATTATTTAGGTAACATACAGTAAGCAAAGTTCACTTACCGATCACAGCGACTCCATATGCCATTTTTTTCACACCCATCCGGTAACTACAAGTAGGTACCATGAATTCAGTGGTCATTGGAATCCTTCCTGGTATTTGGCTTTTTTGGACAATTGCTGGATTTTTTTCTACAAGTTTCTTTGCTATATCTACTGTATTGTACTTGAAAATTCCTCCCTAAAATGAAAATATTTGCATTGCAGATGTTTACTGTATAATAGATGCATATTAGCAGTCAGACTTGTGAACACTCAGCAGTAGAGCAGTCAGACTTGTGAACACTCAGTGCTATAGCAGTCAGACTTGTGAACACTGAGTACTATAGCAGTCAGACTTGTGAACACTCAGTACTATAGCAGTCAGACTTGTGAACACTCAGCAGTAGAGCAGTCAGACTTGTGAACACTCAGCAGTAGAGCAGTCAGACTTGTGAACACTCAGCAGTAGAGCAGTCAGACTTGTGAACACTCAGTACTATAGCAGTCAGACTTGTGAACACTGAGTACTATAGCAGGCAGACTTGTGAACACTCAGTACTATAGCAGTCAGACTTGTGAACACTCAGTACTATAGCAGTCAGACTTGTGAACACTCAGTACTATAGCAGTCAGACTTGTGAACACTCAGTACTATAGCAGTCAGACTTGTGAACACTCAGTACTATAGCAGTCAGACTTGTGAACACTCAGTACTATAGCAGTCAGACTTGTGAACACTCAGCAGTAGAGCAGTCAGACTTGTGAACACTCAGCAGTAGAGCAGTCAGACTGGTGAACACTCAGTACTATAGCAGTCAGACTTGTGAACACTTAGTACTATAGTAGTCAGAATTGTTAACACTGAGTACTATAGCAGTCAGACTTGTGAACACTCAGCAGTAGAGCAGTCAGACTTGTGAACACTCAGCAGTAGAGCAGTCAGACTTGTGAACACTCAGCAGTAGAGCAGTCAGACTGGTGAACACTCAGTACTATAGCAGTCAGACTGGTGAACACTCAGTACTATAGTAGTCAGAATTGTTAACACTGAGTACTATAGCAGTCAGACTTGTGGACACTGAGTACTATAGCAGTCAGACTTGTGGACACTCAGTACTATAGCAGTCAGACTTGTGAACACTCAGTACTACAGCAGTCAGACTTGTGAACACTCAGTACTACAGCAGTCAGACTTGTGAACACTTTGTGGTATAGCAGTCAGACTTGTGAACACTCAGTAATATAGCAGTCAGACTTGTGTACACTTGGTGGTATAGCAGTCAGACTTGTGTACACTTGGTGGTATAGCAGTCAGACCTGTAGACACTCAGTACTGTAGCAGTTAGATTAGTGGACACTCAGTACTGTAGCAGTTAGATTAGTGGACACTCAGTACTATGTCAGTCTGACTTGTGAATACTTGGTAGTATATCAGTCAGACTTGTGAATACTTGGTAGTATAGCAGTCAGATCTGTGAACACTCAGTACTATAGTAGTCAAAATTGTTAACACTCAGTACTATAGTGAAAAATTAATACTATAGCAGTCAGACTTGTGAACACTTGGTGGTATAGCAGTCTGACTTGTGAATACTTGGTAGTATAGCAGTCAGATCTGTGAACACTCAGTACTATAGCAGTCTGAATTGTGAACACTCAGTACTATAGCAGTCTGAATTGTGAACACTCAGTACTATAGCAGTCAGACTTGTGAACACTCAGCAGTAGAGCAGTCAAACTTGTGAACACTCAGTACTATAGCAGTCTGAATTGTGAACACTCTGTACTATAGCAGTCAGACTTGTGAACACTCAGTACTATAGCAGTCAGACTTGTGAACACTCAGCAGTAGAGCAGTCAAACTTGTGAACACTCAGTACTATAGCAGTCAGAATTGTGGACACTTAGCAGTAGAGCAGTCAAACTTGTGAACACTCAGTACTGTAGCAGTTAGATTAGTGGACACTCAGTACTATGTCAGTCTGACTTGTGAATACTTGGTAGTATATCAGTCAGACTTGTGAATACTTGGTAGTATAGCAGTCAGATCTGTGAACACTCAGTACTATAGTAGTCAGAATTGTTAACACTCAGTACTATAGTGAAAAATTAATACTATAGCAGTCAGACTTGTGAACACTTGGTGGTATAGCAGTCAGACTTGTGAACACTTGGTAGTATAGCAGTCTGACTTGTGAATACTTGGTAGTATAGCAGTCAGATCTGTGAACACTCAGTACTATAGTAGTCAGAATTGTTAACACTGAGTACTATAGCAGTCAGACTTGTGAACACTCAGCAGTAGAGCAGTCAGACTTGTGAACACTCAGCAGTAGAGCAGTCAGACTTGTGAACACTCAGCAGTAGAGCAGTCAGACTTGTGGACACTCAGCAGTAGAGCAGTCAGACTGGTGAACACTCAGTACTATAGCAGTCAGACTGGTGAACACTCAGTACTATAGTAGTCAGAATTGTTAACACTGAGTACTATAGCAGTCAGACTTGTGGACACTCAGTACTATAGCAGTCAGACTTGTGGACACTCAGTACTATAGCAGTCAGACTTGTGGACACTCAGTACTATAGCAGTCAGACTTGTGAACACTCAGTACTACAGCAGTCAGACTTGTGAACACTTTGTGGTATAGCAGTCAGACTTGTGAACACTCAGTAATATAGCAGTCAGACTTGTGTACACTTGGTGGTATAGCAGTCAGACCTGTAGACACTCAGTACTGTAGCAGTTAGATTAGTGGACACTCAGTACTGTAGCAGTTAGATTAGTGGACACTCAGTACTATGTCAGTCTGACTTGTGAACACTCAGTACTATAGCAGTCTGACTTGTGAATACTTGGTAGTATAGCAGTCAGACTTGTGAATACTTGGTAGTATAGCAGTCAGATCTGTGAACACTCAGTACTATAGTAGTCAAAATTGTTAACACTCAGTACTATAGTGAAAAATTAATACTATAGCAGTCAGACTTGTGAACACTTGGTGGTATAGCAGTCTGACTTGTGAATTGGTAGTATAGCAGTCTGACTTGTGAATACTTGGTAGTATAGCAGTCAGATCTGTGAACACTCAGTACTATAGCAGTCTGAATTGTGAACACTCAGTACTATAGCAGTCTGAATTGTGAACACTCAGTACTATAGCAGTCAGACTTGTGAACACTCAGCAGTAGAGCAGTCAAACTTGTGAACACTCAGTACTATAGCAGTCTGAATTGTGAATACTTGGTAGTATAGCAGTCAGACTTGTGAATACTTGGTAGTATAGCAGTCAGATCTGTGAACACTCAGTACTATAGTAGTCAAAATTGTTAACACTCAGTACTATAGTGAAAAATTAATACTATAGCAGTCAGACTTGTGAACACTTGGTGGTATAGCAGTCTGACTTGTGAATACTTGGTAGTATAGCAGTCAGACTTGTGAACACTCAGTACTATAGCAGTCAGACTTGTGAACACTTGGTGGTATAGCAGTCTGACTTGTGAATTGGTAGTATAGCAGTCTGACTTGTGAACACTCTGTACTATAGCAGTCAGACTTGTGAACACTCAGTACTATAGCAGTCAGACTTGTGAACACTCAGCAGTAGAGCAGTCAAACTTGTGAACACTCAGTACTATAGCAGTCAGAATTGTGGACACTCAGCAGTAGAGCAGTCAAACTTGTGAACACTCAGTACTATAGCAGTCAGACTTGTGAACACTCAGTACTGTAGCAGTCAGACTTGTGAACACTCAGTACTGTAGCACTCAGACTTGTGAACACTTGGTAGTATATCAGTCTGACTTGTGAACACTCAGTACTACAGCAGTCAGACTTGTGAACACTTTGTGGTATAGCAGTCAGACTTGTGAACACTCAGTAATATAGCAGTCAGACTTGTGTACACTTGGTGGTATAGCAGTCAGACCTGTAGACACTCAGTACTGTAGCAGTTAGATTAGTGGACACTCAGTACTATGTCAGTCTGACTTGTGAATACTTGGTAGTATATCAGTCAGACTTGTGAATACTTGGTAGTATAGCAGTCAGATCTGTGAACACTCAGTACTATAGTAGTCAGACTTGTGAACACTCAGCAGTAGAGCAGTCAAACTTGTGAACACTCAGTACTATAGCAGTCAGAATTGTGGACACTCAGCAGTAGAGCAGTCAAACTTGTGAACACTCAGTACTATAGCAGTCAGACTTGTGAACACTCAGTACTGTAGCAGTCAGACTTGTGAACACTCAGTACTGTAGCAGTCAGACTTGTGAACACTTGGTAGTATATCAGTCTGACTTGTGAACACTTAGTACTATAGCAATCAGACTTGTGAACAATCAATACTATAGCAGTCAGACTTGTGAACACTTGGTGGTATAGCAGTCATACTAGTAGACACTCAGTACTGTAGCAGTCAGATTAGTGGACACTCAGTACTAGCAGTCTGACTTGTGAATACTTGGTAGTATAGCAGTCAGATCTGTGAACACTCAGCACTATAGTAGTCAGGATTGTAAACACTTGGTTGTATAGCAGTCAGACTTGTGAACACTTGGTAGTATAGCAGTCAGTCTTGTGAACACTTTTTGGTATAGCAGTCAGACTTGTAGACACTCAGTACTGTAGCAGTTAGATTAGTGGACACTCAGTACTATGTCAGTCTGACTTGTGAATACTTGGTAGTATAGCAGTCAGACTTGTGAACACTCAGTACTATAGCCGTCTGAATTGTGAACACTCAGTACTATAGAAGTCTGAATTGTGAACACTCAGTACTATAGTAGTCAGAATTGTGAACACTCAGTTCTATAGTAGTCAGAATTGTGAACACTCAGTACTATAGCAGTCAGACTTGTCAACACTCAGCAGTAGAGCAGTTAGACTTGTGAACACTCAGCAGTAGAGCAGTCAGACTTGTGAACACTCAGCAGTAGAGCAGTCAGACTTGTGAACACTCAGCAGTAGAGCAGTCAGACTTGTGAAAACTCAGTACTATAGCAGTCAGACTTGTGAATACTCAGCAGTAGAGCAGTCAGACCTGTGAATACTCAGTATTATAGCAGTCAGACTTGTGAACACTTGGCAGTATAGCAGTCAGACTTGTGAACATTTGGTGGTATAACAGTCAGACTTGTGAACACTTGGTAGTATAGTAGTAAGACTTGTGAACATTTGGTGGTATAACAGTCAGACTTGTGAACACTTGATAGTATAGCAGTAGTAAGACTTGTGAACACTTGGTAGTATAGTAGTAAGACTTGTGAAAACTCAGTACTATAGCAGTCAGACTTCTGAACACTTGGTGGTATAGCAGTCAGACTTGTGAACACTCAGTAATATAGCAGTAAGACTTGTGAACACTCAGTACTATAGCAGTCAGACTTGTGAACACTCAGTACTATAGCAGTCAGACTGGTGAACACTCAGCAGTAGAGCAGTCAGACTGGTGAACACTCAGTACTATAGTAGTCAGAATTGTTAACACTCAGTACTATAGCAGTCAGACTTGTCAACACTCAGCAGTAGAGCAGTTAGACTTGTGAACACTCAGCAGTAGAGCAGTCAGACTTGTAAACACTTAGTACTATAGCAATCAGACTTGTGAACAATCAATACTATAGCAGTCAGACTTGTGAACACTTGGTAGTATAGCAGTCAGACTTGTAGACATTCAGTACTGTAGCAGTCAGATTAGTGGACACTCAGTACTAGCAGTCAGACTTGTGAACACTTGGTTGTATAGCAGTCAGACTTGTGAACACTTGGTAGTATAGCAGTCAGTCTTGTGAACACTTGGTAGTATAGCAGTCAGTCTTGTGAACACTTTTTGGTATAGCAGTCAGACTAGTAGACACTCAGTACTGTAGCAGTCAGATTAGTGGACACTCAGTACTATAGTAGTCAGGATTGCGAACACTTGGTAGTACAGCAGTCAGACTTGTGAACACTTGGTTGTATAGCAGTCAGACTTGTGAACACTTGGTAGTATAGCAGTCAGTCTTGTGAACACTTGGTAGTATAGCAGTCAGTCTTGTGAACACTTTTTGGTATAGCAGTCAGACTAGTAGACACTCAGTACTGTAGCAGTCAGATTAGTGGACACTCAGTACTATAGTAGTCAGGATTGCGAACACTTGGTAGTACAGCAGTCAGACTTGTGAACACTTGGTTGTATAGCAGTCAGACTTGTGAACACTTGGTAGTATAGCAGTCAGTCTTGTGAACACTTGGTAGTATAGCAGTCAGTCTTGTGAACACTTTTTGGTACAGCAGTCAGACGAGTAGACACTCAGTACTAGCAGTCAGATTTGTGAACACTTGGTAGTATAGCAGTAAGACTTGTTAACACTTGGTAGTATAGCAGTCAGACTAGTTGAATACTTACACGATGACTGTGTGCAGTGAACACAAAATGTGGTTTTAATCTGTATATAAGCTGTTAAAACAGGAAAAAATAATGTTATTAAACTTTTAGTAGTACATTTGTACTTGTGGTGGGAGAACATAATTATGTTGCTTTTGCTATGTTCAGGTTTAGGTAGGTAGTTGAGATAGTTCAAAGGGCATTTGCATTTTGAGGTTAGCCGTAAAGTTTTATTAAATATCTTAATGGGCTTTACTCTTTTTTTTTTAAATATTTGTTTAATCTTTAATTTATTCATTTATATTTTCTGCATTTCAGTAACTATATTGATATTGTTTTAAAATTGTCTGAAATTTTATTCTCATTTTCAAAATTGATTTATGCCAACAGATGACTAAAGCAAAGAAAGCTTGGAAAGGTATTGGAGGCATGAAGTACAACTAAGGAATACTGTATTTACTTATTGTTTCATTAAACTTTGATGTGTGGTACTCAATTTATCTGTAAACAGCTATAAATTTGGTATTTTATGCAAATTAGGTAATTAGCAAGCAAAAATATTAACTCTAAACTGTATATGGCTTATTCCTAAGCATCTATGTACCAAGTTTCATTGAATCTGATGAGTGGTTAAGATATTGGTACATCTTAATCAGTATTTGAACTCTTTGAATACTAGATTCATCCATGGTCCTCTAAAACATGCAGGTCAGAGTAAATCTTGTGTCTATCTGATACAAAATTAATAAGCACAGTCCTCATCTAATTTAAGATACACAAATGTACATGTATATAGTTTTGTTTATAATAATATAGTTGGAACATAAACATGTCAGAGATATGGATCCAGAAGCTGATACTTGATTATGATGATTTTTTAACATTAAAATGACTGACATCTTGTATCTGATTGTCAAACGAGGACTTGTCTATATTGAGAGATATTAAAACAGCATTAATTAAAACAAAATGGCCACTGGTTGGCCATTTTAAATACATCTATATATCTATAACATGATGTAGAACGAATATATAAAATTTTAACAAAGACTGTCGGCCACTTTCAATCCGACCTGAAAAACAAAATGACGTGCGTCAAGGTCCAATAAAGTCTAATGTAGGTACTAAGTTTGAACAAAATCCATGTCTAAACAACCGAAATCCAATTCCGGAATGCCAAAAAAGCTTGTTTTCAATGATTTTTCAGCACAAAAATGGCTGTCATTTAGCCATATTGAATCAGAGCATGAAACAAATGTGCATATGTATAATATTATGTATGATGTATGTGTGAATTTCAATGTAATCGGTTCGGCATGTCCAAGATACAAGTTTGGACGCACGAGATCAATCCACTGCAAACAAAGAATTTATATCAAAATGCATAAAAATTTTGACAGAAAAATACTGTGTTTGAAGGGGTATTAAAGGACACATTATCTCCATTGCTTATCTTTACATTGTATTTTGAACTCATTGAAATGTATATTTTGTGCCATATTTGAACACATATTTTTAATTAGACACAGCAAGAATGTAGCACACAATGGATATCGAATAACATCACCGAATAACCACATACAGGAGGAGAGGTATAATAAGGTTATCACAAGAAAACCAATCAGGCAGTGTATAGGATTGCATCAACATTTGCTACACATTGGTCAATTAAAGTACATTGTACTTGTTTCATGCATATTTTGCAATATTCTCATAACTGTATAATAATCCTTGTATTTGATCCAAGGTAGTGTCCTTCTTACCTCGGCCCTCCTGGATTCTTTCACGCCTCCTAACGAATTATGTGTAATCAACACCCTAAATTTGTTGTCACTTTTTAAAATAAGGTCCTCTATATCCTCATCTAGTTCTTTACGAAATATTTCTTCATCAACCAAATCAGTCGGCCTCATCCACGGCACAAGATTGAACTAACAAAGAAATGAAATAAAGCTAAGAAATATCTCTAATGTGCTGAAGACATAAGAAAAAATATAACAAATATTAATATGAATCAAAATACATATTGCCACATGTATTCAAAAGCATTCCAAATAAACCCATTTGACCACAAGTGTATATTATGTTTTTATGCATAGTATGGGACCTGCAAGTGTACATGTTTCTATGCATATGGGACCCACAAGTGTATATGTTTCTATGCATAGTATGGGACCCACAAGTGTACATGTTTCTATGCATAGTATGGGACCCATAAGTGTATATATTTCTATGCATATGGGACCCACAAGTGTATATGTTTCTATGCATAGTATGGGACCCACAAGTGTATATGTTTCTATGCATATGGGACCCATAAGTGTATATGTTTCTATGCATAGTATGGGACCCACAAGTGTATATGTTTCTATGCATATGGGACCCATAAGTGTACATGTTTCTATGCATAGTATGGGACCCACAAGTGTAATGTTTCTATGCATAGTATGGGACCTACAAGTGTACATGTTTCTATGTTTAGTATGGGACCCATAAGTGTATATGTTTCTATGCATAGTATGGGACCCACAAGTGTATATGTTTCTATGCATAGTATGGGACCCACAAGTGTATATGTTTCTATGCATAGTATGGGACCCATAAGTGTACATGTTTCTATGCATAGTATGGGACCTGCAAGTGTACATGTTTCTATGCATATGGGACCCACAAGTGTATATGTTTCTATGCATAGTATGGGACCCACAAGTGTACATGTTTCTATGCATAGTATGGGACCCATAAGTGTATATGTTTCTATGCATATGGGACCCATAAGTGTATATGTTTCTATGCATAGTATGGGACCCACAAGTGTATATGTTTCTATGCATATGGGACCCATAAGTGTACATGTTTCTATGCATAGTATGGGACCCACAAGTGTAATGTTTCTATGCATAGTATGGGACCTACAAGTGTACATGTTTCTATGTTTAGTATGGGACCCATAAGTGTATATGTTTCTATGCATAGTATGGGACCCACAAGTGTATATGTTTATATGCATAGTATGGGACCAACAAGTGTACATGTTTCTATGCATAGTATGGGACCCACAAGTGTATATGTTTCTATGCATAGTATAGGACCTACAAGTGTACATGTTTCTATGTTTAGTATGGGACCCATAAGTGTATATGTTTCTATGCATAGTATGGGACCCACAAGTGTATATGTTTCTATGAATATGGGACCCATAAGTGTACATGTTTCTATGCATAGTATGGGACCCATAAGTGTATATGTTTCTATGCATAGTATGGGACCTGCAAGTGTATATGTTTCTATGTATAGTATGGGACCTGCAAGTGAACATGTTTCTATGCGTGGTATGGGACCCACAAGTGTACATGTTTCTATGCATAGTATGGGACCCATAAGTGTACATGGATCTATGCATAGTATGGGACCTGCAAGTGAACATGTTTCTATGGGTGGTATGGTACCTACAAGTGTATATGTTTCTATGCATAGTATGGGACCCATAAGTGTACATGTTTCTATGCATAGTATGGGACCTGCAAGTGAACATGTTTCGATGCGTGGTATGGGACCCACAAGTGTATATGTTTCTATGCATAGTATGGGACCCATAAGTGTACATGATTCTATGCATAGTATGGGATTGCAAGTTTACATGTTTCTATGCATATGAGACCCACAAGTGTACATGTTTCTATGCATAGTATGGGACCCACAAGTGTACATGTTTCTATGCATAGTATGGGACCCATAAGTGTATATATTTCTATGCATATGGGACCCACAAGTGTATATGTTTCTATGCATAGTATGGGACCCACAAGTGTATATGTTTCTATGCATATGGGACCCATAAGTGTATATGTTTCTATGCATAGTATGGGACCCACAAGTGTATATGTTTCTATGCATATGGGACCCATAAGTGTACATGTTTCTATGCATAGTATGGGACCCACAAGTGTAATGTTTCTATGCATAGTATGGGACCTACAAGTGTACATGTTTCTATGTTTAGTATGGGACCCATAAGTGTATATGTTTCTATGCATAGTATGGGACCCACAAGTGTATATGTTTCTATGCATAGTATGGGACCCACAAGTGTATATGTTTCTATGCATAGTATGGGACCCATAAGTGTACATGTTTCTATGCATAGTATGGGACCTGCAAGTGTACATGTTTCTATGCATATGGGACCCACAAGTGTATATGTTTCTATGCATAGTATGGGACCCATAAGTGTACATGATTCTATGCATAGTATGGGACCTGCAAGTTTACATGTTTCTATGCATATGAGACCCACAAGTGTATATGTTTCTATGCATAGTATGGGACCCATGAGTGTACATGTTTCTGTGAATAGTATGGGACCTGCAAGTTTACATGTTTCTATGCATATGGGACCCACAAGTGTAGATTTTTCTATGCAAAGTATGGAACCCACAAGTGTACATGTTTCTATGTTTAGTATGGAACCCATAGGTGTATATGTTTCTATGCATAGTATGGGACCCACAAGTGTACATGTTTCTATGCATAGTATGGGACCCACAAGTGTATATGTTTCTATGCATAGTATGGGACCCACAAGTGTATATGTTTCTATGCATAGTATGGTACCCACAAGTGTATATGTTTCTATGCATAGTATGGGACCCACAAGTGTATATGTTTCTATGCACAATATGGGGCCCACAAGTGTATACATTTCTAGGCATAGTATGGGACCCACAAGTGTAGATGTTTCTATGCATAGTATGAGACCAACAAGTGTACATGTTTCTATGCATAGTATGGGACCCACAAGTGTATGTTTCTATGCATAGTATGGGACCCACAAGTGTACATGTTTCTATGCATGCTATGGTGCCCACAAGTGTATATGTTTCTATGCATAGTATGGGACCCACAAGTGTACATGTTTCTATGCATAGTATGGGACCCATAAGTGTATATGTTTCTATGCATAGTATATGGCCCACAAGTGTACATGTTTCTATGCATGCTATGGTGCCCACAAGTGTATGTGTTTCTATGCATGCTATGGTGCCCACAAGTGTATGTGTTTCTATGCGTGGTATGGGACCCACAAGTGTATACCGTATGTTTCTATGCATAGTATGGGACATATATGTTGCTATGCAAGTCGCTTGCAATTGTCCAGTGTGCAGGCCTAGCCACCACTGAGGTGGGCTACAACAGCTTTCCTTGCAAATGAACTTTCTGAAACATATGGACAATATCTTTGCATCCCACCACACCAGTGTTTGCAGGCTGCATCTCAGCTTGGATATTATGCAGCAGCTATTACCGGTAAGTATGTAAATATTGTAAAACAAACCTTCAGAACATCTACATTTTTATACGGCACAACTTCAGACAAAGAATCAAAGTTTTCTTCAAATCTTCGTGCGAGTTCATATGTCATCTTGTCAGAGCCTTCACCTCCAATATCATTGTCTCCAGCTAACAGTACCATCTACATACAGGAACGAGAATATGCATCAAGTCAAGCTTTTTGTATTTGAGTTTATGTCATATAAATAATACTAGTATAACCAAACTATACATGATGTCCCATGGCTGATGATTTAAATATTTATGCATCATAGAAGTTTTATTATGGTATGATCCAATTGGTTCCTTTAATTAAAACATAGTGGAGACACATTTATTGGTGTATTCTCAAGCTACAACTTCTTGAAGTAACATTTTTTGGTTTTTATTGGGCAAGTTTCTTTTAATGGTTAACCTAGTGAATCCAAAGGCATTGATAATTGTGACAGTTTTAAATACTTACTACAGATTATTTGACCTTGTGGAAACCTTTCAAGCTAATTAGTGCAAATTAGTTTTTTAATTCATTCCTAGTTGACTAGTAGTCATGGACATACATACCACTTTTAAATATTTATTTTTATTTTTTATTTTAGGGGTAATCTTAGGTTGTTAAAAAACTGTTGAATTCTGTGACTGCTATAACACAGATATTATCATTAATTGTATTTATTAAATTTCTAATTTGATTGTTTTTTTTGCTACCTGAAGACATGAAATTTCCATTTTGCCTCATTGTCTCAAATAGAAACATATATTTATATATGCTATAACTATGGAGAAAGGTTATGCAAATACATTCAAATTGTACTGACCTTAACGTTTAGATATTTTGGTATAACAAAAATGTTATCAAAGAATCTCTTCTGGTAAGAGGAATATTGCTGCTTGGTAGCAATACTTCCTTCATCCACCAAGTCACCAAGGAACACAACAATATCAGGTTCAAAAAAATGTATTGCAAGTTGAAACGTCCTCCGAAGATAAGTATCAGAGTCCCATCGAGACAGCATCCCGATGAGGGAGGGCGGTTCATTGATTATCCCCTGGATTTGTGGGTCGCCGACAAATAAAATCTTCACATTGTCTGGGTGTTCCAGTGTCATTCCAAGTTCCCCAGGAGAAAGCTTCCAACTTCTCCTCATCCGTGCATATTCAAAGAATTCGTTGTAGAGTATCAGACAGAAGAAAAGAATGCTGTAGATAAGTAGGGCTGCACGGTTGCCACGGGTGATCCTCATAATTCAAGAAATGAAGACAAGTGTCTTGATTCATTCGTCATGTGACAGGAATATCCTTACAGTTTACAACAATACAGTTTGATCAGACAAATACGATTCTGTGCACATCCAATACTTGATAGCTACTGGTATATGGACACAGTACCTAGTAATAAGGTAAAGACAGAAGTACAAAAAATGTAACTGTTAACAATTTAACAAATTGACAAATATATAATAATGTTTGCATATGCATCAAACCAAACAGGGAAATATTTGAAATACTGCTGATAATCAAGATAAGCTACAAGCAAGGACATCATATTCCATCAAATTCAGTATGGTCATAAAACACATTAAACTTGACTATGGAGTAAGTTAAGCAAAAATCAAATTCACAATTTTGTAGAGGAGCTTATAATATAAAATAAATTACAGATGGATTTTATTTGACACAAAATTTAGTATGAATGAAAAAACATACAATAAATCAGTGGTCAAGAAAAATAAATGAAAAACAGACTAAACTAAAACTTAGAAATAAAATCAATAAATTTCCCGACGCAATTGACAATGAAGCTATCTTTAGTGCCTAGCAAGCACTTAAATACCAGGGAGCTGTAATGAGAGCTCCCTGTAAATACCAAACCGATTGAGTGTAAAATTAATTAAGGTGCCAGGCGGTGCATGACTTTAGCGACACCGTCTGGTCCCTACCTGTGAAGGGCGATACATTCAGAGCATTTCTCGCATAAAATCTGAGAACAGACTACTGGTTAACTGCTTGAAGAATAAATGAAACATAAAAATGTACTGTGATTTTCGAAAATAACGAAAAACAATCCTAGTTTTTGTTCGTAACCGCTGCTCAGTAGTTAAATACGGGTTTACACTTAATGCCAATATGTCGCTAAACATAAAATATTAATATTTTTCACTAAATTAAAAAAACAAACATACGAGCACATGATCGTAAACTCGATATGCCAGGACTGTCTGACTTCCACGCCGACATTGTTGCCGACAGGTACAGCCCAGTCCCGAAACAACAGGGGCAGTTCCTGAACTCAGGGTCAATCCGGAGTACTGTACACAAGAGGTTGACAGTCGTGCGAAACACCACACAACCTGAAATTGTATCACATTAGGACCGGAAAGTTTAGATAAGAAAACAGTTAGTTTATAATCACCTCGTCGTCAACAGTAAATGGATTAACGCATCATAAACTCTTCGGTAACATCCCGGTTTTACGGTTCAAAGCATTCGGTTCACAGTGTAGTCAGTGTCAAAGGTTAAAACACCACCAACGACAACCATGAAATGCGCATGCGCTTTTTGATACGAAACCGAGGCAAATTTTTGTTGTGTGTATTTTTCTTGAGTTTGTTACCTGTCGTTCTCTGGGTTATCTAATGGTTTTTGTTTTGCAGAAGACTGTCCAGTCCAGTCTTGAGCACCCTCTGAATTCAGTAACAGGTTTCCTACACGCAGCTGAAAAACACTACATCAAAAAACTACAAAAATGGTAAGTAGAGCTAGTTTCTAGAGATCGATCGATGTACGTCGAGAACACAGTCAGCTGGCATCGGTGTCGCTGGGTGTATAAACCCTCTATCATATTCACCAGTGACACCGATGCCAGCTGACTGTGGTCGAGAAGTAATGCCGGTATTTGAAGTGATATGTCCAACATCAACAATTATAGTCCCATTTCCAACGTTTTCCTGGAAATAAACATGATATCTTATATTGAACTATTAGTATTCTCGGTTATTGACAGATGTGTTTAAAATAAAGAATTTCAAAATATAATATTTAGAAAATATAAAGAAGCTTTTAATTTTACCTCCATGGTTGGAATAAGCGATTTATCTACTAAAATGAATGATTATTGTACTCGTCACTAGTATACAGTATACTAAGTATATTCATACATGTATATAGTACATTTAACTTGTTGACAATTTTGGATTCCACTACTCTCTATGGCACGGATCTAGAAGCCGTACCTACACACGAATTGGTGACGTCACAAAATACATGACCTTCAATCGGGGTCGTTTCCTCGGTATATACGAATTGGTATATACAAATTACAATAAAGATACTTAAGACATTACACATAAGGTAAAATAAATCATGTGACAATATAATGATAATAACGGTAATAAATCCTAGCTTAACAGTTGAACAGAACGATCATATAGTCAGTCGGGTGACGCAGAGGGTCACGCACTTGTTACAAAATGGCCGTATGGTTGAAACTGGGTCATGGCGTGACGGGCGAGGAAGACATCATTAAACACTCTCAAAATCACAATAAATTGGGGAAGTGGTTGCATATTACGGCGTAGCCAACATGGGAAATAAAAAAACGCCCATTACAAACGACATGGGTTCGAATCACACGAGATACACACTCACCAGAACCGAAGCAATCAGAAACGAGCAATCGTTTTGGCTTTTCCGTTCAACTCATCGGAACACTGGAGTAGTTAGAAAAATGAACACCACTTAACGACCAACGTCGTGGCGTGGTACACAAGCGTGCCATCAAAATAAAACAAAATTAGCTTGAAAAGACAGTGGGTTCGAGTCCCGCTCAGAGCTACCGTAAAAAAAACGTAAATCAAATAAACTGAAATCTCTCAAACCGTAAACAAGTAAGCAAAGAACGTCGCGAAAAAATAATAAACCTCACAAAACTCCACCGTACAAAACTGAATGAATAAATAATAAAATAACTTACGTCTTAAACTGGACGACGAGCAACTTGTTCAACAGTTTCCAGTCACAAGAGATAAACAAGACCCAAGTCAAGGTAAGTTTTGTTAAAGTGTCGATGGCGTTCCCTATATTACGAAAACAATTCAGGCAACAGACGAATATCTTCTGTGGTGTTGTGGAATTTATACTGTGTCTGCGGAATTGTTGATTGAGGGTTCAAAGCCAGCTGTTAACATTTTGTTAGAAAGTTTCACAATTAAATCAAATATCCAATGATACCAGTATATTTATTTCATTATTTTAACAACTTGCAATGGTGTTAGTTGGTCAAACACGAGTTCTTACACCTAAATATGTATCAAATATTTATCCACACATTTATTCTCTCAATTTAACAACCTTGTAGAGGTGGAAATTAATTAAACAACAGGTATTTACTCACACATATAATGGTCAATATTTGTCCATACATTCATTCTGTCAATTTAAGAACTTGTAATTGTTGGAATTAATCAAATGAGAGTTGTCTACACCAAAATATTTGTCTGCACATTTATTCTCTCAATTTAACAACTTGTAATGGTGTAAAATAATTAAACGAGAGCTGTCTACACCAAAATAAGTCTAAAATATTTGTCCACACATTTATTCTCTCAATTTAACAACTTGTAATGGTGTAAAATTATTAAATGAGAGCTGTCTACACCAAAATAAGTCTAAAATATTTGTCCACACATTTATTCTCTCAATTTAACAACTTGTATTTGTGGGAATTAATGAAACGCGAGTTGTTTACACCAAAATAAGACTCAAATATTAGTCCATACATTTATTCTCTCAATTTAACAACTTGTAATGGTGTAAAATAATTAAACGAGAGCTGTCTACACCAAAATAAGTCTAAAATATTTGTCCGCACATTTATTCTCTCAATTTAACAACTTGTAATGGTGTAAAATAAATAAACGAGAGCTGTCTACACCAAAATAAGTCTAAAATATTTGTCCGCACATTTATTCTCTCAATTTAACAACTTGTAATGGTGTAAAATAATTAAACGAGAGCTGTCTACACCAAAATAAGTCTAAAATATTTGTCCGCACATTTATTCTCTCAATTTAACAACTTGTAATTGTGGAAAATAATTAAACGAGAGCTGTCTACACCAAAATAAGTCTAAAATATTTGTCCGCACATTTATTCTCTCAATTTAACAACTTGTAATTGTGGGAATTAATCAAACAAGAGCTGTCTACACCAAAATAAGTATTAAATATTTGTCCACACACTTATTCTCTCAATTTAACAACTTGTAATGGTGTAAAATAGTTAAATGAGAGCTGTCTACACCAAAATAAGTCTAAAATATTTGTCCGCACATTCATTCTCTCAATTTAACAACTTGTAATTGTGGGAATTAATCAAACGAGAGCTGTCTACACCAAAATAAGTCTAAAATATTTGTCCGCACATTTATTCTTTTAATTTAACAGCCTGTAATTGTGGGAATTAATCAAACGTGAGTTGTTCACACCAAACTAAGTATTAAATATTTGTTGATAAATTTATTCTCTCAATTTAACAACTTGTAATGGTGTAAAATAATTAAACGAGTTGTCTACACCAAAATTAATCTCAAATATTTGTCCACACATTTATTGTCACAATTTAACCACTTGTTAATAGTGGAAATTACTTAAACGCGACTTGTTTAATCAGTTGACATCAATGCAACTTACCCGCAGACAGTGCACAACAGAGTATCATTATTGAGCAAATATAAACAGAAACGTGTCTTGGCATTAGGTTTAGGGTCGGGTCAGGTATGGGCAACGGAATTACTAACAGGAACGTGTCTTGGCATTAGGGTTAGGGTCGGGTCAAGTATGGGCAACGCAAATGGCAAACACCCAATTGACAAAATGTACACTAACGGGTTATGCCATGTATATAGTTTACACAAGTAAAAACACAAAATTGCCAATTTTTTGGACAATTGTAACTCAATATATATACACACTATATACTCTTATCAAATGCAAACACAACCAGTCAATCCATCTTGGTCTTGTGGGTCAGTTCTCTACATAGTGATCAGGAGGAGCCGGGTTCAATTCCCTTGCCTGCCCATCTTTTTCTCGCAAACACTATTTGGCAATAAAGCTAAATATGACAACAAATTTTTCAATTTGCATGACTACCCACATAGCTCAGTTGATTTGTACTATGTCAGCAATGTGAGCGATCGCTGGTTCGAATCCAGTATGTTTAGTTAGATTTTTGAATGCTAGTGAAGACAGTGCTCCTATGAATAGGACTTAAATCTTATCTCTTGTGTGAAGACACTCGTGGTACAGTGGACAAGACAGTGCGCTGGGAACTCAAAGATCGCAAGTTCGAATCACGGATTGGACACTCCTACAAAATACATGAAAGACGTTAAAAACATAAACAGGGAATTCAAAAACTCAAGTCAGAAAAAGAGAACACAAGAATACTACCTCACATGGAAGCCAGTTGACGTCGACGAAGAACGAACTCAGTTGACAGCTGTAGGTCACGTGCAACAACAGACACGAGGAGCATGGCTGCTCTCCAAATGGGTCCCTTCTTTTGTATTGACCCCCTAATGGTTACTGATCCCCCTTTCTAACTCTTCCCCCAAAAATAATATATCGCCCCTTTTAAAATGTATTGACCCACAAATTAATGAATATTCATGAGCACAGAAACTGCTACGTCATGAATAAATTAGCATAATTAAAAAAAAATTGCATAAAGTGTAGGTACGTCTTCTGGAGTCCTGCCCTCTCTATTATTTTGGAACATATAAAAAAAACACAACACCTGAATATTTTAAGTAATCAATCACCACTTTGTGGCCCTCCTAGTTTTTAGTGCTGTCAGCATTCTTTACTTACCGTAGTTGTTGGTGGTATATCAATTGGATATACTGCCCTGTGGTTTTCCTGTTGACTGATTTTTTGTATCCAAAACCTCTCACATTTTGTGCACTGACCACAGTTGCTTGTAACATAAAGATAAAATCTACATGTTTGATAAAAGTCAAATTCATCTTTGTTTGAGAAACTTCTAATAAAACAAATACAGTACTTTTTTGTTGACTGTATGATTAGTGTGTTGTATTCAGGTACTGTAATGCTTCAAACTGCATGTACGATAAGATGATCATCAATTGATGAATGTGTAATTAATTTATTATTAGATGCTATCAAGGCAAAAACCGGCCACTGCGCCGAGTGTGCAAACCCAGTCAAAGGAGAAAGCCAAGAAGAAGCTGATTCCTAAACTTGAGGACTTTCTATCGGCTAGAGATTATACTGGAGCTATTACATTGCTAGAGGTAAGCAAATGACTAAAATGCTAATTGAAGGATGATTTTTTTCTTTGATGACCCCCTGTGAAGTATTAACTGTTACAAAATTTCGAAATTTTTTCTGAAGTATGACATTCTTATAGTGTCATTAGGGCCAATTAGTAATGGCCATTGCTGAAACGTGAACACTGAGAAAGTATAGCAAATATGCTATATACTGGTGCTGTACATTGAATCACTTGTAAATGAAAAAAAGATGGACGTAGGGTTTCATCCAGGTCTCAGGAAGGTGCCATCTATTGAAATCCAGTGTTATGAAGGGAACCTCAGTGATTGTGGTACAAAATGTCACGTTACCATGGTTTCTTGGCGAAATGTCAAAAACTTGAGGGGCTAAGCCTCTCTGTTTGACAGCTGCTCACTAAGTATTTTATATGTCATTTTCCTTGATAATGGTTTCCATCACATGACCATTTTCAACGAAATCTCAACCACTCGGTCCATAGTTTTCAAATCCATTTTATATGACATTAGCTTTTTGTAGGGTTACTTTGCCCATGCAATTATGTCTAAAACAATATTTTAAGACTTAATGTGGTTATATATATTAAACAAATCACAGCTATTGACGCTTTTAAAAAAAAATATCTCTTACCATATAAAACCTTTTACATTACTGGGTATACTGTAGCGCATGTACTTGCGTAAATAAGTGATACGTGTTTATGGCGAAAATAAGTTGTTGCCAGACCTATAACTGTTTTATTATCTCAACTCAGTTCACTCGTAGTAGTGGTAAAAGTAGTGAAGAGACTGACTTGTGGATTGCTTACTGTGCGTTTCATCTTGGTGATTATAAAAGAGCAATGGATGAGTATGAAAGAATGACAAAGAAAGACGCGTGTCATCCCGATGTATGGTGTAATGTGGCATGTTGTTATTTCTTTCTTGGAATGTACCCTGAAGCTGATGCCGCAACTCAAAAGGGTAAGATATACATGTACATTGTTATTATCATCATACAATGTGTAAGGTATTGATGCCATTTCACGGGCATAAATAAATTCTGTTCTTTACATTTAAAGCCATTTTTGCTGGGAAAGGATTGACCAGCTTTGTTATTAGTCCAAGAAAATTGTTCAGCTTGGAATGTGTCTGAACCTCTCATTAGTATGCAAGAATGTAGGAATGTACCAAGAAAATTTTTTTTCTGGAGTAAATTGTAGTGTATTTTACTTATGAATGGTCAAAAAGTGCATGGAGATTTTATGAAAATGTGTGGATGTTAACAGAATGATGTCATCTGGTCACAGTTGCGCAATAAATGATGGACTATTTTGGGTGTAGCTATAAAATGTGTCACCAAAGTACTCACACGTGTGCATGGATTACAATAGTTTGTGCTGTGAAGAAACTCCATTAGAAAATAAGTATTGTGTAATTTGTAGTGAGAATGTATTCAAATAGATTTATGTTTATGAATCTTGTTCCTTTTCAAAGTGTATTTATATAATAAAAATTGTTTATGAAAATGCTTTTTATACTTTTTCGATGAATTGAATTTACAAATGATGAGTTATTTTGTTATACCATCACTAAAATTGTGTGTTACGAATGTCTGATAGTTTAGGCTTTGTGTTCCTGCAAACGGGAAGACATTTACTGGTGTACAGTGGACATCGATAAAAGCTAACGTATTTCGAAAGTTGTGAAATCATACTACTGTTTTGGCATTATACAACTTGCAGTTCCTTTTTGATGGATTTTGTGTTACTGGCCGTGTTATCAAACTGTAGTATTATGTAAATCTGTCCCGGGAAAATCTGCAAGCAAAGTTTAAATTGCCATTTTCACGCTACGTTATAATGTGGAGTCATCATCTGAGTATGCACGATTGTTCGTCTCGTGTTCCCCAACGCATTTAAAAAATCCCTTTTGAATTTAGGGGACTTTGTGTGACTGACTGTGGTGTTTGTAAACATTAGTCAAACTGTAGTACCGTAAAATCTGTATTAGAAGCCGCATCCCTAATAGAAGTCGCACCCATTCTTTTTGAAAAATTGAGAACCAAAAAATCATCATTTCTCATATGTGTAGATGCTCTAATAGAAGCCGCATCCCCTCTATTGCATTGTACCATTTTAATAGAAGCCGCGGTTTCTAATACAGATTTTACAGTAGTGTGTAAATTTGCCACAACTTGGAGTTGCCATCGTCTCTTGTTTACCAACTCATTTAACTACGAGGACTGAAAACTGATTTCCATTGACTTCGTCTGTTATAAATCAGTTGATTGTATTAGCTTCTCTCGAACTTCCTATTGCCATCGGGATTATGTCTACTACACTCGGCGGTGTAGTGCGTATCGATCTTCTTATATGAAACAAACCCGGAAATCGATGGCAAATCGAGATGGTCTCGTCGCGTAATGTCTTACCTTGTTCTTGACCGCAGTACGCTTGGCTATGAACTACACATACCCACGCTTATGGGAATGGTGCATCGTGGGTAATACTGTATTGATCGATGTGAAACAAACATGGCTGCCGTAATGCCTGTTGTTCGACTACATCGCTGGTGTTTTTCTTCCTGTCTTATTATTATTATTTCAATTAAACAGCGATTTGGCTGTGGCCATGCATTTAGTCATTGTCGACTGTTTTTCTCGAATTGGTTGATTGTCATAGTCAATACGATACAATTAAACGTCCCAAGTTGAACAGTAGTTATTTCTAAGGTTCAAAATAAATAAACAAACATAATTATTTGATTTAGTTTAATTCCTTCAGTTAAAAATTGAATTTCCAAAATAAATAAATAAATAATAACACTTACCCTCATGTAGACTTCAAGTTTCATTAAAACAAAGTCAAAGTCTTTAAAATTGCTTTTCTGCCTGTTCGCCAATCCATTGCTCCAAAACACACCTTTAAAT
Organism: Saccoglossus kowalevskii; assembly: GCF_978046115.1. Taxonomy (NCBI): domain Eukaryota; kingdom Metazoa; phylum Hemichordata; class Enteropneusta; family Harrimaniidae; genus Saccoglossus; species Saccoglossus kowalevskii. Next base: position 7,039,796 of record NC_140648.1, on the reverse strand, counting down.
ACTCTTCATTTTCCCAGCATCGAGATGGCTCTGCCAACTCTTGTTTGAATACGTTTCACTATTGACAGAGCTCTGACTTTTTACTGTGTCTGGGTAAGAAAAAGCCAAGAAAAAAATCACTCCAAGTACCCATGAACCTGCATCTATACCTTAAGGCAGGAGGAAAAGGAAATTGATCTGTGATTCAGAATATGTTAGTGCATATGCCGTATCAATGTTTGTCTAGGGGAATACCCGATGGCCAATTTTGCTATTGTGCTTTTTTGACTGTTTCGACTATGTTTAAGACTTTCAGTGAATGACCTGTCCATTGTACAGAACGTTTGTAATGCTGTAAGCTAGACGATCGCATATTGGACATGCTATTGACAACACCTGAACAAAGACAACTGTTAGTAAATAACATACATGTACTTTACGTACTATTCACTGAAAACATTTGAATTGTCAGTACAATGGAAAAGTTCTGTTACATGTGGTATTCTGTTGATGAATTCCTGTTACAGTTACAGTGATGAAGTCATGTTATGGATACTGTGCTGAATTCCTTTTACAGTTACAATGTTTATGTGTTATGGTTACAGTACCATAGGCTTAATTAATATCTGAATCCTAAAATTTAAATTTTACTCAATTATTATCAACAGGTCCCAAAAGTGGTTTACAGAACAGATTGCTTTTTCATGTCTCTCAAAAAGTAAGTGAAGATTAATTATAATCAATCTGAATTTCACTGTTTGGTTATTTTTTTCTTTGTTTTGTCACATAATTGTTACTCCAAACATTTCTAAGTGGATACAAATTTATTGTCTTTGTGAAATTGTCATTGTTGTTGGGCACTTGGCCTGGGCACTTTTGTATCGTAAAAAACACATTATAACCCCCAAAAAAGTTTTTAGAATACAAATTTAAATTTAATGAGTGGTTACAGAAATGTTAGATGACATGTTTTATGCTTATGTTCCAAAATTATCTTGGCTGTATAAAATAAAATACATTTCACCATGTTTCCATTCCACCTGTTTAAAAAAACATGCATATCATGCTGCATCAAATTTACTTCCGCAATGCAATCTTTGTGATTGCCAATATTAAAAAGATTTTGGAAACTGACAGGTAGTACCTCATGGTGTTTTGATGAGTAATACATGTACATCCATATTTAACCTACAAGTCAAAAGACACCAGGCGGGTCAAATCATGCATGTTGGATCTCACTTGTGTATAAAATTGATCAAGTGTTCTAAAAACTTCTTTCACAATAACACAAATTTAAAATTTAAGTATATTTCATAGCTTTTTTTTATCAAACCATGACAGAGTAGTTAGTTATTTTTGTACAGTCAGTATCTACATATTTGGTTTGGTTTGCAAGTTGTTTTGTTTCTTACACTTTCTCTAACATCATGTCTCGTCAGTTCAACAGTGTTTGTCATATTAATTAATGCCTAAATTAGAGTAAAAAAACGACACAATTCTGTGTTTGGTAAAAATTTTAGAAGCCAGTAAATGACAAAAATCTGCCAAATAATTCGTCATTTTTTTTGGTACTCAGTATAAAAGCTTGGTCACATTTAATTTTAACTTGTTCTGTTCGTTTTACTCTGACTTCTAGTTCAATGATGAGAAACGTTTAATGAGTCATCATCAAAGTCTACAGGACGTTATAGAAGATCAGCTGAGCTTAGCATCTATCCACTATCTACGTAGTCATTATCAAGAAGCTATTGATATTTACAAAAGAATATTACTAGATAACAGGTCAGTATGATGCTTAACTCGTTTATTTTTTTACTCTGGGAATCTTATCTATGTATGTATGTTTGTATGTCTGTTCTGCCAGTATCTCAAACATCTGGTATAATGTGCAGACCTGGGTAAAATGGGTAAAAATCTGTTCATAATAATCACCTAATTTGCACAATGATTAGTAAATTTTCGGCTTTTCAGCTGATATCTCAAGTCTAATCATCACATTTCAATGAAAGGTGGTACATGGATCCTCTAGCCAAAGTACATTACAGAGAGAGTGAATTGTTGTGTTTCCGGTTTCCCTCGAGATCTGCTAGATATGATGTACATGTATACATTTATTACAAGATGCTATGAAACTGATTCATGTATAAATGGGAGACCTGTCAAAGCCAAACCCTTTCTCTCTTTCAATTGGCATATATACTCTATAAATCAAATTACATAATTGTAGTCGCTTTGGTGTTTAAGATATCATTCCAGTTGACATATATTATTTTTGTTGTTATTTCAGAGACTACTTGGCGTTAAATGTCTACGTAGCCTTATGTTACTATAAGTTAGATTATTATGACGTCTCGCAAGAAGTGCTGGCGGTTTACCTACAGAACTATCCAGACAGTGCTATAGCTATCAACCTCAAAGCTTGTAATCATTTTAGATTGTACAACGGCAAAGCAGCCGAGGTGAGTGGATGTCTGTTTGCTGATCCATGCTCCATGGAAAATGTTGGTATCAGTCTCATTTCTAAATTGTTGATCACAAAATGCTGTTTTTATAGAAACCTATAGCTTAGCAATCTGTAGGGAAACTGATGAATGATTTGATGCTTTTTTGATTTTTCTTCTCCTAAAAATGCCATAATGTTTCCCTCCAAAATGTTTTTGTACATTTTTATGTATTTTTCCATAATTTCTTTCTTTATTTTGGGTCAAATTGGCACAATTTCCAATTTGTTACATGTCTTGATGAGCATTAAATGTGGCAAAATTTATGTGGCTTTATTCTGTGAAAAGTGACAAAAGTTGACTACAGCATTATTAACTTTACTAGAATTTTGTAATTTGTGAAATTTGTACACAGTTTTAACAATAAGAGTAAGGTGGACTGCTACATTAAAACAACAAGTACAAGTTCAGCATACTGACGTAAATATGTCATCACCTTTACATTATCTTATTTTAACATTTATTTTATTTTCAGGCAGAGTTGAAAAGTCTTCAAGAAATTGCATCACCATCATTTGACTTCGCCAACGACCTCATCAAGCATAATCTGGTGAGTAGTTGCACTTAGTGAGTAGGGCACACTGTACTCTGATTCATAGCTGGCTCCTGGAATTAAACCCAGAACCTCTTTGATGCAAGGAAAATAAGCTGACTACTGTACCATTGCCCAGAATTTATATTATGACTTATTTTCTCATATTGTTGCTGTGTCTGAGTGAACTTGCATATCTCATAGACACTAACTTTAGACTTGTGTTTTGGCTTAAGTTACTCAAAATTGAAAGGACTTTAAACAAAATGTTGTCAATACAACAGTACTTTAATAATGGGTACCGCAAATAGATTTCACTGTGTTTTTTTGTGTTTTTTCTCACTACAGGTTGTATTCAGAGGAGGTGAGGGGGCATTACAAGTATTGCCACCATTGATTGATGTCATCCCTGAGGCAAGACTCAATCTTGTCATTTATTATCTTAAACAAGGTAATTAACAAATTATTACTTCATGCTCTCTAAAAAAATTAAATCACTATGTCTGCCTTGGGATATTAATACTTTCAATCAGAGACATTCCTTAAATCATATAATTGCCTGACAAGTGAGGTAGGATCAATGTATGCATTTATGTTGCAGCTGACAATCATACTTTGTTGCTTGTAACCTGCATTATTGGTTGATAGTCCTTCCCCAATAACTATAAATAATATGCATTGATTGTGTTCATACTTGGTACAAACATCAGACATTAGGGGACCTTGATGCATCTTGGATTCAAAATGGCTGACTGGTGGCCATTTTGTTTTTATAATGAATGCAGTTCCAGGGCCATATCTCTAACTGTTCTTTAACTTGATAACTCACAAAGACTATGTAATGCACTTACATGTTACATTCAATTACATGTTACATTCAATTACCTGAGTCAGTTTTTCAATACTGCTTTGTCTTTTCTCAGATGACGTACAAGAAGCCTACTCATTGATTAAAGACTTGGAACCAACAACGCCGCAAGAGTACATACTGAAAGGTGTGGTCAATGCATCGCTTGGTCAGGAACAAGGATCGGTTAGTTCATTTTTTAAATTCATTTACAACTGCTCACAATAGGTATAGTAATAAACTTTGTATTAACCACAGTAAATTAACAGTACTGCTATGTAAATTGTTAATCTATATCGTTGACAATAGTTAAATAATAACACATGCTTGTGAGGGTAATATCATGATTTGTTGCCTGCCCAAGGGATGGTGGTCATGATGCCAGAGCCGAAGGCGAGGGCATAATCAATATTATGGTCATGACCAACAGCCCGAGGGCAGACAACAAATCGTGATATTGCCTGAATAACCATGTGTTATTTATTTTATCACATCGAACAGACATCCACCATGACAATCACAGCTACCATACACCACTCACCCGCTCTTCCACAAAATAACAACACTTATACAGTCAAACCTGTGTTAACGACCACCTGTGCAGAGCGGCCACCTGCTCATAGCGACTACCTTAGTACAGTCCCTTCGCAATTTACACGTTAAAGACACTGGATATAGCGACCAGCTACCACCCTATTGTAGACCTATTCACACTTTAACCTTTGTATAATGACCACCAACATTTCCATCAGACGGTCTCAGGAAAAAGACAATAGCTGCTTGTGAATCACTAACAGGAAAGTGGCAATATGTTACTTTCAGATTTCCGAGTAGACAATCTTTAGGGCTATAATAGACAGGAGTGACCATCGCAACTTGGTTTGTGAAGTTGCGAAAAAGTAAAAAAAAAAGTTGAATATCATCTGAATGTAAAGTCTGGAGACTGGAAAGATTAAAAACAAATTAAAACAGTTTCATTCAAAGTTTGAAATGTAAAACTAGATTGTTTCCGATCGGTACTACCCCCCGGTATACTATCGATCCCCAGCTGGCCAGCGGCACTTCTGTGGACTGTCTGTCTCGCACATGAAGAGCAAATTCCTCCTGTCTCGAAAACAAGAAAAATGAACCAGTTTTATTGAATGAGAGATGTTTTATTTACCTTGTCGACATGAAATATCCAAACAAAATAATAATTTAAAACATTTGTTTATTTCGTTTCCATCGCGGGATTGCAAAATCCGACCTATTTTGGCCGCCATGTTGTTTGTTGTTGATCGTTATAAATTATGCTAATGAAGCTAGCGCATGGGCAAAACGTATTGTTACTGAGGGGTCATCTCGGGGTTATTCTCAACGAAAGATGTTTTCTATTTTGATCCTCTTTTTTTTATAAACGGTAATATCAATAATTCGCAATTGAGAAAATTCGTTTTGACACGTCGATGCTTGCAACAAATAACTGTAAAATTGCGTGTACGATGATCGTGTTTCATTTCCGGTTCGTTTGACTTTCTAATTCAACACCCACCGAGAGTTGGAGCAATTGTTATGAGTTTGGTAAATTTTGTTTATTACCATTATTGTTTGTTTGTTTTTTCAAACACGGCAACTTTGCCTGTGCATTTTGTCACAGTGTACAATCGACAATACTAACGATGGGACTGATTACCGCCTGTGATGGAATATGTGTAGAGACTGGCGAATAAGACTGTATGGTGAGAGTGTGAAAGTCAGCTGAAACGCCAATGCGGCCGATCGTTGATAATCGTTCTTATGCATTAAATACACCAATGAATCCATGGGCAGAATCACTTGGTTTCAGTGAATTTACATGATATAATTTGTAGTAAAAAAGTAAAGCTGTGTAATTATCAAGATGAAAATGAGTGACTTTTATTAAAAAAGACCTATTCATTGTAGGTTTGTTTTTATGTTTTGCTGATGATCTCCCTTAAAATTCCGGCCCTAATTAATATTCATGATTAAATGAATAAATTAGGCCACCTCCATATAAAGACCACCTGTCTATAAAGGACAGTTTGGCTCAGTCCACTGACTGTCCTTTATAGATAGGTTTGACTGTATTTGAAGTATGCAATATTTTATTTTATCTATTATAACAAGTTTCACATTACTCAATAACATGCTGAAAAAAACAACAACGAAATACACTCAGTAAATGTTATTTTCAGCCACAGATACTCTTTTTAGTTGAACTGTGTTTCAGCAGTGTGAATCACTCAAATTATCGAGAATAACATTTTTGAAATGAATTGAGAAATTCTCAAACGCAAGTTATTTGATCACTCTACAGATAAAAATGACAGAGTGCTGTGGAAATGACTGAAATTACCTTCTCACAAACGTACGACACCTATTCACAAGCCACACAGCTTTGTTTAGAGCGTTTTCGGTTAGCATCGCCGTGGAACGCGTAGAAATGCTTACAGCGTAGAACGTGCTGCAGCAACCGGGGCTGCAACGTTTTAGTGGCGGCTTTGTCGTACATTTTTGCTCCATATAAAAATACCCTGTACATCAAAACAGAGTATCTTACTTAATATCCATCCTGGCACGTTCACTGTTTATTTCTGATGGCTAAAGTTCCTTCAAAACCCTGAAAGCAACCCCGAAAGCAACAGCGGCCAGAACAGCACCAGTGCAGCGAACGACAATTTGTTATGCGCAGTATCGTTGCGCAGTAGTTTCAGTGACGTCATCCATGTGATATACCCATGTAATATCCACTTGGCGGGCAATATACCATGTAATTTCCATTTTTATTCCATGTCATGTGACCGAGTCTCAACCAATCACAGCATGTGTAACAGCAGTGAGATGTGATAATAGCTTATAACAACTTCTTGGATATCTAATACAATTGTAATTCATACAAAATGTACATGTATGTGTAATTTTAACCTTTACATGTTGCATATCTATTTCATTTCAATGGTTCAGATCTCAAAATTTTTAAACTAGCTATTTATTGACAGACTCTCAACTTTGTAATGGCTTATTGCTGTTCATATTGTTAGGCATTACAAAATTAATACTTTTCAGTCACTTTCATACTTTTGAATTGTCTATTCTAGTGCTATTTATCTGTAATTCTGAGTTGCTTTGTAGCTTGAAGTGTTCCCATATATATATATATATATATATATATAGGGATGTATTGGACTTTTGAGGAAATTGATAAGTTTAAGTTGTGTATTAACAAATATTTATTAAATTAAATAATTATGTAAACTGTGTGAGTGCATTTATATTCTGATATGTTGTTTATCACTGCAAACGTTTGATATGCAGTGCGTACCAAATTCAACTTTGTCCCCTTTCACAAAATAAACCTGCACAATTTTTCCATGTTGTTTTCAAACTTTTTATGAAATTTTCAGCCAATGCATAATTGTGTTGTTTGGTGCAAAATTAACACAGAAATTATAAAAAGTACATAAAATGTAAAAACAAAATTTTGGGAGAAATTATAGTGTAAAATGATTAAAATTCATAAAAGTGAGCAAAATCATTCTTTTGGGTTAACATCTTCTTTAAGATCATACAGTTACATAAATGACTGCATATGATAACAATAAAATATACATGGAGACATGTCTAGTTCACAATGTATCAGAGTACTAATACACAGTTGAATACTGATATACGGTACATAACTTAAATGTGGTTCCTTCTACAGTCTACTACATCCTTAAAAAGCTTTGCTGTGTTTCATTCCTCAAATTCAAATACCTGATCTGATCTAAGCAAAATCCCTTGATATGAACAACATCAGAAAGCTTACAAAGTGTTTTCCAAATCTTGTTTAAATTCACTCCTTTACAGGGTACAACTTACTGTATTTATTTGTTTTACCCCTTTTTACTGACACGCATGGACAATAGAGTACAGTAAGTTCTACAGAAATCACTGCTATTTATAGGTCTTTTATAGATGGTCAGATAAGGTGCTTTTTATATTATTTTTCATGAGAACTAGATTTAATATTTTTATTTTGCTATATGGGTATTTTTGCTATTTGCTACATACTGCGTAGTCAGTCTTATTTAGGTCTTATTTGCTGTATTTTTTGTCCGTACTGCTGATGTTTTGTGGTGAGTTGTTTGTTGATTTTTTTTGTTATTTATTTCAGAGAGAACATTTAAAAATAGCTCAACAGTACTTTCAGTTAGTTGGTGGTTCTGCTAGTGAATGTGGTAAGCATGTCAACAATTACAGCCGTTCTGAGAATTATTCGGACAGTCAGTTAGCAAAATGACTTGCAACTTTGCAAAACACTTTGGTCTTTGCCCAATCTAGACTTGTCGGCGCCACTTGAGTGACGGGCGCGTGGTTTGGGATTACTATTTCATAGGGGTTGTCTGCTTGGTGAATTGTAAGTATTATCTAGCGTGCGTTCACAGCAACCATTCTTTATTTTTTATAATTATATTGTAATTATTTTCAGTAATTTTGAAAATCATAAGTTCGATGTTGCTTAAATCTGTCAAAAAATGTCAACTCCTCGCTCATTTTAGTCAGTTGTACCTGTTACAAAAATGGACTAGACATAATAACGGTCGTTATACCCCGTCATTTTCAAACTGCAGTTGAAAAAGTGATTCGATCAAGGAAGGCGCAGACGACAAAATCCATCAAACCATTATAATCGAGTTTTCCGTCTGTGTATCCCTGACATACTCACAGCACCAGTAATGTAAAAACAACTTTTAGTTTGGCCCAAAACTGTCGCGAAACTGCAGCGCGTCCCGCTAAGAAACTTTCCTTTGAGCCTTCCCGCTAACGACGAGTTCATTAATACCTTGGGTTACTCAACACTCGGGAGTTGTTTTGTAAATTACGCTATGTCAGGTGGACTCAGATGGGTATAACAATTTAAAATAACACTTTGAATGCATATACAACATATAACCTGTCGAGTATATGGTAAGCAATGCGTGTCGTTTTGAAAACAGCGTTTTACCCGCATCTTGCAAGATAATGGAATGATTCCAATTGTGGGCGTGCCAATACAACAGCGCCATCAAGTCTAGATTGGAAAAGACCCAAGTGTTTTGCAAAGTTCCAACATATATTGCTAACTGACTGTCCGAATAATTCTCAGAACGGCTGTAAGTAAATATAGTAATCAACAAGATGTTAATATCTATCATATTTAGTTGTTTTTGTTTGGTCAAAATCTGAAGGTTTGACCTATGTGTCTGTATGTATCCCCTGAACATTCCTGGACCAATCATATTCTAACTTCACAAATACATCATATATCTGAGGAGAGACATGCATGTATGTTGGCCATTTGCTGTTCTGGAGCCACATCTGTGACATGCCCTTACCAGTCCTGTTTAAACTCTGTATATACATCATGTCACACAGATTATATAATCTGATTCAAGGTAGCCAAATGGCGGTCATTTTAATGTTAAATATTCATCAAAATCAAGCATTTCTGCCATTCCAGAACAGTTATTGTTCAAATTGGTACCTACCTGGTATACTGAACATGATGGGACCAAAATGTTTTCAGATCAAATTAAAATTGGCTTAATAACAAAAGCATTTTATATGAATGCTTTTGAAGAGCCATGAGTACAGTGTGTCTTTGATATGCTTTGACTGATTGCAAATAAACTTTACAACTAACTACATTTTACATCATGTTACACTTACATAACATGCATTTGTTTCAAGTTCTGTTTCAAAATAGCTGACTCATTTCATTGTTGATTATCACATCATGTCACATGGTTTATATGCAGCCTGTATATTCTGGAATACATTGAAATATCAAAATTCACATTCTAGGCCTTAACAAATCTGGAAGAGTATGAAACTCTACCTCTTTTTTAAATTCAATTAAAACCCCTGGGGTACTGTTTTTTTTTTTCAATTTATAATTTTTCTCCAACTGCAAACTTCAATGTATTGTGTGAAAAGTTTATCACAGATCTTATCAAAATAGGACTTTAAACAACCTGGAATTTTATTTTTTTCTGAGCTCTATGATTTCTGTGTCATCACATGTTACATGAGTGTAGCTATTTCTAGAAATTGCAATACAATCATAAATTTGATATCTTAGGTCACAAATTTTGATATCATATGCTTCATTGAACTCACAATGTAATTGTACTGAATATATTTGTTTTCTCACAGACACCATTCCCGGTAGACAGTGCATGGCATCTTGTTTTTTTCTACTTAAACAGTTTGAAGATGTGCTCATCTATCTGAACTCTGTCAAGGTATGTAACTTAGTCCTAAGGAATATGAAAGAGAAATTACGTTTCAATGAAAGATTTAATAAAATTTTGAAAAAAAAACTGACCAGAAACTTTCTTTGTGTATTACTGGGTGGGCCTAAAAATCCTAATGAATTTTGGAATAGGTGGCTAATTGAATGTGACGCAGCTACATGTATTAATGCTCTTTTCAGGTCAACTTGGGAAAACTCTGATATAACTTATCGTGCCACTTTTATTCCCATCTCATTGTTTGGCTCGTACATTGGATTTTTCAAATCATACTAAATTTCTTTTCATCGTTGTATTTGTCATTCTGGATAAACTAAAGGACATTAATTCTCACCTCTGTGTGTACTCACAAAATTAACCTGTATTTTTTTACAACAGAGTTATTTTTACAATGATGACTCTTTCAACTTCAACTATGCTCAAGCCAAAGCTAGTGTGGGCAACTATAAAGAAGCCGAGGAGGTAATTCACCAGAAATATTTCTGACAGCAAAAGTAATCAGACAGCATGTACATCTAACCATGATGGCTGTCTGATTAGTTTTGTGTATGTAGATATAGTCATATCATTTATGCCCTTTGTGTATCACTTGATTTCTAGAGTTATTTTTTCAATGATGAATCCTTTAACTTCAACTATGGCCAGGCGAAGGCAACCGCTGGTAACTACAAAGAGGCTGAAGAGGTAAAACAAATAAACTGATGTGGACAGGAGGAGGTTTTGTTGGGAATATTAACTTGTCATCTGACTTTGTATATCATGATTTTTTGTCTGGCCTGAAAACATACTTACCGGTATATAATTTTGACAAGTTTATACCAAAGCTTGGTTGTCTAAAAAACTAAAAATAACATTGTTGCCTTGAATAACTGTATTTGCTCTATACTAGATCAAAAACATGTCTCTAATAGAAGTACACATAATGCAAAAATTAAAATGTATGGCGAATCATTAAAATACGTCTTATCATCTGTCATTGACGTAAGCACATGTTACTAATAGAGCAAATATGGTATATGGAGTGATTGGGGTCCGTCAGTGTCAAGTTTGATGTGTGTAATTCCTTCAGAGGAATTTTCTGTATTTACAAACTAGCATGAGTGTGTTCGCCCATATAACATGCAAATAAAGTGATTTAACAGGGTGAATGATGGTTGGTTAAATATTTACATCATGTTACTTTTTCAATATTTTAGAAAATCTTCAAAATTGAAATAAACTCCAACAAACAGCATTCAGAAAGTATCAGCAATCAATAAATATGTTCTTGTATTTTGTGTAATTTTTCAATTTGCATTTTCTTTTATAGTCCTGAATGTCCATTAATAAAACCTGGGATAATTGGATTAGTTCCAGATCCCTATGCTCCATTTATTTTCACTCAGAACTCAGAAACCAGAATCATATTGTTCTATCAAGTTATGTTTTTTGTTGTCATGTACCATTTCGTTGTATTTTTCAGATATTCCTGTTAATTCAAAATGAAAAGTTTAAGAATGATTATACCTACCTTAGTTGGCTGGCAAGATGCTGTAAGTCATGTGTTCTTGACCAATTCACATAACAATAAGGATTATACTGTAATTTGCTTATTGAAGTAGCATAGTTGTTGTGGTGTGTCATGTTCAATATAATGCATGTACAATACCTTTATAGGCTTGCTATTGGAACACTGTTTTCTCCCTGCACCATTGTTATTGAAGATTCTGTATAAGCTGCATTAATTCAATGTTACTCTGAAAAAAATCAACAGAATGCATTATTATAATGCCTAGATGCCATGGTTAGCTCATTTAGATTAGGGGAATGTGTACTTTTTTATGCTCAAATCGAAAGTTGTGTGATTCGTGGTAAAACTGCAATTGCCTTGTACGCACCATTAAAAGCCAGATTTATTTTTGAATTCATGTGGCCTGTGTTTATCTGATTAGCACCTGTACATATAGTTCCTTATAAAGCTAAAATTAACATGATGGAATATTTTAATTATCATGTTCTCAAAATTGTTATTGCTTCTGCAGACATAATGAACAGGAAAGCTCGTCTAGCATGGGAATTGTACTTGAAGATGGAAACATCAGGAGAATCATTTAGTTTATTGCAGCTGATTGCTAATGATTGCTATAAGGTACAGCAGAAATGTGTTGACCAATATGGCTGTGTGGGATTTCATAATCGTATCGTTATGTTGACCTGTTACATTGAGAGCTTTTGTACAATGTTGTTGATCTTGTGTTTATCATGGTCACATTGATTTAGTATTGACTAAATGTCAGTTGATAGAAGCACAAAATAATTGTAATTTTCTTTTCTAGATGGGACAGTTTTATTATGCAGCCAAGGCATTTGATGTACTGGAGCGGTTGGATCCCAATCCGGAATACTGGGAAGGAAAACGAGGAGCATGTGTGGGAATATTTCAACAGATTATTGCTGGTCATGAACCAAGGTAACACAGATGGTCAATTCTTATATTTATATTTAGTTTGTATCAATTGTGCACCATGAACCTAAATGTATTTTTTGAATAGCTACCAAATGGTCAGTTGGATTAGTCAATTTTTGGGATTCATCATTAATTTATTATTCGCGCTAATAATCTTACATCTGTTGATTTTTCAGAGAGACTCTGCGCGATGTGTTACAGATTCTACGCAACACCAGTAACCCACAAGTGGAATACATCATGAGAACAATGAAGAAATGGGCCAAGGACAATAGAGTACCCATACAGTAACATGCAGTCAAAATACTGTCACAGATTACTAGCTTTGAATCTATTTTTGCTCTCTTAAAGATTTGTTATCTTCCACAGTGTGTTGCTTGGTTTGACACATATTTGAACACTCATCACATACAGCCAGGCTTAATTTTTCAATTACCATGTTGCTACATGTAAAGCACTATTACCGTCCAAATAACACTTGTGTGCCATATTGTAGTATCATTTTTACCAGTTGATGTAATTATGGCTTCTTTGTGATTGTTGCTATTCATTTTGAATTGTGGCACTTAGGCTACCTTAGGTTTATTGGTATTTTTGGAATATTATGCAACATTTTATGAATTACAATGGAGTATAGTGTTACTGTTACAAGTCTGAAAATGCATGTACTAACCAGGTTATTAATACTATGAGGTTATTACGAGGATACAGCGAAGTATGCACAAAGACAATACAGCTGGAATATTGATTGATGCGCAGTGGAGGTCTATGCGCGTCATACTGTCTGATTGCATACTTTGAGGTATCCTCATGATAACCTTATTATTATACATCTTTTCAATCCAAGGATACACCATGGGAAATCCAAAATCCAAAATTACAGATGTATATTAATGTCTGTTATGTTATTCATTGCGGTTTTTTCATAATGGTTATAAACACAACAAACAATGCTGTGCATATTCAGGACAATTATTCATACCATCAGGATGTACAAAATGGTCACTCATGCACACATGCATGACAAGTTTTCTTATAGTCAGCACGTACAAGAAACTGTCCTTTACTCAGTTGTAGTGTGCAGTCAATGATCAACTGAATAATATGTCATATACATTTATAATAGTTGAAAAATATCAATAACCCTAAAAACACATAAAGTGTTTGCTGTAAATACTTTTATCAATCAGTTTTTCTAAGTATGTATATAGTTTGTGTATTTTACAAAGACAATTTAAATACTTATTATGTATAATTCAGTAAAGGTTTCTGGAAATAAAACATGTTAATTATTGAAGCTATTAATCATACAATGTAATTCATTTTGGTAGGCTCTAATTCAGAAACTTTATGTTACTTTGAATATGACTTGAAATGAAGTATATTACCGGTACTACCAATATAGCTTAAAATGCTTCTTGACCAATCAGAATACCCCATTGCAGGACTTTATACACACTAAATGTATGACTTGACTCTCAACTAGCATCGTAATCAAATCTCAAGTTGTCCTCAAACTTGTATTTTGATTACAATGTACTATAATACATAAAGTTTAGTATATCAGTCCAATGTGTCGTAATTAAGGCATGTCCACTACTATGTTGTATTATATGTTATGTTATTATAATTCCTAATTGATTCTGGGGACATTAAAATTAATGAGAATGTTTTCTTCAGTGCATCTCTCAATCTGACTGCTAGAGGGCGTTTGATTTCAATTGATTTCATCACCACCACCACACAATCTGCATAAGAATTTCGTAGGGGACCCAGTTCCACAAAGTTGAGTTGGACCTGTATTATCTTTGATTACGGATTTCACCTCTAAAGACGGTGCTTACAGTATCATGCTCCAAGCAACAAAGGTGAATGCAGCATATTTAGCAGTCTATAGCTGACAATCCTAGAGTCACACAGATATATAGTGGACAACCATGGACTTGTACAGATCAGTCTATAGCAGGCAACCCTAGAGTCGCACAGATCTATAGCGGACAACCCTAGAGTCACAGATCTATAGCGGACAACCCTAGAGTCACAGATCTATAGCGGACAACCCTAGAGCCACAGATCTATAGCGGACAACCCTAGAGCCACAGATCTATAGCAGACAACCCTAGAGTCGCACAGATCTATAGTGGACAACCATCGAGTTGTACAGATCAGTCTATAGCAGGCAACCCTAGAGTTGCACAGATCTATAGCGGACAACCCTAGAGTCGCACAGATCTATAGCAGACGACCCTAGAGCCACAGATCTATAGCGGACAACCCTAGAGTCACAGATCATAGTGGACAACCCTAGAGTCGCACAGGTTATAGCGGACAACCCTAGAGTCACACAGATCTATAGCAGACAACCCTAGAGCCACAGATCTATAGCGGACAACCTTAGAGTCGCACAAATCTAGAGCAAACAACCCTAGAGTCACACAGGTTATAGCGGACAACCCTAGAGTCACACAAATCTATAGCAGACAATCCTAGAGTCACACAGATCTATAGCGGACAACCCTAGAGTCACACAGATCTATAACGGACAACCCTTGAGTCACACAAATCTATAGCAGACAACCCAAAAGTCACACAAATCTACAATGGACAACCCTAGAGTCACACAGATCGATAGCAGACAACCCTTGAGCCACATATCTATAGCAGACAACCCTAGAATCACAGATCTATAGCGGGCAACCCAAGAGTCACAGATCTATAGCGGACAACCCTAGAGTCGCACAAATCTAGAGCAAACAACCCTAGAGTCGCACAGGTTATAGCGGACAACCCTGGAGTCACACAAATCTATAGCAGACAATCCTAGAGTCACACAGATCTATAGCAGACAACCCTAGAGTCGCACAGATCTATAGTGGACAACCATCGAGTTGTACAGATCAGTCTATAGCAGGCAACCCTAGAGTTGCACAGATCTATAGCGGACAACCCTAGAGTCGCACAGATCTATAGCAGACGACCCTAGAGCCACAGATCTATAGCAGACAACCCTAGAGCCACACAGATCTATAGCGGACAACCCTAGAGTCACAGATCTATAGCGGACAACCCTAGAGTCGCACAAATCTAGAGCAAACAACCCTAGAGTCACACAGGTTATAGCGGACAACCCTAGAGTCACACAAATCTATAGCAGACAATCCTAGAGTCACACAGATCTATAGCGGACAACCCTAGAGTCACACAGATCTATAACGGACAACCCTTGAGTCACACAAATCTATAGCAGACAACCCAAAAGTCACACAAATCTACAATGGACAACCCTAGAGTCACACAGATCGATAGCAGACAACCCTTGAGCCACATATCTATAGCAGACAACCCTAGAATCACAGATCTATAGCGGGCAACCCAAGAGTCACAGATCTATAGCGGACAACCCTAGAGTCGCACAAATCTAGAGCAAACAACCCTAGAGTCACACAGGTTTATAGCGGACAACCCTGGAGTCACACAAATCTATAGCAGACAATCCTAGAGTCACACAGATCTATAGCGGACAACCCTAGAGTCGCACAAATCTATAGCAGACAACCCAAAAGTCACACAAATCTACAATGGACAACCCTAGAGTCACACAGATCGATAGCAGACAACCCTTGAGCCACATATCTATAGCATACAACCCTAGAATCACAGATCTATAGCGGGCAACCCAAGAGTCACACAGATCTATAGCAGACATCCCTAGAGTCACACTAATCTATAGCGTCACACAGATGACTCCAAGCATGGCATGGTTCCAAGAATGACCGACTGACTGATAATTTGGTTGCAAGAATGTCTGATTGGCTAATAATTTGATTCCAAGAATGTATGATTGGCTAATAATTTGGTTCTAAGAATGTCTATTGACTAATAATTTGGTTCCAAGAATGTTTGATTGGCTAATAATTTGGTTCAACGCATGTCTGATTGGCGAATAATTTGGTTCCAAGAATGTCTGATTGGCTAATAATTTGCTTCCAAGAATGTTTGATTGGCTAATAATTTGGTTCCATTAATGTCTAATTGGCTAATAATTTGGTTCTAAGAATATCTATTGGCTAATAATTTAGTTCCAAGAATGTTTGATTGGCTAATAATTTGGGTCCAAGAATGTCTAATTGGCTAAGAATTTGGTTCCAGCATATTTGATTGGCTAATAATTTGGTTCCAAGAATGTCTGACTGGCTAATAATTTGGCTCCAAGAATGTCTAATTGGCTAAAAATGTGGCTCTAGAAATGTATGATTGGCTAATAATTTGGTTCCAAGCACGTTTGATTTGCTAATAATTTAGTTCCAAGAATGTGTATTGGCTAATAATTTGATTCCAAAAATGTCTGACTGGCTAATAATTTGGTTTCAAGAATGTCTAATTGGCTGAAAAATGTGGCTCTAGGAATGTCTATTGGCTAATAATTTTGTTCCAAGCATGTTTGATTGGCGAATAATTTGGTTCTAAGAATATCTATTGGCTAATAATTTAGTTCCAAGAATGTTTGATTGGCTAATAATTTGGTTCTAAGAATGTCTATTGGCTAATAATTTGGTTCAAGGAATGTTTGATTGGCTAATAATTTGGTTCTAAGAATGTCTATTGGCTAATAATTTGGTTCCAAGAATGTTTGATTGGCTAATAATTTTGTTCTAAGAATGTCTATTGGCTAATAATTTGGTTGCAGGAATGTTTGATTGGCTAATACTTTGGTTCTAAGAATATCTATTGGCTAATAATTTAGTTCCAAGAATGTTTGATTGGCTAATAATTTGGTTCTAAGAATATCTATTGGCTAATAATTTAGTTCCAAGAATGTTTGATTGGCTAATAATTTGGTTCTAAGAATGTCTATTGGCTAATAATTTGGTTCAAGGAATGTTTGATTGGCTAATAATTTGGTTCTAAGAATGTCTATTGGCTAATAATTTGGTTCAAGGAATGTTTGATTGGCTAATAATTTTGTTCTAAGAATGTCTATTGGCTAATAATTTGGTTCCAAGAATGTTTGATTGGCTAATAATTTTGTTCTAAGAATGTCTATTGGCTAATAATTTGGTTGCAGGAATGTTTGATTGGCTAATACTTTGGTTCTAAGAATATCTATTGGCTAATAATTTAGTTCCAAGAATGTTTGATTGGCTAATAATTTGGTTCTAAGAATGTCTATTGGCTAATAATTTGGTTACAGGAATGTTTGATTGGCTAATAATTTGGTTCTAAGAATGTCTATTGGCTAATAATTTGGTTCCAAGAATGTTTGATTGGCTAATAATTTTGTTCTAAGAATGTCTATTGGCTAATAATTTGGTTGCAGGAATGTTTGATTGGCTAATAATTTGGTTCTAAGAATGTCTATTGGCTAATAATTTGGTTCAAGGAATGTTTGATTGGCTAATAATTTGGTTCTAAGAATGTCTATTGGCTAATAATTTGGTTCCAAGAATGTTTGATTGGCTAATAATTTTGTTCTAAGAATGTCTATTGGCTAATAATTTGGTTCCAAGAATGTTTGATTGGCTAATAATTTTGTTCTAAGAATGTCTATTGGCTAATAATTTCGTTGCAGGAATGTTTGATTGGCTAATAATTTGGTTCTAAGAATATCTATTGGCTAATAATTTAGTTCCAAGAATGTTTGATTGGCTAATAATTTGGTTCTAAGAATGTCTATTGGCTAATAATTTGGTTCAAGGAATGTTTGATTGGCTAATAATTTGGTTCTAAGAATGTCTATTGGCTAATAATTTGGTTCCAAGAATGTTTGATTGGTTAATAATTTTGTTCTAAGAATGTCTATTGGCTAATAATTTAGTTGCAGGAATGTTTGATTGGCTAATAATTTGGTTCTAAGAATGTCTATTGGCTAATAATTTGGTTCAAGGAATGTTTGATTGGCTAATAATTTGGTTCTAAGAATGTCTATTGGCTAATAATTTGGTTCCAAGAATGTTTGATTGGCTAATAATTTTGTTCTAAGAATGTCTATTGGCTAATAATTTGGTTGCAGGAATGTTTGATTGGCTAATAATTTGGTACTAAGAATGTCTATTGGCTAATAATTTGGTTCCAGGAATGTTTGATTGGCTAATAATTTGGTTCTAAGAATGTCTATTGGCTAATAATTTGGTTCCAAGAATGTTTGACTGGCTAATAATTTGGTTCTAAGTATGTGTATTGGCTAATAATTTGGTTCCAAGAATGTTTGATCGGCTAATAATTTCGTTCCAAGAATGTGTATTGGCTAAAAATGTGGCTCTAAGAATGTCTGATTGGCTAATAATTTGGTTCTAAGTATGTAGGATTGGCTAATACGTTGGTTCCAGGAATATGTTATTGGCTAATAATTTTGCTCCAGGAGTGTCTGATTGGCTAATTACTTAGTTCTAAGAATGTCTGGTTGGCTAATAATTTGGCTAGAATACAGCCATATTTACGTCCTTGTCATTCACATTATATGCATGACTACACTGTGCCAACTGTCGCAGTTGTAACACAAACTTTAAACAAGTGTTTTGACCCGTTTCCATGGCAAAATCTATATGTGATGCGATGAATGAAATAAGACTGCTAACTATTACCAACGCAGAGGCTTGATAATCCGATCTACAACTTTGCAGAGATTATTATCTTATTGAAAATAAATGTTTTACGTTAACAGATCTAAAGTGATACAGCATTGACTATCATCGGAACACTAATGAGCAATGGAATGTGAGCAGTTTAACGTCACAGATAGGTAACCTATTGCATCTACCTCAACACTGGGATCAGCATAACGTTTTATACGGTAGGTGGAACTACACAACCTAGAATAGAATGGTCACGAATTTAGCTATTTTAAATTACTCCGGCCACAGTTAAACAAACTGTGATCGTACGTATAAGATATATAATTTATCATCGAGTATAAAGGCAAAACAAGAATTGTCTGTCGTGCATTTCTCAACATTTGAGTAACTTGTTCTTCCTATTTATACAATGTGTATTGAATAACAGAGTGTAACCGTACCAGGGCACTGACAGAGAGTCCACGTTTCCAGTTCACGGTCCCCTTGTATTGAAATATTGCAGTAGTTCGCATATTTGGGTTAAAACTGTACTTTGGACCGATTCAATGACGTCACAATGCCTCATACACGGTGTGTTTGTTTAGTTCACTGTGACCGACGAACCAACAACGACATGCTGGTGCTTACAAAACCTATTTTCCAGGTTGTATAACTTAGTTCATCTCGATCAGAATTAAATGTATTAGCGGTCAGTTCATCTCGACCTGAATTAAAGGCCGTAACTGTCAGTTCATTTCGATCTGGATTAAAGGCCGTAACTGTCAGTTCATCTCGATCTGAATTAAAAGCCGTAACTGTCAGTTCATCTGGATCTGAATTAAAGGTATTAACGGTCAATTCATCTCGATCTGAATTAAAGGCCGTAACTGTCAGTTCATCTTGATCTGAATTAAAGGCCGTAACTGTCAGTTCATCTCGATCTGAATTAAAGGTATTAACGGTCAGTTCATCTCGATCTGAATTAAAGGTAGCAACTGTCAGTTTATCTCGATCTGAATTTAAGGCCGTAACTGTCAGTTCATCTCGATCTGAATTAAAGGTAGTAACGATCAGTACATCTCGATCTGAATCAAGGGTAGTAATGATCAGTACATCTCGATCTGAATTAAAGGGCGTAACTATCAGTTCATCTCGATCTGAATTAAAGGCCGTAACTATCAGTTCCTCTCGATCTGAATTTAAGGCCATAACTATCAGTTCCCCTCGATCTGAATTTAAGGCCATAACTGTCAGTTCATCTGGATCTGAATTTAAGGCCGTAACTGTCAGTTCATCTCGATCTAAATTATTGGCCGTAACTGTCAGTTCATCTCGATCTGAATCAAAGGCCGTAACTGTCAGTTCATCTCGATCTGAATTAAAGGTATTAACGGTCAGTTCATCTCGATCTGAATTAAAGGCCGTAACTGTCATTTCATCTCGATCTGAATTTAAGGCCGTAACTGTCATCATCTCGATCTGAATTAAAGGCCGTAACTGTCAGTTCATCTCGATCTGAATTAAAGGCCGTAACTGTCAGTTCATCTCGATCTGAATTAAAGGCCGTAACTGTCAGTTCATCTCAATCTGAATTAAAGGTATTAACGGTCAGTTCATCTCGATCTGAATTAAAGGTAGTAACGATCACTACATCTCGATCTGAATTAAAGGCCGTAACTGTCAGTTCATCTCGATCTGAATTAAAGGCCGTAACTGTCAGTTCATCTCGATCGGAATTAAAGGTATTAACGGTCAGTTCATCTCAATCTGAATTGAAGGCCGTAACTGTCAGTTTATCTCGATCTGAATTAAAGGTAGTAACGATCAGTACATCTCGATCTGAATTAAAGGCCGTAACTGTCAGTTCATCTCGATCTGAATTAAAGGTAGTAACGATCAGTTCATCTCGATCTGAATTTAAGGCCGTAACTGTCAGTTCATCTCGATCTGAATTAAAGGTAGTGACTGTCAGTTCGTCTCGATCTGAATTAAAGGCCGTAACTGTCAGTTCATCTCGATCTGAATTAAAGGCCGTAACTGTCAGTTCATCTCGATCTGAATTAAATGCCGTAACGATCAGTTCATCTCGATCAGAATTAAAGGCCGTAACTGTCAGTTCATCTCGATCTGAATTAAAGGCCGTAACTGTCAGTTCATCTCGATCTGAATTAAATGCCGTAACGATCAGTTCATCTCGATCAGAATTAAAGGCCGTAGCTGTCAGTTCAACTCGATCTGAATAAAAGGCCGTAGCTGTCAGTTCATCTCGAACTGAATTAAAGGCCGTAACGATCAGTTCATCTCGATCTAAATTATTGGCCGTAACTGTCAGTTCATCTCGATCTGAATTTATGAGGTAGTAACTGTCAGTTCATCTCGATCTGAAATAAAGGTAGTAACTGTCAGTTCTTCTTGATCTGAATTAAAGGTATTAACGGTCAGTTCATCAAGGTGTTAGTTGACGGACATTAGTTGTTCAAATTGAATATCATGATTTTGTAATTTCGGTGGTACACTTTTTATAAATAATATATGTTTACACAACACGCAGTCTGTAAATATGAATCCATGCCATTCATACAAAGTCACATACATTGTAAAGTATATTATTTATTATATAGTAGTCTATTACAGATTCTGAGGTAAAATGTATGCTTCCACAAAATAATAATAATAATTAATAATAATTAAATCTGTTTTCATATCTTCATATATCGTAAGTTCGAAATAGAATAGTCTTCTTTGGAACAGACAAGAAAATTAGAAATCTGTTCAAAACACACCAGGAATGCAAATCTATAGAAACATATTGAACGTAGCCACACCGTGACAGCCATATTCTTAGCTGATTAGATCGATCATTTATGCTTAACAAGAAAAAACAAGACTATACGCAATAGGCTTCAGTTTCGAAAAGTCTCTTCAATGTTGAGAAATATATTCACAGTGTACCTATCTTGAACGAACCTTTTACCGACGATAGCATCGTTTCCGTTGTCACATTGTTTATATTTGCACCCACTAATGTTGATTTTTGATACTCCAAACAGTAGATTGAATTATATTATTATGTATCTTAAACTAAAATGTTGCGTTTACAAGACACGGAACAGTATTCGTTAGATGAAGAATCAGAACCACTAATACACATATGCGGTGACTGTTACCGTGCGCACCAAACAACTGTACAAACACGTATGAGATAATTTTAAGGAATACTGGGATGTGCTACAAAACGGTGTGTTCAGGTCATACTAAATCATAGTCCATTATAGCCATCAACAAACATCGTTCACATTGCACCTTTACCTTCGTTATTATTTTTTACCATCTGGAATTACCCAAAATTAACAAAATAATCTGAAAAAACAGGTTTATTTATTTGAATGATGACATAAATTTGAGTTTGAAAGATTTAAGAACAATTTAGTGTCGATGAGTATACACGACGTCCTATTAATGAATGCAGCAGTAATGTAATTTGCGCCCTCTATGGCAACGAATCGCTTATGCGTGATGTAGGAAACTGTGTTCCTCCGTCAATGAAATAATTACTGTCAAACGATCACACCCGCCAAAAAGGGTAGCGATTTATAGGAAAGCTGTATTACAGATGCGATTTAAAAAAAAAGGTTGGGGATGAATAAATTTGTGTAATGTTTATATTTTGTGTAAAATGATTTAAATTTATATGTGAGATAAAGTTGTAAATGTTTATATTTGTAAAGATTTTCGCCATAGCAACATGCACACAACGCATAATGAAACGGATTCTCTACCTCTGGGAGAAGTCAAGAACACTGATGGGAAATCATCAGATGGGAAAAATAGTGACAGGCTGGTTGATGGCAAAAATGCGTTAGTTACTCAAGGAATGGGGGCACTGGACAGCATGCTACCACGCAAGGAGGCAGTGGAAATGCCGCGACAGTTAGCCTGCCACCAACGTTTCATAAGTGATGTGAGATTCTTCGTGGGGATTCTAACCATCACCGTTGCATGTATTGGAATGATGCTAGCCTACAATATGGGGGTGCTGACAACTACTGAACGTCGCTATAACTTAAGCAGCCGCCAACTTGGCTCTTTCACTAGTATTAACCAAGCTGGTACACTTATCACGATCACACTGTGTGGATATTTCGGTGGTCTCCCGGGCAGCCATCGACCACGTTGGATTGGCACCGGAACTTTAGTCATGTCAGCTGGAATGTTGATTACCTCTCTGCCTCAATTCACTCTCGGTCCATACGTGTACAAAACTCCAGGTAACGACTCAACAATCACGAATGCAACCACAGAAACGAACATGTGTCAGCAGCGACCACAAAATTCAGACCATGCAAATGGCTCTCTTTTAGAAGAAACTTGGAGTTGTGATTTAGAGGAGCAAACTGCAGCCGATGAAAGCCAGTCAGCATACCTATACCTGTTTATCGGCGCCCTCTTGCTGGGAGTTGGATATAGTCCTATTTTAACCCTGGGAAGTGCCTTTGTAGATGACTCGACAAAACACACATCAACTGCGATATATCTTGGTAAGTATCTACATTCACTGTCATTCTCAATTTCTGCAAACTAATGCAGACCAATATATTTGGTAAGAATTTGGAAATAGTTTATTGTGTTCATTTTTTTCCACGATTTGGTCATTTCTTCGTAATATTCAATTAAATCGCAGTAAATATTTGTATGTATAATATCACATAAATTTATCATTTTAGGAATTATTAATATGATGTGGGGTTTTGGTCCAATTATTGGTTTCATCATCGCAGCTGGGTGTACTTCAGTGTTTGTCGACATTAATCGGGTAAACATGGAAACTGTCTACCTTAAGCTAGGTGACCCTCAGTGGATCGGTGCTTGGTGGTTAGGGGGCGCTTTTCTTATACCTCCTATGGTTATTTGTGCGTTAACATTCTGGTTTGTGCCAAAAGATTTGAAAAAATATCGCTTAAAGCCAATTACCAGGAAAACAAATACTAATTATAAAAAGGATGAACAAGCTGATAAAGACGAAGAAAGCCTGAAAAATGTTCAAGCTACTGGTAGTGGTTTTATTCGAAGCCTAAAAGGTTTGTCTCGTTACACTGTTTTTTACATATTGTAGCTATGAGTGACATCGAATGACGAAGTAGTCAATTTAATACATGCGTAAGTTCCAAGGTTTGAACTTACGGAATATGTCTAAAGGTCCATTATTGCTTTACTAGTGAAACCATGTTGGTATTAGAGCAATTATGTTTGCATTTAGAGAATGTGAAATAACTAAACATGTTAGAAACTCTATCACCATAGGAAGTTTTGTTTAGAATTAAGTTTGTGAAGGCCATTGTTTTCTTACTATAGGTGTCTTAGTTAAGGCTGCCCACATTTCCAAATAAACACTGATTGACAGAATTTGATTAGCATGAACCCACATGGGATGTTATAGAGCTTAAGTTACATGTATTGGTGCACAGGGCGAATGATTGTTCAAGCATATTTACTGGCATTCGTGATCCATCTGGCAGTAAAAAAATGACTGGACCCACTACCAAAGAAACATTGTATTCTAGTATGATGCCTATTTTCCTGCATTTCTGAACATATGTGAATTTGCTTCTGGTTTAACCGTCAATATGAATACGTTATCGTCTATACATATTATATGTAAAGTGCCTTAGATTTTCAAATATCATATCCTTGATTTCACTTCAACTCCAGCGTCATTAGAAAAATAGTCTTCATGGACAGAAGGCCTGTGGGGTATGTTCACTCAGTGACTGAATGCTTGTTGGAGCATAGAGCTGTGCAATTATTGGTCAGCATGTCAAAATCTGCAATAATACATTCATGGGTGTTACTTCATACCAACTAATACTTACACAACAAATGGAACACTTTTGTATTATGGAATGACTCGATTATGCTCGAGTTAAAAGATGATAGTCTGATGATAGCTTTTTGAACGTCTGATAACCCCACTAACTATAAATGCATGATATGGTGCAGTGTTAGTGATTGTATTCATTGATATCGTGATGCGCATCTCCCGCATAGGCACGTGGGTCTAAGGAATATTTTGTTCAGTGTCAATTGATTAGAAAACCTAGTGATTCTATTCAATGTTTGTTATTCCACTTGTCGTAGAAACCAATCAGCGATTTACATCGACAGACCATCTCTGGAGTCTCCTCTAATTTCATCAGCATTTAGAACTGGTAGCATAAAGGGAACATTTTGAACTCTTTTTATACTGTATTTGGGGTTTGACATTTTGTATCCTTCATTGTATGTGGCAGTATCGTGGATGATCCAAACTGTTTTTCAGTACCATCCCTGCTTTGATTTTATTCGACTGCCGCAGGTGTGGCAGATAAACCATTTTGTCCCTTTTTATTTGCTCTATGTCCAGGGCACAGGGTAGTACAGTCATTTGTATTAACTTTGGTTCACACTACATTGTGTTTGTAATATTTATTAATTTGAAAAAACGATGGACCAAACTTTCGAAAAACTAATTTAAGAAACGTAGTTCTCTTCGGAGACTACCCTAGTCTTGATTTATTATTGATTTATTTCGATTGATTTGTTGTTTTTTGTTACCAGAGCAGTTCTTCTACGAGTCAATCGTGAGCAACTATGATGCTGGTCAAAATTGTCTGTAGAAGAAAAATACTAATACAAAAGTATACAAAACGTACAGATAATTATGAAAAAAATATACATGCATATTGAAGTATCTTTCCAACGACTAGTGTAAACGAATAACAATGATTTTGAGCTTGGTGTCACAAAAACAAAAGAAAATTGTCAATTTGAACATGTTTAACTCAATGTTTTTAGTAGCAGTAATACACACTATTGTTTGTATAATTTACAGATTTTCCAAGAACATTATGCAGATTAGTGTTGAATCCTTACTTCATCTTAGTAACTGTGGCATTCGCGTTTGATCTTGGCGTCGCTATGGGGATCCTTATGTTTCTTCCAAAATACCTTGAGGTCCAGTTTAATTTGTCGTCCATAGCTGCAAATGCCACAACAGGTACTCACCTATCGATATTTTAGGATTAACTGAAGTTCGCTTTTCACATTCTAAAAATTGTCGATAACGTTTTATTAAGTGTTTCTAGTGTTAAAGTGGAAGTATGAATAACAGACATGCCCATGCGTGCGAATGGGATTTTGTTGTATTACTAGTTCATCAAATGTTTACAGACACAGTCAAACACGGGTCGACAATTTACACAACGGTTCAAACATATAGACCAAACTTAAATATTCCGGCTTGTGCGGTTTCAAACCTCACTACGATGTACATACCGTCATTTCTCTTGTATTTGATAGTATTTTATTAGAATGCTCACCATAGTAATTAATAATATTTATTAATATTACTGAATTCAAATTTTCAAACAGCTTTGGCATGTACAGCTCCTTATGGAATCGGAACGTTTCTAGGCGGATATGCGATCAATCGATTCAAGCTGGGTGAATTTGGAATTGCCAAATTCCTCGTGGTTATCGTAGGGACTTCCATTATATTCTGTGCGATGATGTTTCCATTTGGATGTAACAGCGTGGATATTAACGGTGTGAGGTAAAATAAAAACAATTTAAAAACAATTCACTGACAATATAGTGCACACATTTTTGTTTAATAATTCAGTTTAAATGTTAACAAGGCATTTAGGGACAATATATGACAATCTATAAAAATTTTGGTTTACACTATTGAAAGAAAGAGGAAACTGAATTGTGTCGAAAGGGAGGGTGGATATGTGAGAGGCAATGAGAGGAATCTAATGAACTACAGTTAAATATGCTGAAATTCAATTGTGTCATTGCCTACAATTTGATCTGACGGCGTCGTTATTTGGGGCAAAATGAATATATTACTTCTAATTGTCAGTGTTTGATATGCTTACTATTGTATCCATTATTTTCAAAGTGAGATGGGAGGCAAGAATACATTGCCCTGTAACGAGAACTGTCATTGTTCGATTGGTGTGTATCGGCCTGTGTGTGGTTCCAATGGAGAAACGTATATGTCACCTTGCTATGCTGGGTGTACGCAAATGAACGATAATGGGGTAAGTCTGTTTAATAACTGGGACAGGTTGTATAAATAATAAACGTGTACTCATTACAAAACTTGTGAATACTATACAATTGTGAAATTAACGATATAGGGCCAGTGGAGGGCCTAAGTTGATCCTTCAGATAGTAAAGTTATGATAACATAATATTGATGTTTTTCAGTCGTACATTGATTGTTCGTGTATTAAATCAAACGACACAGAAGACATGCATGCAATGGACGGTGCATGCCAAGAAGGCCAGACCTGTCCTTCATTCTACATCTTTGCTGTCATATTGTTTCTCTTCGCCATTACGTCTGGTGCTAGAGAAATTCCTGCTGTTATGTTGACAATCAGGTATGCGGTTGCCCAATGTTGACGACTTTATCGCCCATAAATTCGGTCTAAACTGGCAAATAACCATGATATAAGCCACCTCGATAGTCCCGATAATCAACTTATAAGGGTCGAGAAATTTTACCAGTGAACTCAGTAAAAAACGTAACTCATACCAAGACATGTTGGGTGCCTGGAATATAGAGTCTCTAAGTACCGTGCGCTTAATTTATATTTCATTTTCCTAGGTCAGTGAAAGAAACGGATAAATCCTTTGCCCTCGCAATTAATTTCTTGCTCGTACGCTGTTTAGGTGAGTACGATATTACACTTGCATGGCATATTCGAGTTAGGAGATACAAAAGGGGTTGATAACTGTAGAGATTACCTAACGAGACACCGGGCCGGAATAATGGGACAATGTGCAAACAATAAGAGTGATACGAACTGATGACAATGAAAAAAAAAATAAGACATGAAGGGTACATTGAAGGTTACATTAAAATAAAAGTTTGGTAATGGTGTCATGAATTTGTTTTTGCGTATCTGTTGACCGACTTAATTAGTTGATTATTAGCGAATTGCTGTGTTATGTCTGTCATCGTGTAGGCCTATTTGATGTTTTGGACGGAACTTGGCTCAGTGGTTTGGAACTAATTACCAGATACCGTCGCTATTCTGACATCCGTAGTTATTAATGTAGTGAACGATTAATCAAAAGATATGACGTATTCAGTACTTAGTGTGATTGGCTTTATGATTGAAGTTTACGCCCTAGAGTCTTTTTACTGCTTTGTAATTGGTTAGAGTTTTGAAAATGAATAAAGAGAGTTTGAGTTGGTCTTGGCGAATACTCCACGACAGACGCAGTCTGAGAGGAGAGAGACGCAGTCCGAGAGAGTCCAGGGGCGAGCCTTGAGGCAGTCCAGTCTTGGGCGAGTCTTGGGTCAGCCTTGGATAGTCTTGGGGACTTTTCCCCAGGGCGCTGTGTCTTATAGAGTGCTCGATTGACCGACTAAGACGAGAGCTGAAACGTATTCCGTTGTGTGTGTCTTATTTGACTGTAAAGTTAAAGTGACTTTCCCGATCCCGTACCTCAAGGGGACGAGATAGAGAGACGAGACGAGTTCCCCCCCCTGACAAGTGTGGAGACCCCGAGAGGAGAAGGAATTTACCCCTGATAATGGATTGGCATTGCAAATAAACGTATCTGATATGTACTGAGTTATTATATTGCGCAAATAAATCATTTAATGAGCCTTTGGATATTTAGTGGATTAAATTATCAAAAGTCAATAGTGAAGTTTTTTTCCGTTTGTTTTGGTATACTAGTAAGTCAGTAATTTTATACGTTATGACACGTGATTACACTGACAAGCACTGACAAACTAATCACATGGTTTTCACCTTTACCTATAGGTCCAATTCCGCTACCAATTCTTTATGGTTTTATTATCGACAAGTCGTGTTTATTGTGGAAATCACTTTGCCATGGGACGGTTCTCGGCGGATGTATAAATTACAGCAACATTCTTTTAAGATACAACGTAGTAGGGATATCACTGTGTCTCAAATGTCTGTCATTTGTGTTCTTTGTAATTTTATATTTCATGTGGAGACGCAAGTCACGGAGTGCGAAAACCGACAAACCTTCCTCGATATCACATTAATGATGTACATCCTACGCGAGTTGTACAAGGATTGGGGCGTGAGTAGTTAAAAAAACATGTATACAATTATAACGTTAATTCCACGCCTCTATGTTTTATTGAGCGTACTAGAAATGCATAATATTTTTGTTGTAATTTGTAATGGTCACCGCATAGATCTGTTTGTACTTATCTGCAGTAGGTCGTCCATATTGTTTACAGTTTTCAGATGAAACACATGAAAAAATGAGTTCAAATCACCGAATATAATTATAAAATGTTAATGTTTTAATGAACTAATGTATACTTTTGCATAATTAATGAAGACAATCAATAGTCTGTACATACAACTTCTTACGTGATCTACAATGGGTAACATGTCAACAAACACTGGTCTCCCTCTCTCTAAACAAGTATGATGAAATTGTTTGCACGTATCTGTTGTCCGACTTATTTAGCTGATTACTAGTGAATGGCTGTGTTATATCTGTAATCATTTAGGCTCATCGAGGTTTTGGACGGAACTTGGCTCAGTGATTTGGAACTAATTACGAGATAACCGTCGCTATTCGGACCACTATTTATGACAGTTATTAATATAGTGAACGATTAATCAAAAGATATGACGTATTCAGTACTTAGTGTGATTGGCTGTATGATTAAAGGTTACGGCTTAGAGTCTTTTTACTGCTTTGTAATTGGTCAAGGTTTTGAAAGTGAATAAAGTTGTTTTAGTTGGTCTTGGCGAGTACACGAGGAGAGACGCAGTCTTGGGGCAGTCTTGAGACGCAGTCTTGGGCTAGTCTTGGGGACTTTTCCCCAGGGCGCTGTGTCTTAGAGTGCTCGACTGACCGACTAAGACGAGAGTTGAAACAAATTTGGTTGTGTGTGTCTTATTTGACTGTAAAGCTTAAGTGACCTTCTAGATCCTGTTCCTCAAGGGAACGCGATAGAGAGACCAGATGAGATTCTCCCTTGACACGTGTGGAGAACCCTTGAGGAAGATATCCCCCCCCTGATAAAAGCTTGCCGGGAGTCGGTTGTACACATTTCTCATTTATTACGTCTGTTTTTTTCCGGTATCTGGCGTTTATTTCATCTTGCGGTGTTTGTTTAAGTTACATAAAGTTGCAGAGCTTTGTCGGGTCCGAGTTTGAAAGCTGAATGTGCCTGGAACTGTACCCACTGATGCGTGCGGTAGATTGGAAGTTTACCTGACAGGTATTTTAATTAGTAAATTAGGAAACCAAGATGACCTCTTTTGTCCACAAAACTATATATTTTCGGTTAGGCTTATTGTATGAATTTTACAATTTTGTTAGTATTTTTTTTATGAACACTGTAGTTTGAAATATGCACAAAAATGTGCTTTTAGGTCAAAAGTGATTTAAAAAAATTAGCTTCTAAACCATGCTTCTGTTTCCTGTCAAAATTGGTTTATGGGTACATCTGTTTACTATGAAGAAAGTTCCGTCTTGAAAACTGTCTACCAGTTGTCAATTTTGCAGGGCAGCAGCTCAAATTTCATTATTTCAAGTTTATGCATAAATTAACACCCATGCTAGTTGTCTGTACGATTGCTGTAACACTGTTCAACCAAAAACAATGCCCGACGGCGTTTTGAAGATAAACACATTGTCAATCATTTGTGAAAATTTCAAAACAAAAGGTCGAAGCGTCTAGGAGCTATTCTTTTATAAAGTTCTGGGATGTGCACCAAAAAGAAGCTGAGATAATTGCTAATTTGCATGACAATTCACTCAGTAAGAAGTTTGCTAATGCTCATAATTAAAATGGCTGTAACAGTTCCAGATTTAAATGTATTATCGTTTAGTGAAAAGTTAAATATAGTGCATAATATGAAGATCCCGTCATTTCTCTTTTTCACCATGTTTCTTTTTTATTATAAATCTTGCCAAGTATTCAAAAGAAATAATGTTTGCACCTGTTATCTATATTTTAAAATCGTTTTTGAGTATGTTCCACTATTCACAATTCTACAGTATATAGCCGAGACTGTTTCGATAATAAAAAGGAAAAACAAAATTTCACTCCCAAGAGCCCACGAACCTGCATCTCTCTCTACCTTAAAGCAATTCATGCGACACAAATTTCCACATTTGTGGAACTCTGATAGCAGAAATTCAAGATGGCGGACATACCATGTGACCAATCAAAGTTACTTTATTTTTCTCATAAAAAGTTCTGGCCATCCATACTACATCCAAAGTTTCACGTTGATCGGCTAAAGCATTCATGAAAAACAAATGTCCTAAATTGTGGGGACTGCAAAACCACGTGACTAGATATTTTAACATTCTCGTAAGAAGTTTTGTTCATACTTACCGCGGATTGTGATGATGGCGGCCAAACCATGTGACTGATTATATAATTTTTTGTGTAAAAAAAATGTGGTAACATATGCTAAATGCCAAATATCCAGTTGATCGGTAAAGCACTCCTGAAAAACAAATGCCCCAATGCGAAAATCAAAAATGGCGAAAATATCTCGTGACCATTACGAATTATTTTTTTGTTGGCGGCCAAACTACGAGACCAATCACACAAAGAACTTCGCATAATATAAAGAGCTTTACTCATGTGCTAAAAACAAATTTATGCTACTACAAAAAATCAAAATGCCTAGACCCTCAAAAAGGGTTCACAATGGCTACTTCCGTTTCATTCAATGTACATACAGCACATATACTGCTTACCAACTTTGTAATATGAAAACAAATCACGCTATCTTAACGCCTGGACGCCCATTTGTTAATAAACTAACTGCCGACAATAGTACGACAGTTTTGTCCACGAACCTGTATTTATTATAGCTTTATTATTTATTATATTATGCCTCAAATTGTGGTAGTTTTTGCCGAAATCTTAGATCACTGCCAAACCACGTGACTGATCAATAAGAAGCTTTAGTCAGACAAGGTCGCGTGAGTTGCGCCCTACGCGGTGCTCCAACGCCGACACTGGAGTATGACGACGTTCAGCCGGCGAGGGCGCCACTCACACAGACACGTCAGGCTAAAGCAGCCTTGTACCATACATATAAACTATCAGGTTTATCGGTTATTAACTACTCACGAGAAACATTATTATTAAGTACTCATGAGAAACAAATGCCCAAAATTCTGAAAGCCAGGTGTACCAGTTCTCGTAAGGCCCTCCCTACCAGAATAGGGTCCAAACGTACTTTGGCCCGAATGATTGCCATTGTCACGCCATCAACGGCAACGCGTAACACGAAGGTTCTAGCTATAGTTATTGTAATTGCCATTTTTTTGAAAGAACACGCAGAAAGTCATTTATACGATCAAACAAACTAATCGAATGAATGATTGTACTTTACAATCTTAAACAAATATTGATACACCGTTATTTTATTTTGCTAACGAATGTACTCTTTTAATCATAGAAACTACCAGGTTTGGCCAAGGTTCGGAATTCTCACCATTTTCAAGCATGTTACATTGCCCTTGGTTGTCATAATTAATCCAGCCATTCTCGATGACATTCAACCAATGTGACTGCTCTACTTTTTAACACTCAGGCTGTTTTACGCTATTTGACATCTACATGCGCAAGTGATTGTAGCTATGACGCCATTGGAATCAGTAAAAATATACAACGCAATCTGTTTTTAAAAATCATTATATTTTATTGTATTCAATTTTTTGACAAATCCAGATTTATGGAATACCTCAATACATTTTCGTGTATATATGATCTGGATATTATTTATAGATATGTACGTGCGTTTATATTTTGGAAACTATAATGTTTGGAATGCTTTCCTACATACTTACGGTGTCCCATTTTTCATATGGCCACAATCTTGGATAACAGTGTGTGTTTTAAAAATACAGCTGCCCATTCAACCACCAGCAGTGTTCTCCACAAATAAAATTTAAAGAGGGGCGCTAATTTGCATATAATTAGCATATTTAATTTGCATATAATTAGCATACTAATCAAACATTTCAAAGGAAATTCTTAGCACTTTTATATTTACATCAATTAAAGACTGTGTACAAGTACTATATTAATGTTCTTGAATTATTTTGATGAATAAGTTAAACTACTTGATGTGTAAAAAAATATCAACTTTGACAAATGAAGAATATCCATTTTATTCTTTGTAAAAGTGTAATGGAACAAGTTGTGAAATTCTAGCCTTTCATTTATTTCTTTTAAATTTCTTTCAAATATTTCCATTTTTATAGGTTTTATAAATGCACTGAGATATTGTAATAGTTGAAAACCCCAAGTAATAATAAGAACAATATTTTCACATAACAACATTACCATTTAAAAGAAAAAGAAAAAATCGAATCCGATGACTGTAAATAAATTAATCATTATGTTGATTGCATTGTGGGTACTGAGGACAAAGGTCAAATCAGATACCGTGACATCCATGTTGTTTCAGTGTTTACCGTACGTTTTGTTTTGGTGATTTATTTGATGATTCTTTTTACTTTTCGCGAGCTTTAAATCAACAGTTGGAGTCAGACAAGGGTGCAATCTTAGCCCTACTCTTTTTAACATTTTCTTAAATGATCTACCTGACTGTTTCAACTCTGAAAACTGTGACTCCCCGGTTCTTGATAATTTAAAAGTAAGTTGTCTCCTATATGCAGATGATGTTGTCATTTTATCTAAATCTGCTAGGGGGCTACAAAACTGTTTAGACAACTTAAAAATATATACGTCAAAATGGCGCCTGGCTGTTAATACAGAGAAAACAAAGGTTATTGTATTCAATAAATCAAACAGAGCCCTGAGTAATAATATATTCTTCTTCGCTGAAAAAGAAATTGCCATTGTTAAGCAAATTAATTACCTGGGTATAACTATAATTATAACATAAAGAGGGTATCAATAATTTAAAAAATAAAGGGATGAAAGCTCTCTTTGCTTTGAAATGCAAACTTGGTTATGACAACTCACTAAACATACCCCTCCAACTATCTTTATTTGACAAACTGATAAGACCCATTATTGTATATGGTAGTGATGTTTGGGGTGATGAAAGCACAACTAAGTCTGCAATTGAGGATGTCCATCTTTCATTTTGTCGGTTCATTCTTGGTCTCTCAAAATTCACACCAAAAATGGCTGTTTATGGTGAGCTAGGAAGGTACCCCTTTGACTGTTTTATCAAGAAACAACGACTTAAATATTTCAACCGGGTAACAAACTCTGATAACACACTACTAAGAGAAGCCTACTTAGTAAATAAGAATGTAAAAAGTGAATGGTTTACTAGTGCAGAAACCCTCGTGCAAGATATAGATGTCACCATTGTAAACTCAAGTGAAAAAATAATTAAGAAAAATTTAGACTTTATTCATAAAAAATAAACAAATCATTTGAGAACCAATGGATCTTAGACATGCATAATGATAATAGAAAACAAACCTTGGCTAAAAACAAACTAAGAACATACAGACTTTGCAAACAAGATTTAAAAATTGAAAATTACCTAATTAATATGCAGAACCATGGTCTTAGAAGGTTAATTGCAAAATTCAGGACAAGCAACCATGACCTTAAAATTGAGAAAGGCAGATATAATAATGTGCCGCTGGATAAAAGAACATGTGATATGTGCAGCCAAAATATAATTGAGGATGAGCAACATTTTGTAATGAAATGTCCAGCTTACAGTCACCATAGGGACAAATTATTCCTGACTGCACAAAATAAAGTTCCTAATTTTGATAAAGAAAATAGTCAGAATAAATTCATTTTGATTATGGCAATCCATACTCTAGCACCAGCCTTTAGCAGTCTTCCTAAAAAACAGCTATGGAACAAAACAGCAACAACTATCAGTGTATTAGGCTACATTTTGTGTTCATTCTGTATTCACCATTGGCTGCAAATTGTCTTTATTTTTTTTGATTTTTTTGATTTTTTTTAGAAAAGTTTTTATTTTTTGTTTTATTTTTTAGATTGTAGTTTGTTTTAATTTCGTTCTGTAAGACCCTTTCTATCCTTTCCTAAGGATTTTATGCGTCTAATAAAAAAAATAAAAAAAATAAAAACCTATGCAGGGCGCACGACTTCCTATGCAGGGCGCTGCGCCCAGCTAAAACCCCTCGTGGAGAACACTGCACCAGTAATATGTATATTATAAGTTTACAATTGTCTGACCATCTTCTCCTATCGATCTTCTAGGGCGATATTTCCACAGCAAGTATAAGAAAACAAACATCAGACATGACGCACATTTCAGGGCAAAGGTCAACCCCACAAGACTGTATCTCAATAGATCGTTATCATAAAAAAGACAATCTCCTCGGATAGAACCATTGCAGAATGTCTTCCATAATGAGCATGTGTTGTCGATTACAACCCCATACAACAGAGGAATAGGAATGGGTCCTGTTGAAAATGAACCAATATATAGCCAGTATAGGGGGAGGCTTTTATACATAATCTGGGTCATATATATATATAGAAGATCAATTCATCAAAACCAAAATTCAATGTGATTTAAACACATAAATCATGTATTATCTCTCAGTCTACACATTGATAACAATGTCAATGTAAACACTTACCAAGACATCGTACGAGGAGAAATCTCACTGCCAGTGCAAATGACTTATCATTCTTATCCACAGATCTAAAATTAAAAATAAAATAGTTTGCTCAGAAAATGGCGATTATTTATTAATTGCATCATCACTATAGACTGTTGAAATCGGCAATTTCACACATAAGTGTGGTTTAACAATGACAGCTAGAAAGACAACGAACTAAATTACTATTACCTGATGGCTAAAATCATGGCGGGCACTTCTCGAAATGAACATGAGATGGAAAGGAAGAAAACCAGAATCACAAATGGAATGAAAGCTGTACACCTTTCGGGCTCATGACATATGCCATCTTCGGCCATGGTCGGTGGACTTGAAGATATTTTGTCTCCAGTTAAAAGCGGTTCATCGCATGAGCATTCTAGGTAGGTCTGTGAAAAGATTTAAATGTTGAACATTTGTCTATTGTATGTCAATCGAATGTGTGGTAGATAAAACTAAAATATAGCAATATTTACGTGTTTAGCAATAGACTAGAATAACTATAGAATGTACACGCATGACAACGAATTAGCCAATGTGGCTAAAACTCAATAACATTGCCTGTACCAACAACTTATACTACAACACATCTTTTGTTCGGATGGTGATCTTGGGAGTACTGTGTGCATGTAGGAATGTGTCTCATTATTTTAATATAAAATAGATACACACAAATACAATTCTGATATTGGGTATTTTTATACAATTCTTCCATTTTAATGGTAGTGGCTTTCTTTTCTTTAATTATAGAATAATTATACTGTATTTCCAATTATACAATAAAAATAACTTTTAGATGGTCATATGAATGCTAAGTATAACACAGTTAAACTATACATGGCTTGCCCTGTATATGTGAGGGTTGGCAGATCATAGCATAGCGCGGGGTATCATTATATATTCCGGGCAAATTACAGCATAAGATATCAATCCTTACTACATCCTTAGTCGCTAAAACAAAAACTATGCAGAAAAATAAAGAAATGTAAATTCATCTTCTTACCCCATTGTCGTTGAGTTGTGTACACCCAGCATGACATGGCGATACGTACGTCATTCCATTGGATCCACACACAGGCTGATACATGTCAGGCGAACAATGACAATTATCTGCACAAGCCATCGACATATATTGACCAACGGTGCTGCGCCAAATCAATAAAAATATCATATCAAAGTTTGGGTAGATGCGGGAGTTCGAAAAGTCAGTTGCCCAGGTAACGTAGGATGTAGATCATAAAATTCCGGCACGGTTCATATATTATAACATGATACATTAATTCCGTACTGATTGCTTTTATTTAGCAACGTTTTAGAAATCAATTATATTAGGTATATAAATTTTATACAAAACACAAACCTACCCTTCTCCGTGTATGCTAAGCCCACTGCAGCCCAATGGGAATAACATTAAGCTGAGCGTAGCAGACGTACCCAGTGTTATCACCAGGAGCATTGCGATAGACTTCTCTCTAATTATGTTGAACCTTTTGATTACGTACCCACCCAGAAGCATTCCAATGCCATATGGCACACCCGTTGCCATACCTACAGACGGAAAACACATAATAAAATAAACACAATAATAAAACAACCAATATGAAGACATGTGTTAATAACTAACACGGAATTGTCTGTTTACAGAATTCATATTTTCAGATGTTTTCACAACTACATTGTAATAC
Source organism: Saccoglossus kowalevskii (assembly GCF_978046115.1). NCBI lineage: Eukaryota > Metazoa > Hemichordata > Enteropneusta > Harrimaniidae > Saccoglossus > Saccoglossus kowalevskii. The sequence continues at coordinate 7,002,324 of NC_140648.1, read as the reverse complement.
AGCTACAGAGTAATTGTGAATCATTGGAAAAAGGTTATGTCATAAACACAACAATGTAAATTCAAAAAATAAAAACTTGCGACACAAGTGACCAACCTGTGGTTATATTTGCGGCCAGAGGGGTCACGTGAAATTCTTCTTGTATATATTTCGGTATGAATGTTATCAAGCCGAATACACATCCAAGTTCAACAGCATAAGCCGCGTTCACCAATATAAAGTGTGGATTCTTTATCAAGCGCCACAAAGCTTTGAGAAAATCTAGTACAAAGAAAAAATAGGAGTAACTGCGCATATAAATCGTTGGAAATGGATGCCATCCTATAACAATACTTGTATCTGAACTCACCTTTTACAGTCTCTCTCAACTTTCTTATTAATTGTACAGTATCCTTTTTTACTTTTTGTTTCAGGTTTTCATTTCTGTTATCACTGCCATTCTGATTTGACGATTTCATGCACATTCGACTCTCATTCAAATCCTTTGGTACTAGGAAAATTGGAATGACCATCATAATCATGAGGGGTAGAACGATGACACCTCCTATCCACCATGCACCGACCCATCTTGGATCATCTGGCGACATATCAACATTGTCCAGATTCACCCGACCAAGATCCACGAATACAAGCGTACTGACAGCTGCGACTATCCACCCAACGATTGGTCCAAACCCCCACATCATGTTGATAATTCCTGAAAAAAAAAACAGTTCTAATTCTCAAAATCCAATTACATTCTGTATATGCAATCTCACGAGTGATTTACAATGCTGCATGCAATCCTAGATTATACACCCCCGCAATACTGCATGGAAACTTGTAGTGAATTTTAAATTGGAGTAAACGTTCTCCGTAAAACGTCATGGAGGCATGCACAAATGGTGGTCATCGTTACTGTTTGTGTAGCGGTCAATTTATAGACTTACCTAGATATAACGCCGATGTCGTGTGTTTGACTGAGTCATCGACAAATGCACTTCCAAGTGTTGATACCGGGCTATAACCAACGCCCATTATTAGTGCACTGAGAGCAAAACACAAGTAAGCAACATTGCCATCTTGGACTTCTTCCTTGTCAAAGACGTCACAACTTGTGCTATCGCTGTTTGGAGTGATCGTCTGGTTTCGGTTCAAGGGTAATTCTTTGCACATAACGACATTTGCTAACACGCTATCATTATTGGTGTCAGTTGCTCGGGGATACACATATGTCCCAAGAGTAAGGTGCGGCAATATAGAACAGAACACGCCAATCGCAATGATGAATAGTCCCACTGAAATCCAGCGGGGCCTGTGACTTTCGGGTAAACCTCCAAGATATCCACAGAAAATAACTGTGATAAGAGTACCCACTTGGTGGAGGCTGGTAAGGGAGCCGAGTTCAGAACTATTTAAGTTATAGCGTTTTTCAATTGTGGTCAGAGTTCCCAGTTTATATGTCGTAATCATCGCATACAGCCCAACAGTGAACGCCAGGCATCCGACAAAGAATCTGATATCGTACAGAAGTCGTTGCAAGCAATTCAGCTTCTTGGCATTCGGCAATTTCTCGGCATTTCTTTCACCATAGTTACTGTGACAATCTCCGTTATTTAAATCAGTTTTCACCACATCTGCTTCGAGTTTGTGAGAGTCACAATATGTAACGTCATTTTCTCCCGGCATCGCCTCCATTACTAAAGTATAGAATCAATCTAGATATATAAATACAATTATACACGTAGAGAATAATAAAGGACACGATCAACTATTTCTCAGGGGTAAAGACTGTATCAAAAAGTCTTAGAGTAAATTCAAGGAACGAAATTCACTGCCGCCACAGGCGAGTAACCATTAGATATTGCACAATTCACGAACTATATGCAAATCGTCACAATCAACATAATTTCAAAAATAAAATGTATTAGCGCCCTACGCCCAATTACGTTTTTTAAACACGAAAACGCGTCAATTTAACCACGGCTTGATTAATTAAAACACGCTCTCGATCAATTCCAATGATTTATTCAGGTAATCGAAAGGCTGGTTGAATAAAATTGTAATTTTCCGTAAAACGGCCATTATGTTACCAGGTGAAAATCGCGGTCCGGGAGGTCAAATTCTTCAATAACCTACCCATTGAAACAAATTTTCAAGAGAAAACCTGACGCTTGAAACAGATAAAACCCATCATTTAAAGAACATTTTTTGGAGCGAAAACCTTGGCTGTCATTGCCACATACAGCACATTCCATGCACTACTAATATATGATCACAGTTTTGGGTGCTGACAAATCTAAAAAACGGACCCCTTGTCCATAATTTACAGACCCTCTGGGTGCCTGAAATACCCGTTGGTGGGTTACTACAAGTGACCCCCGGGTGAATACATACCAAGGGTACTGTTTGTGCACATGCGTACTGTCACGAAGCTGGACAATGTTGACACGTGACGTCGCGTTACATATGCCAGACCATTCACGAATGTGAAGGTGTTAAATCTGACCTTTGCGCTTTTTTATTTTACAATTTATTGGTCACAAACTATGCACGTATTTCAGGTCAGGTGTTTGTGTCACGTGATTTACCTCATATAATAACTTGTACCCGAGCACTAGACACACAGCTTCCGTACTTTTTGTTCACACTTTACTGTGTTCTTGGACCTTGTCAATTTTTGGTCGACTCCCAGAGTGAAAGTGTGTACACTATGAATACAGTACTGCAATACCACATATCTACTCTTACACTTGTTTCTCAATTCTGATATTACTATAAATGTTAACCTATTATTTTTTCAACATAGAATAACAAAATTATTAAAACATTTCGCGCAATATTCAATGTTATACATAATGACCCTTTAAAGCGCGGTGGTCGTCGCGCAGCGCGTGTTTGAATTCCGTGTAAATAAACAATGCATTTTACACGCGTTGTATACGTCGCTATGAGTCTCATATCGAACAGGACGCGGCACGACGACTGCCGCCCTTTAACCATAGTTTTACGCTTCGGCTCATAAAAACTATTAATTGTTATAATAAGTAGAGGGCGTAAGTCACAATGCAAAGTATATTTCATAGTAAACATGTACTTACTTATGGGAGGCACTAACGAGCGTAGTCGACACAAGATATTTAGGGTAATAGTTCATAATGCATTTCTAGAGTAGTCTTACAGCACTACGGGCATTCACTGCAGAGTGTATATGCCGTAGTGTTTTATGAAAAGTGCTATTTCGTCAACATGACTTGGTGCTTCCATGCATGTACATTCTTTTCCGCCACTTAGGCACGAAAAACAAACAAAAGACGACCTACGTACAGGAAGTTCCTCAAACCCCCTGGCAATTATAGTAAAGGTAGTCGACTGAACCGTGTTGTTCAATGGTATGTGCAGTGCATTGTCATTATTCGAATTATATAATACAGTGACTGTCATGCAGTGTAAACACATTTGGGTTTATTTTGACACAATGCACGTATATGCATAGACCGATGGTCTATGGTATGTGACGCTAATTTGGTTGAACTGACCTCGAACAAACACTCAAACATGAATACCTGCAATGGCAACTACGCGTCCCAGCAATTCTCCTATGTAGTCGTCAAATTCTTCAAGTTGTGTCCCTTCTTTACCATTCAGGCACCCCGAATCAGCTTCAAGTTGTTTATACAACTTTTCCCTTAACGTGATTCTCCAGAAACACTACGTACAACCGATAGGACCGCGAGACAGTGGCGTTCTAGATATGTGCGTGCGTTCTTAATAAAAGGGCGATTGTGACCGCTTTCACACTCTATAACAAAGGTCATCGGCGATGAACTTTCAACTCTTACCAGTCACTGATTTCTATGAGCATTCAAAGAGGAAGTGGTAAGAGTTCGTTAGGATCAGAGTTATGAGTGAGGGACCCTAACAAAAATGCCCCTCTAGTGTGTCTCCCTATTTTAATTGTATATACTCCTCTTCAAGTCCCATATGATTATTTGGAGGGATTATATTCAATCTTATCAATGACTCTTTTATTAATGTATTACAATGCAACACCCCCGTGTATATTACTAATACCATGGATGTACTAACACGTGTTAGTACGTCCATGCTTATACCCTGGTTTTAACAACACTGGCAAGTTGTTCCACCAACTTTTCATCAAGGTCACTTTTAGAATTGGTAGCCCTAGTCACCGTCCCTAGTGTCTACCAAATTATTTATGGAAATTTACAACACTGGGAATGATGTTATTTTCGGAAAATTGCAAGTTTGTAATTCTGTTATCATAATGCATTTATGTGTCCCAGACGTGGAATATGATGCGTGGATCGAACTTGCAGCCAGCTGATTGTAAATTTTCTATCATGACTGCCTATGAGTACGAACACACTATTGGGACGCTTAAAGTTAGTTGTTAAATATAACTAAAATTGTCATAAATCCGACGAGAAACGCGATTCAAACTTGCACATGCTTTTTTTATGCGCGTTAGTGTATATGCCCTAATACATTGAATGCATTATTCTTGGATTAATTCAATTTTATGTTTCAGGTTTGATAATGAGAACTCAGTGAATATGAGAGACGTTCATAACCAATAGAGTCAGAACAAATGGCATCATCAAAAAGTAAATATAAGCTCGTGGAGTTTTCGTGTCAGCATTCCGACCAATAACATGGCATCAAATATACTATCATGTTGCAAGTAAAAACGATGTACTTGAAACAGAATAAAGTGTTTCCGATTTGCAACGCACTCTAAATGGAAATACGTGAACTGGTGAACAACGCAGGTCTGTTTCTCGAGCTAAAAGTTCTTGAAGACTTTTTTAGTCCGGGGATATCATAAATCACTTTTCCAGGTGAAGTTGGTGAAGCATTTCCAATGTCAATGGCATGACAATTCATGATAGGGATACCTGACAACTTTACCGATGGTGACTACCTATCTCAGAGTTGGTAAGCGTATAAACGGTAATAGAGTAACCCCTGCTGCTTTGCGGCTTCCTTCACAGACGTGTAATTGCCGAATCAACAAAGCTCGTCTCTTTTTTCAGTGTGCTTTGAATAATTTAACTTAGTTTAACCGTCTGAACCAGACCAATACCTTCAAAGTCTTCCGCTACTACCGGTTACTAACAAATAACTCCGTATGTAATCACTTGATGAAGCTAGAAGAGTGTAGTGCTTTATATGTTTATGTACTTCAAACATTAAATCAGCGTAATTGCCATGAAAGGACTGGGCAGTTCTCTCAATAATGTCTCATTTCTCCACACAATGCCACCATTCTCCTAATAATGTCCTCTTTCTCCACAATGCCACTGTCCTCCTAATAATGTCATATTTCTCCACAATGCCATCTTTTTCCAATACCCTTTTTCACACAATGTCACGTTTCTCTTCACAGTGTTTCCATGCAATGTCACTTTACTCCAAACAATGCAGCCTTTTTCAAAACGATGATACCCTTCTTCACCCAATGTAACGAGGTTGCTGTGTCAGGTCAAATATTAGTCCAAAATACCCGCTAATAATCAATATAAAACTTTTGTGTGGGTGCTTAAACATTTAAGTTACACAATTCGTGACAATTTAGACTGAACGGCTTCATTCTAGTTCAATGCAATTAAATGTATACATAATTAGAGACACCTCGGTCAATATTACGCATACGACGCCACTCATGAACACCGTGGAGTGTCGAAAATCTACTGTATCGCGAGCGCGGACCCTTTCCGGCAGGCAGAATATTTAGCAGGTAGCCTATGGAAACACACGGTCGAGCTTTGTACCAGCGATGACGGACGTCATGCAGTGTATTGTATAATTGGTTTATAACACCTGTACATTCATCACATGGATACTCATCCAAGGACCGTGAAATAAAAGTATGCCATTAGGGACGACATCTTGGGCACATAGCACGATTTATTGACAAACATTTGTACATATAGTGTTAAATGCATCTAACTTAGGGGTATATATTATACCTGTGTGGGCTATTATCAGTTAATACTGCGATAATAGTTAAATACATAATTAAATCTATCATGTAAAACACACAATTCGTTATAATAAAATAAATACACAATTATGCCTAACACAGTCAGCGTTTACGCATACCCTTGTAGATGTTTCCACAGATTACTAACTTAAGAATTCAGAACGATATTGTTCAGGAAAAAAAGGCATATGCAATCTGTAGATCATCAGTACTGTCAGTCAGAAAAATATCAGAATCATAGCTTGTAAATATCATTATTGAAAATATGGTCGCAATTTTCAATAGAAAAATATTGTGTAATCTGTAATATCCGAAACGTTTGCTGTAAGCTTAATGTGGATTTCCTGTCATCTGTTATTTAAAAAGAAAAACATTATTTATAGCCATTTGAATTCTGAAACACTCCTGTGAGCATAACAATATAGGTGATTTTTTTGCTAAATTAAGTTGCTAAATTGAAACAGTTGTTCTAGGAACAATTGTGTTTTTCAATGGTAAATGAATACGACACTTTTTTTTGGGGGGGGGGATTCTCCTATTATGACAGTACATTTCAACACTGTACAATATATAGCTAGTTAAATTGTTTTTGATATGCAACTAACTAACATGTTTGGGGGGATTTGAATAAAAAAAATCAAATTAAATTCAAATAATATGTATTTATTTTATCAATCTGAGACTCGTGAAAGGCATTTTTAAAGGTATTCATTCAATGAGAGCAGTGAAATACTTGTATGTACAATGAATATAATTATGTTCAGTTTCTCAGATGCAATATTTGTAAAATTGTTACATACCTGAACTTTCTACACATATAGACATATTTACTGTTACTGTAAACTGATACAATTGACTTTTATTATAATTTTCCTGTTTTATCTCGATTTCTGAAAAAAACACAATTATATACATTGTATTGGGGGCTCGAGAATTTGAATTGAGGGTGTTGTGCTTTGTTTTGCAGAAACACAATATCCATATTATTATATTTTAATTATTATACATTTTTTTTATTTACTCTACTTTTATACATTTATTTTCAGTTGTCTGAATGCTGTACAAGTAATTTTTTTCCAAGGCAGTAAACATTTCTTGATTGAGAATGAAACGTTTGTGATTACGGATGCAGAGTTTATATCGTCACCTTTTTAGCTTTATATCATTTGAAGTATATTGTGTGGGTCAGAGTGGGTAATTGTTTTTTTAATTAAAGTAAACTTGTGCAATATATTCATGATGATAGTTTTACTATGTTTTTAAACAAATATGTTCCTTTAATTGTATTTATACCTATATTTTCATTGTTCAATTTTGGTTTCTCGTCGTTTATTAAATAATATTTTGTAATAATACTCTATGTTCTATATAATATATCATCGATCACCCCTTTCACGTGAGTGAGAGTTCCCGTATGAGCCTAACTTGTCTATCCAGGAGGATGATTGAATCAGTTCTTTGTGGCAACACGAAACTTCCCCATAACAATTGGTTAGTGTATCTAACACTGATTTGTTTATATTTTCTATTTTTGGTCAATATTGATTTTGTAGTTTAAGTTTGGAATTTGTGACTTTTTAAAGTTTCAAAGATGCACGTATGTTACTTCAATGAATATTACTGGAATACAATACACATATTGACCCCGTCCATGGTGGATATACAAATATTGTCTACTCCTAGAAAGCATTGTTGGAGTTGCTGAAGTCAACTATACCTTCGGAGGGAAGGCAAATCAGTACATATATTGCAGAAAGGGCCATAATTGTAATAAAAGCATACATGTCGTAATATGTTGCACTGCGACACACTTCTTGCCACAGTTACCAATAAAAAATTTCAAGAAGTACTCACCATTGTCCTTGGTATTTTTTCATACGTCGGTTTGCTGGTATTTTTATTTTCTAAAGACCTGCAAAATTACTGTAACTATTATGATGGTAAACTAGTTATGAACACCTAGCAGCCGCGATGTTTACATAAGATGGGCGCAACGACGCATAAAAAAACAACAACAATTAGTCCACATAATACGTCAATATGCGACTCTGGCGACAAACTATAATATTAAACGCATTCCTTAAATGTTATGTACAATTTTCAGTTAGTATTGTCGATTTCATCTACACTATGGATCAGATTGTTTTCACAAAGCTATATCAGCTGACAAGTTCCTTGTTTGATTAATTGTAATTGCGTACGATTTATTTGCAACAATTGTCAGTGAATGTTCTATAGTGTTCATTGACGCGGTGTTTAGCAACTGTAATACAGCATGTGATTCGTGATCTGTTCAGTTAAATGGACATATATTATCACAATTTAATAAAGTACAAACTTTTGTTTGTATGTGAACCCCATGTCGCAAGCAATTCATGCTATTATAAATCACTGACGATATTGCACTTATTTTATTGTATCACATTCTAAGCAGAGATAATAAACATATATAATAAACATACAAAAAAATTGCAGCATAAATTGGTTTAATGTCATATTTAAAAAATAAACAACTATAGACGAGTTTCACAGTGTGTTAATTTTTTGTTACAGTTTTTAACATGCTTGTATGTTGTTCCCAGAAATATCTCGCATTGAAATGTAATAAATTATATTTTGTCCAACTTTTGTCCATTGTGTGTGTACGCATGGTAAATAAGCAACAGATGTAGCAGAAACATTGATATAACAACAATATACACAAACAATTGAGAAATAGATAGAATCATATTTAATAACATGTTTCACACAAACATGTGGTACACATGTGTTGGTAATATATTTAAATGATACATTCTTAAAAATACGTTTAGGTATCATGTTCACGTGATTTAAATAATAAGATTGGGAAATTCGAGGTTTAAAGAGTTTATAAGTGACAACTTTCAAAAATATTTAAAATCGAAATGTTATAGCAATGTATGAGCAATATTTGACTTTTTAGTATGTTATCCCCCATTTTATGTCTGTTCACACAACGCGGGAAATAATAGAATTAGTATGGAACGTATTTTGACATAATATATATATATTTTGAGTTTTACAATTTCAGGTATCACATTGCAATTAAGAAGGTTACTTAATTATTGTGAACTAGAACAAAGCTGAATGTGTACATCTCCAATAAATAACAACCAATCAAACATAAAACAAACGATCTTTCTCGCAAATCTACCCTATCGTTTTCCTTTTTCAGAAGTAGAGCCACTTTCTCTTGACTTCACTAAACGCTCAATATTTGCACGAAGTCCACACTGCATTCAACATCTGAGGATAAATTGTAACGGTGTGATAATCAATTATACAATAAAAAGAAAGATGATATCTACATGTATTCATGGAATGTGAACTGATTCTTATCATATGATAGACAAATGATTATAACGACTCAAATGATTGAATCATATAACGACTCGTCGTTATAATTGCTCGAGATATATACTATACGAGTTGAAAGTTACGACCCAGCGTCACAAACAAATCGAATTAAGATTTGTTGCAAAACAATTGGCCAACATGGCAATACATTACGCCATTTAGAAAATGACGATTTTATGAAGTATCAAAAAATGTAAGAGTATGACAAAATATTTTTTCTCACCAAATTCACAAATATAGCCATTGTTATTCCAACAGTAATTATCATCCCACTTCAGTAGCTTCTTATTCCTGTCGTTAAATTATGCATGTAAATATTTTGGGGTTATTCTAAATTGAACACTTGGAAAGATTATTTCGAAATTGAGGGACATTAAAAATATGGGATTCAAACTTATAATAACACACTTTATGAAAATTGCGTTGCGACAATAATGGACTATTTTTCTCAATGTAATAATGTTCAGAATAGAGCACATATATTAATTTTGTGTCTGAATATTTAAGTCTGATTGCGGTAAAGCAGACTTTGAACATTGTACATTAAGGGTATGTTATGTCAATGTTTTTAAATATATATACAAATCTAGCAAAAATAGAAATCGCAAGGTTGTATATATATTGCATATGAAATATAGTTTGAGTGTATGTATATTATTAGTGTGTAGTGCGAGGCTTACCAGAGCTGAGCACATTGCTGACCATTACTATCTTTCTGTTGGTTATTATTTGGTTGACCCTTGGCCCATCTTGTGAAATCACCCAATGGTGTGCCATCAGACCAAATAAACTCCCCGTTACTGTCCCGAGCGAGTCCAAACCAGAATCCACGATGTACTGCTTGATCAATCTGACCATCCAATATAAACTCTCTTGTCATTTGATATATTGGTTTCGTATTCATCATTGCAAGTCTTCCGCCAGTACTTTCACAGTTGAATTTAGCCAATGACCATTCAACCTGGCTTGTGAATACCTCGTAACGCTTACACAGGATGTTTGGCATACACTCTTGTACTTGAATCAAAGAAATAATGTTATGTCTCTACGATGATAATGTGCAATAATGTTCTGAACGTAAATGAGGGTGCAAAAGACAGCTGAATTACTGTAAGTCCACCTCACAAAGGTTTTGTTGCCGTAACGCAAGTATAAGTTTGATCCACATGTTTGACCCTCAATTAGACAGATTAAAGTTAAAAAAATACTTACGTAGCTCATTGGGGAGTATTATAGCACTTCGAGAGATATACAATAAACCCGTTCTCCATGCAAATATATTTCCTTCAGCGGTGTCAACTGAAAGACTTTGTATCATTACCTCATTCATTGCGAAGTCCCACATGTTGAAAAGGGCCAGTTCACCGACTAGTGCGCAACATTCCTCATATGGATCATTATTTTTTTGACCAAGCATCATTTCGCCCGCTTCTTCTATTATAGCCCCAGTTTTGAAATTAGTGCCAGACCCTACAGATACGCCATTGTCATAGATCACCCATTCCCCACCAGTGGACTCCCATGTAGTACATACGTGATGCCATGCCCCATCGTTGACTGCGTAGCCAGTCGGTGAAACATCGCTATAGTCTACGTACAATCGCATGTTCATTGTATTTACAATTGCGAGTTCTAAATCATCATTGTTGGCGCTATACGAGAACGGCGTCCCCTGGTTTGTCGCGCTAGTTTTTACCCATATACACGCAGTGACTTCGGACATCGGTGGTATTGGTGAATAATCACTAACCACTACAGACGAATTGTGATCCATTTGTACCTTGGCACATCTAGCATTAACTGGTTGATCCGCTGAGGAAGACGGAAACGATAATTAATGATACATTAACTAAATTAAACGAACTATGGTGAATTGGAAATGCACACGTCACATTAGCACCGTGTTCAATCAAGAACATTCATTGTAATGGCATATCATCAGTTACAATAGGACACATGCTTAATGATCTAAACCCTGTCAATGTAGGTTTTCCAAAGTAACAATATTTAATATAATTAGAATTATATGATGAATAATTCATGTAGAGGCTGAGCACACTTTTTACAATATAAGTATACATAATTTATGGAAAATTAACGGACAACACATTGAGTCGTTTTATCTGGACTAATTGTTTGAAGTTAAATTCAGTTGATACTCACAGCATACATCAGCAAGTTGTACGGTAGCATCAGTGACAGTAATCTGGCTATCTGCATGTGATTTCCACGAAAACAGGTTACCTTCTATTAAACCATGGCAATCCTTGGCCGAGGCTAGAATGTCACCAGGAGACAGGACGTAGTCCCACATATTGAATAAGGCAATTTCACCAATAAAGGCTTCATCAGAATCAAAATCACCTCCAACTGAATCTTGTTCTTGACCAAGTATTAGGGAACCACCACCGGTTATTGTTTCATCGGTTTTTACATTGGTAACTACTCTTCTTGAATATCCATTGATATAAATAACCAGTGCTCCGTCATTGCTCTGCCACGTGCCGCACACATGGTGCCAGATACCGTCGCTCGCCACAAAATCTGTGAAATGACCACCGGAACCCTTCACCTCGAACATGACATCATAAGGGCGATATAACGTGAATTCATTGTCCTCTGACGGAACAGCGTAGGAGACAATTGTACCGTCGTTTAAGCCAATTGTTTTCATCCACACGCATATTGTGATGGCAGTCGTCGGAAAAGAGGTTGGTGTGACTGTCACAATGGAGTCCACGTCGACAACTACCTTATCACCAGACGATATACCTGTACATGATAGAACATATTTAATCACGACTTGATTGATAAACATAATACATAATTACATTATATATACAATTATACAATATACAATTGATTTTGTTTTACATAATTTATAAATCCATTACTGCACATTTGTTTCAACTGTTAACACTGGTGTTTCAAAAAATTACACTATTTTCGAAAATGGCTGTGTGTGCTTACATTAATGTAGAGCGACTCGGGTGTCGGCGTTTATTCCATGTATATGCAGGTGCAGGGCCCTCTATACAACTCATAGTTCATGCTCAAGTAGTTGACAAAATGAAGGTAATAAAAAACCGAAATAGCACCCAACATTACAAATGGTATATTCACTTTCCATAATTCTAAGCGAATAAATAGGTGAGTTGTTTCTAGTCACCGCCGATCATTTCAAAAAGAACCCGACGCCCACTGCACCTCTGAGCACCAGAAAGCAATGTTTCCTGTTCTTACCTGTAGTACTCAATATTCCTTCTCCAAGTATCATCTACGGAGATAATAATAAATAATAATACGTACACAGGTAATTAACGTTAAAATGTAATAAAGGTAAACGAATGCAGATTATAATCTTGTATGGGTAGGTTTGATAGTTCAAATACATTATCAAGCTGCCTCATGACGTAATAAACAAAGTGAAACATATAGCGGGTATACACTGTACATATTCATGATCTGGAGACAACAACAAAACCCCATAAATTTAAAATGATTAAGATTAATATGATCAGATACCAGTATTACTGGAATAATGTTAATTGCCATTTCGTCAGCAGATTTCCAGTGTCAATAATATATAATGCAGACCTGTTGAAAAAAAATATATACATAATGTGACATTCGTAATTCGGTAAAACGTTTCAATCCTTTTCTTTCTTATTACTAAATATATAACAATTCTAACAATCGATTAATGAGCCAGTTAACTCAGTCCAATAATCAGTTCGTTTGAAAAAAGCAGCAAAAAGTGATTATACACACAGTAATGTATGAACAAAATAACATAAAATTAAGGCGCAAGATAAATATTGCTAAGATAACAACATTTACTTACATAGACAGCACTACTCTGCTACAATGCTCGGTGAATGTAGACTGCACGAGATATTTATAGAATTGTTTATAGCGGTCCCATTACTCTAGCAACGCCACATGAAGGTTAACATATGCGGGTTCATTTATTAAAAATCGTAATTGAAAGTTGGATTTCACACGATTCCCCGCAAATCAAATTGACAGCTAACATTCTACTGGAGCATACACTCGTAGAATGTTCAGTAACTACCGGCATTGCGGTGTTCTGCTTGTTACAATTAATTGTATTGGATGAAATACCAAACGTTGTTATAGACACAGTATACCTCTATCCTGACGATAACGTAGTCAGAAAACGCAGCAAAAAGGGATATTCATTATTTCAGAGTTATCATAGAAGGAACGTCCTTTAAAACGTCCTAACACGTCCTGTTCGATACGCATGCCATTCTACGTATATAACACGAATAAAACACGTAACCTTGTAACATTTAAGCCCATACCACCTTAAAGGGCGGCAGTCGTCGCGCCGCGTCCTCTTCGATATGAGACTCTTAGCGACGTATACAACGCGTGTAAAATACATTGTTTATTTACATGAAAATCGAACACGCGCTGCGCGACGACCACCGCGCTTTAAAGACACAAATATAATAACTGAAAATCTAATATAGAGTATATTATTAATATATGTTTATGTTACAGTAGCCTTTGTTATTAAGTTTATGCGCTTTTTACACCAGACGACACTTATTAAATCGTTTTTGAGTTACGACATTCTGTCACGATGTGCCTATTTATATGCATGAGAGGAGAAATAATACTTGCGAAACTCGATTGACAATTTACTTACGTATTGTTGTTTCTACTATTCCATACCCTGGATCCATCCAATCAACTATATATCTAGTAATTTTGATGTTATGATTTAAATTTTCCCCATGACATAATTATCATTGTTCATTTTCTTATTGTGGGGGAAATTTGCAAGATATGTTTAAAAAATATTATTGCTCACGGACATTGTAGTAACACTTGGTTTGAAGATTTATTCTCATGTACTACACAACTACACAAAAACACAAGTATTATTGCAAATTAACCAACTTGTAAAAACAACACATATGGGAAAAGGGCCACATCCACTTAAACCGAATGTCTAATTAACCTAGTCATACTTGAATACATGTTTGGTCAGGAAAAAACTCATCTTACTTCATATGGTTAATAGCATACAATTTAATATGCATAATTATGTGTGCCTAATTGGTTGATAGAAAAACAAAAATGTATGTGTGTGCATGTAAGGCACAAAACAGAATAAATTAACATAAAAAGCAATATATTGTTACACCAGTTATAATATGTATGCGAGTTTTAATACGAATACGAATAAATACCTGACCTGATTGATATATTTTATTTTTATATCATAGGTGTTTCAATACATGTACGCAGTGGTGCAAAACAACAAACAAAGTTTCCAATATATTGACTGGTTGTCTTTATAGACCCGACCCCATTAATAAACGCTTGACGCCATGGACAACTATCACACATACTAGCGTTTAATATGTCTACGTTTCCAAGAGCATTTTGCAAGTACGGTTACATTAAAAACTATTTACATTGCGTTTTAATTAAAGAGTGAGTTTTAATAAGCAGAACATTCTCCACATTTGCCACCAACCTCCTCGAAATGAACAAAAACATATACCACATTTATTTATGATTTATGTTTATGAGTTTTCATATCGGAACACGCAAATTTCGATTCAGAGAACATTGGATTTCAAATATTGATTTATGACAAATTACCTGCACAATACGGATACATTGTGGAAAATGTGTTTAATAGTAGTATATTTTTTATTCAAAGAAGCCTTGTATTTATGGTTCCAGAGAATGTTATTCAATTCTTCAAATGCATCTTTTATTGATGATGCAAGACCTAGTCTAATACAACACACATGGCTAAAGTGCAAATTATTGATGAAATCACCAAGGAAACGTTATTTGTTTGAATACATTTTCCAAGATATACTGTAATCTGTACTGAACTGTAATTAAAAAATGAACTTGGCATAATTGTGCTGTTACTTACCGTTTCTATAGCAATGCGGTGTTCTCAGAAGGAACATTTATTTTGAAACTGACATTTCCGGTAATAATAAATGATATTTTACCAGGTGGGTGCATAACAGCACTGTTTATTATTTTTGTAATTCCATTTTGATTTTAACGTTATTTACCTATTTTACTTTTCAAAACAAATTGTTCATCTAATTTTATTAGAATTTTTGTTTTGTCAAGTTTATGTTATGTTACGTTGTCATGTATAGTGATTTTGTTTTCATGTATCAGCAATGATTGGTTTGGACCAATAGGCTTTCTAGGTAGGTACTAAGAATATACCCGTCAATAACCATCATATCATTTCAAACATATGTACAAGAGAATAGAACATGGAATCATATATGCTATTCTTGCCATTCTATTCCAAGCATTATATGGTGAAAAAGACACTTTTAATCAAAGTTGCTATTGGCGTGGTTATATGGTTGCTAGGGTATGATGTCATGCAAAAAACAAATTTTTCAAAACACGTACACCACGAAAGAAAATCAGTTTTATTGATCGAAAGTTCATGCACTGTGATTACAATGGTGACACACAAGCCTAATAAAATGAAAAGTATACGAGTTAAATAGTATTTTAAATAGTGTCTACATAAAAAATGACATTGATGAATATAAGATCAGAGTAATTATATTTAACCACAAGATAAGTAAAGGTAGTAGAGAGTGGAATATTAATGCAAATGTAATGTAAAATTAAAGAATTTTCTGTAGAATTCAGCTTCATACAAATAAAGTAATAAATCAGTCAGCAAGGAAGCACAACTTTGTCAAAAATGTCATCCTCCAAATTCAACAGCCTTAACAAACGACTATGTATGTACTTGCAACGAATAGTTTTCAATGAAAAATGCATGAGAATGATTAGATAAACTGTTATTATGCAGTACGGACAAACTAGCGCAAACTAGTGATGGGTAGGTGGGGAAGGTCACAGCTTCGTTTTAGAATAGCTGTAATCGAAACATAAAGCAACACTGCGAGTTAATAGGAGGTTATATTGACTGTACATTGTATTTAATTAGAATAGAATGGCAGCATATTATTTATGTGTTTAGGCAATATCTGGAGGGGTTAGGGGCAAACTGAAACACTTCCAACCATTTAGACACGTCCATTGCTGAGTATATCTGGAGGTACTTGTATGCGAAGATTATAATGAAAGGTCAAAACCTTTTGACTAAAAGTCGGCGAAACAGCATTCTTTGGTAAAAAATTATTTGGTATTTACTGTACGACTACCCTGTTAAGGGCAATTCAATTCCTGTGTCATGCAGGTCTTGTAACAGGGAATTTTAAAGTGAGTTACAGCTCTGCTGAGCATGTGGCCGAGATAAAATCCGACTGTGACATACAGTCTTTTATTTTAGTTCGAGTTCCCATTTAGAGAGTGAGTCTTGTGGTGTATATACTAATATACTTTACAACATCCTGGATGAACCAATCCCAGAAGCAATGAAGAAGCTCTTACTGCTTCAGAGATATTAATCTTCCCCCTAGCCTCTGTTTGATAATAACAATACAGGATAGCTTACTTTAGGCAGACAGCATTTGTAGTAGGCTATTACCTGTGGGGTGGCAGATGGATGTACTTCAGATGTCACTTCTCAACATTTCACAGACACTCATGGAAGAGATTTTAGCTCTTGGAGGATTTAAGATTCAATTCGCTCTTAAGATCGAACTTTGGAAAGACAATGGCAATGGTTAATGGCATGGAGGAGTGCACAGATCCAGGAGACCAATGAGGCACCAGATAGGGCTTTCCCCACTATAAGGAGACGTTTTAAAATGGTGGTGGTCGAAAGAGTTATGACTCTCTGGCTTCACATTGCTGAGTATCAGCCACTGAGGGGCAGCTCATATATCCCATTACCAGCAGCAATGAGAAACAAGAAAACGGTCATCAATATGAAAAACAAACTCTTTGATTGGCACTGTGCTCATCTATTTTGCATGAAGGTATATGCCGTATCCTATTCAGGATACCCTCGATTTTCACATGAGTGATGCCCCTACACCCATCTCTCAGATTTAGAAGATCTGTCGTCTGGGTGAATCTGGTGCTCCACAACCCCTGGTTCTGATGGATGTGCATATGACCAGTAGCTAGTTTGCCACACCCATGAACATGCACCCTAAGTCAACTTCAAGCTTCTGCCAGCTTAGTGGGCTGCACTTGTAGATGTGAGATGTGTCAAAGACCATTTTGGCTTTTCTGTAACCATCCTTAAAATATGAGGCCACATCCTCCACTGTAAGGGAATACTGAATATTTTACTGCTGCGAGGCAAATAGCCATGTGGCAGAATAAGGCTTAGTTTGGTGTACTCAAAAGGCAAATAGTTTTTTCAGCCATGTGTGAGCCACATCTTCTGGAATCTGCAGCAAGCTTCTTGATGGCTGCAATGCATTTCCATTAGTCTCGAGGGCTATTGTAAGCATCCTAATATCCATGTTATCACCTAAAGTAGTAATTTGTGTCTTCAAATTGCTTCTTCTGTAACCAGAGATTCGGGAAGAATGCTGAGACTCAGGTTCTTGACCGATAAAAAGCTAACTTGAGCCATGAACTGGGAATACTCACGAACCGTGTCATCAGCACTCTGAAAAGTGTTCAAAGCATGGTTTTGCTGACGATGTTCAGCATTATTCCAGTCAAGAAGCTCAGACCAAGCAGTATGGACAGCTTGGACTTGTTCTATGGCTAAATTATGACACTTGCAGTCCCTGAAATGTCGGCATTTTCCCACTTTGACAAGAGGTAGTTTGAAGGCCAGAACATGAAGAGGCCACCACTGATAAGTAATTCCATGGAAGCTGCCACTTCATAATATAATATGGTAGGATCCCATGTTAGCATATCCTTTATGAAATGGCCAGGTTAATACGACTGTAAGTGGGGCTAAATGAATGCCATAGAGGTAATACAGCTCGCAGGTAGCACTGCCTAATACATGCCCAACAAAAGGGTCAACCGCCAGATTAACAACCAGCTTTTGCTGATTTTTACCAGGGATTGGAAGGAACATGGTGACTATCCAACAGTATTTGTCATAAGACTTTCTGGATACTGTTTGGCATGCCCCCTTGCAATCAGTGCAGCTAGTCGTTCTCTCTTGTGCCAAGCTTCACTTTCAGACTCTGCATCCAGTTTTCCTGAACCAAGCTTCAGATAAAAATTCACAGGAGAATTGTTGGGTGGATTGTTCGGTTCATTTTTGTGATATTTCCTTCTACAGCAGTCGATCAGGTCATGACTGCCTTCATATAACTGCATTCAGATGTTGCTATTGTCAGCTGCCGAATCGTACAAACCACACAAACTGATAACCAAAATTGATGCCTGAATAAATAAGTGTTAACCACGTGTTTCAAATGACTTTATAAGCAGTAGGCTGATCAGACTTCAATATAAGCTTAGCATGTTTTGTCTCTGTAAGCCACTGATGGACCATGGCATGTTCTTCTCATGTTGGAACTACATAATCTTGCTTGAGACAATCTCCAATGATTATCGACCAGTGACGACATGCCGAAATGTTTCTTTTTAATCATACTTTTGCATCATAGGCATGTTTTTGTAACATGCCACAAACAATCACTGACAAAAGCATCACGTTCATGAGCTTTTGGGTTTACAAATCGTAATGCAAACATTAATTAATTTAGTTACTAAAGAATGCATAGCAGAGGAATAAAATAACAACAACAACAACAAAAAGCTATATTCAAAACATATCGAACTGTTCATGTAGTATAAATTGCTCAAATATGTTGCTGTACTATTATTTTTAGAAACTTTTGTACAATTGATCTTATGTTATTGTAAAATCACATTGAGAATAATACAGTACGAGTAGAACATGAATAATATGACGTTATTACGAGGATACTTCAAAGTATGAACGAAGACAGTACAGCAGAAGTGCAGCAGAGGTCGATGCGACGGTGTACTGTCTTATTATTACACATCTTTTCCTTCCAAGGATACATCATGGGAATGCCGAAATCCAAGAACAGAATCAGCGAACTTCATTGTGAAAAGTCTGGTATGCACTCAGACAGTGCACCATCGCTTCGACCTTCATACTTTGAGATATCCTCGTAATAACCTCATATTATACATGTAATTACAGCGCATTAATACCTAAATTTAAAAGTTATTTTTATGCAAAATATTTAGATACATTATTGCATTGTTTAAGAAATTTTATACTCTTTTTGCCATGCATATATAAAAGATGCATTGTTAGTTTGTATTCATCCATCCATTTGGTATAAATCTAGATTCTCAGTGGACAAGATTGTAATAGTAGTCTATGTCTATTTACCGGTATGAATCCTACAATCACTCTGATAATTTCCATGTACGTGATTCCATGTACGTGATGATATTTTAGTCATCATTATCTTCTTTGTCAACTACTTTATTCGTCCTGATGTGGTTTCCAAAAAGATTAAATTGCCATCTTATCGTGATCTGCATTATGGATGGTTTCTTGTATTTCAGTTCACACAATCTCAAAGCTTTTGTTAGTTAAATGTCCTTACACTTCCATATCTTTTACAGCAGTTGATGGTTAGTACGCCACATCTAGTAGCTCACAGTATCTTTCCCTGATTTTACGGGGTGCACTGAAGCTTTCACTACGTTTGGTGTTAACAGCGACCTCTAGTGTCAGTCGTCATAAAAACAAAGACTGAGTAATTTTATTAATTATTTTGTACAATTATTTAGATAGTTTGTATTCATGGTGCAGATTTAGTCGTGTATTACCGAGAAGTGTTTTTTCCCATGATGCAACGGTCGCCATTTCTCCATTGTTTGTAACGGTAAACGCTATGAGGCATTTTCGCCAATAATCACTCGGAGCACTAGCTAAATAGGCCCACGCGGTATTGTAGTTGTATTATTTGTACTTCAGAGAACAATTTTGTTAGGTGATGAACCAGTATAGAAATGTTCGATGTGACAATGACGTGTTATGAGTACAAGCATTACAATGTGAACGATTTCATCATCACCTCGCTTGTATTAAGATTTAGTCATTTTGTATGTTCTTTGTTAATTGTTAGATCTTACAGTGTTGTATATGTAAATTGAAGACGAAATTAAAGAGATATGCCACATTAGTCAAGAATGGGATTGCCTGAATTGTAGTATTAGCTGGGGATGCCAGACAGTTAGCAACTCCTGATGCAATGGTTTTTATGAAACTAGCCCCTGCAAATTGATATGCTCACCGATTTCTACCCCAATCTACCAATAAATACCATGAATCAGTGGCATCCACCAATTTATGTACACATGCCCATTATTTTAATTGGATCGCTTGCAGCATACACCCACTCAATCAGTGGTTTGCACATGTGTCCATCAGGGCGCGTCAGGAATGTTACCTTCCAAAAATGCCATCTTCCATATGCTTCATGTAAATATTGTAATACTGAGTGTACATCCATACAATTTCCGTATATATGTGTCTCCAAAAACTACTCTTTCCTTACATTGAATTGCCAAGGACTGACCTCAATATCCAGGTCACCATAATAATGTACATCAGTGTTTATCTCCATGTCAGTGATCAACACATTAGTAATGAAAGCATGCTTCATAAACTGGGACACTAGTTGCTGAGGATTTGTCAACTTTTGTTACCCCTGTCTATTTAAAGTCACAAGAAAAAAAAGGTATTGCTAATCTAGGAACTAATTCACATTAAACTTTACAATTCGACCCCCTCCAAAAACCCACAAAAGAACACGGCAATACTGCAGCAGATATTGAGAACATAGTGCGTTATGAGCCCCCGAGTCACAAAGACTGTCAGAATCACTGTCAGAGTCACTGTCAGAATATTGAATTGAAAACAGATGATCAAAAAACCATTGTCTACTATAAAGAGGGCGCCAGACGTGCCACTTTCATATATATTTTCCGTGTTATTACATTTTCGTGTCATTCTACTGCCAGCTAGGTATAATAAGTTGAAGGAATGAATGCAATATATGCTTTGTACATCTGTCAATCTAGAGATTCCCGGATTCAAATCCCTGTTAGATTAATATAATGACAATTTCTAAATATAGCATCCCAAAATTGCAAGACATGTGGCAATAAAGGGTGCACAAAGTAAATTCAAGTACTCAAGGCATGTAGAAGTATAGTCTGTAGAGGCAGCACGAGGGGGGGTGAAAACGCCCCCACTCAACAAAAAAATATTTGGGGCGTCGCCTCCTAAATATCAAGCTGAAACCCTTTGTGTCAGCTAAATTTGACCACCAGAATGCATGAAATATAGTTTCGGAGGATGTACGGACCCCGTAGTAAGGTGAGCAGAAGGTAAGCAGACCCTCACCCCGATGCAAAATTTGGCATGTGGCGGAATAAGGTACACAATGTAAATGCAGTCAGTCAATGCATGTGGCAGAATAAGATGCACAATGTAAATGCAGCAAGTCAAGACATGTGGCGGAATAAGATGCACAATGTTAATGCAGTCAGTCAAGACATATGGCGGAATAAGGTGCACAATGTAAGTGTAGTCAATCAAGGCATGTGGCAGAATAAAGTGCACAATGTAAATGCAGTCAGTCAAGGCATGTGGCAGAATAAGGTGCACAATGTAAATTCAGTAAATCAAGGCATGTGGCGGATTAAGGTGCACAATGTAAATGCAGGCAGTCAATGCATGTGGCGGAGTAAGATGCACAATGTAAATGTAGTAAGTCAAAAAAATATTTGGGGCGTCGCCTCCTAAATATCAAGCTGAAACCCTTTGTGTCAGCTAAATTTGACCCTCAGAATGCATGAAATATAGTTTCGGAGGATGTACGGACCCCGTAGTAAGGTGAGCAGAAGGTAAGCAGACCCTCTCCCCGATGCAAAATTTGGCATGTGGCGGAATAAGGTGCATAATGTAAATGCAGTCAGTCAAGGCATGTGGCGTAATAAGATGCACAATGTAAATGCAGGCAGTCAATGCATGTGGCGGAATAAGGTGCACAATGTAAATGCAGTAAGTCAAGGCATGTGGCGGAATAAGATGCACAATGTAAATGCAGTCAGTGGAATGATTCAACATACTGAAATATTTTTGTTATAACATAGCGTCGCAGTGGGGTCAAACATCGCGTGGGATTTGACAAAGTTGAGAGTATTTCCGTGTATTTCCACGCTCAATAAAACGCTATACACATTTGATGATGGTCAATTTTGATGAAGTAATGGTATCTCAACTCAATATCTTCCTCTTTTTAAGCAATAAAAAAATGCTGGTCAAAATCAACTCGTTCGATTTTTTGCGGCAGACATCTGCGCCTTTCTCGAAATACGCGAGATCTCACAGTGAACGGAAAATTCCCTATTTGTAATATGGCAACTTCGAAAGGAATTCACTAATATCTGTATGATGCGGATTTTTTAAAATAAAACATGATTGTAAACACATGATTGTAAATAAAATATTTTAATATATTTGTAATAATACAAAACAATGATATTTTAACATACAAGAAGAACACAAGTGCTTAGTGGATTGTATGTAAATACCGATACAGTGAGATATATTATTAATACGAAGATCTTCAGCGGGTTTATACAACCTTGCGCATTAGGTCCCCATTCTTCGTGGAAACTTATGTTAGAACACTTTATTTTAATTACAATGTATTATACATATACCATCACGGTAACTATGTTTTAATATTGTTGCGGCGAGTTTTGATTGCATAGTATCATCTGTGTGTGCAATATGTGTTATTAGTGATTCTGTCGCATTTTATGATTTCTTTCGTTTGGATTTTGAGTTTTTATTATATGTAGTAATGGGTCATATGCAATACTGTTTTATTATATCATGTTAAAAGTGCCTTATTGGTAAGATCGCATCCCACCTAATCTGTGGTAATAGATGGTCATTCACCGACAATCTGGCGCAGCCCTGACAGGCAGATGTGTACATCATGGGAACAGTGGGCTCTTACTAATACCCAAATGGTGGTAATAACACTAAAATGGAGCCAGCTGTCATGCCGTAGGATGGATGGCATTGAGTTTTGTAATAAAACTTATTAGTGCATATCTGAATCAAACGAATATACTTAGTGACGGGCTAAGAAAAAAATTACAGAGTTTATATTGGGACTTAATAATTACTATTAACCATTCTGACACATAATACAATTTTTAAAAATTAATGAATAATTTATAAACGGAAGTAACGACCCGCAACGATATTAAATTTATAACAGAAATCACGGAAGGCATATGAACATACTCAAATTTTACATCTAAACATTAAAAAACATCGATGCCATATCGAAGACTATTGAGCAAGTATTATCAAAACAAATCGAAGTCAGACCGGCTAATCCCTGCAATTGTAGCCATAGTGAATTACACACTGCGTAAACATTATCTGGTAACGAGTTGATATGAGAGAAAATTCACCACGACGTGCATAATCGGGCTGTGCATGGCACGCTTAAAGTTGAACATTCTAAAAGTTATCATCTAAACCAAATCAATTTATAACTGAAATTGTAGGTATAGCGACAGCCATCTTGTCAGTATGTGAGATAAGTGGAAATTTGTTGTAGTGTGAATAATCGGACTGTATATGGCGTGCTTAAAATTTACGACTAAACACGGTAACACATGGTTCCATCTTAAAAATTTATGAACATATTTATTGACCAGCACGATATTATATTTATTTGTACAAACTCGCACTCATTAATTTTATAATACTAATCACTGAATGCATATGACGTACTTACAATTTATAATTAAACATCTCTGAAAAAAAACGTCCCTCGGACGAGTACAGTAAGGTAACGAAAGTTCACAAGGTCACTTTTAGAAGTCTGGTGAAAATCCAAGAGGCATCTACACGCTGGGGACGATTACCATTTGAACTTAAATTCTCTTTATTATAGGAGGGGGTACGATAAAGTAGTTACACCACGAATATGATGCCAACATCTGCCAATATAATTAGTTGTGGTGTGAACGATAGCATACTCGGACAATAAGATATGCCGAATATTAAGAGCCGAAATATTGTAAAAGTAAATGCCTCATCTGTAACAATAAATTAGAATAAGCAGCACAGTTTTTAAAACCAAAGATCAAATCCAATATTTGGCAAATGAACAACCAATCATAAACGTATACACTTATTATGTACGCGATTTAATATTCAAGACACGCCATGGAAAAAAACTATTGTACGCTAGCTAGAGCTGTCCCATAATTCCTTGCTAGAGAATCAAGATGGTGGACAACATAACACTGATGCAAAGTTGAATATCTAGAGATTGAAAAGTGATAGAAAAAAATGTAAATTGAATTCTCTTATTTGTGGAGCTCCTTCATCTAGGAGAATTATACTGTTTACTAAATCCCTAAGAGAGAAGGTCGGGCAAACTAAATATGTGTTATATTCGCTGTATTGTTGTATTTTAATTTGTTATGTACTAATGTAATGCATAAATAATAATTATGGGAACATATGAATTGAAATAAACATCGACAAAGTACATTTTAAAATATAAATCGATACACCTATACACGGAACGCCAATTTAAAATAAATATGTACTACAAATGGCAGCACCTGTAAATTGATATTGATGCAAGTATAGAAGTTCGATTCTATGTACACATCACACCCAATACATCATTAAAGCGCGTGTTCGAATTTCATGTAAATAAACAATGTATTTTACACGCGTTGTATACGTCGCTATGATTCTCATATCGAACAGGATGCGGCACAACGACTGTCACCCTTTAATTAGAGGTCACTTGTTGCATCCCATTGATCTACTAAGCTCATCCAGAGTGGTGATGCATCAACACATCTCATCGATTTGAAAATTGTTTGTACGGATCCAGTGTGTTGCTACTCGAACATTCCTCATATTAGATAGTAAAGAAAAAGTTGTAACATTGCTTATGTCAGAACAATTTTATCTTGTAAAAATCATTTCACCTACGATTAAATGCAAAATATTTTCAACAAAGAAATAGGTAACAGGCATTGTTTAGATTAACAAACCACAAACACTTGATAGCATCTTCACAAGTAACTGTTAGATTTTCTGTTTTGACAGCGTAAATTTTGTTGAATTACAACCTGTAAACTGCAAACACAATTTAATGGCGGGACTCCGAATTCTCACCAATTTATTGAGAAAAAATGAAAGTTTTAACACAACACGATGTTTTTATGTAATTGTTTGCTAAGTATTTCCTCCCGTGAGCAAGATGTCAGCCTCTATAAAATTGTGATTGCATGTTTCTTGAAAGAGATTAGACGAGAGTTATATATGGAATTGGTCAGATCCCTGTGAGCTTTCGAACAATAAATAATTCAATACTTATAAACACAAATAATAAGATTAGAACCTGGTCGTTTTTCTCTGATTGGATCATTGTTTCATTGTTCATCTACACAGAAGGGTAGATTTTGCAGCAAATTTACCATAAAATGGACACTTATTTTCATTAATCTTTTTATAATTTTGAATATAGTGAGCGTCATTTTTGTTTTTCAAACGTTGGATATAGATTACATTCAATAAAACGCATTAAATGCATTTAGATTTTATCAGGGAACGTCTTTGGCATAGGTGGTGTAAACATATTTATCAAACCTCACTAAATGTACATCACTACAGTCAAATATATATTCATAAGATCAAATATTACGTCATCAATGTTAAATATAATGCTACAAGTAATTATATTAACAAGTGATTATATGGACGAAAAGCAAATATCGAAAAAAATGAAAAAGGCAAATAACCATAGGTGTGAATATTTGTCTGTTGTAATTTATTTGTGGGTAGGTAGGTGTATACACCATCTACGCCGAAATGTCATCTGAATAAAATCTAAATGCAACTAACACGTTTTAAAAAGTGTGATCTATATCCAAAATTATTGTGTTTCAGTCATTTACATTTCAACATCATTACCAGCATCAATAAATGCTGATTGATTCGCGACTGCTGACAGCGCTGGAGGTCAAAACCACTACGTCCACCCACAACACATTCCAAGTTTGAAAACTAATTTTGTTGGACCATCCGTTAGTTCACACCGTTTGACAGAGCAATGGTCATAGCACGCTTCGGTGACCTTGGCCCCGTGATCGTACTGCTTTGTTTCTAACGTAGGGTCCGTGTCTTTTTTCACTAATATATATATATATATATATATATATATATATATATATATATATATATATATGCATGCATGCATGCATTGAGATTATGGGTTTATTGACACGCGCAGGCCTAAAAATGAGAAAACATTTGACATAGCAAAGTGTTACCAGTGTAATTTATATGTCAAATGTTTACATATAAAACGCATTTTTAGGGCTGCGCGTGTCGATAAAACTGCATATATAACTTACAATTTACAACTAAACATACTAGTAACATTACTCATTATTTCATTTCAAAACTTATTAAACGAATACATACTGCATGTATCATACTGAATAGAGGGCTGAGTTAACACACTTGTCGTGCATAATCAGACTGTATACAACTAAACATTGTACCACATGGTGCCATCTCGAAATGGACTAAACAATTTTAGTGTTTTTATTTGGAGCATGCCGACCAATAATAACACTAACACTAGTTGTAACGACATGCACGCACACATACTGAAAAACGCGGCGAGATAAAAACAGAATGCGTCATGGCGTTGATAATAAGACTTAAAAAGTATTAATGGATACTGTGACACATGGCGCCATTTTGAAAAAAGTAATGAATAATTTATAAATGGACGTATTTATAAAAAAAAAATAACAGTCACTGAATGGTATGGCGTTAATAAGAGCTACGACGTTTTGTTGTACATGTTATGTATCATGCCTGACATGCTGTGATGAGTCAAAATAGCTTCCTCTACAAACTGTTCTTTTATACTAGTAATTGTGGGATAAATGAAAACATTTGTTTTATCCTACAAATTTAACAAAGGTGATAATTATTCATGTATTCAATAGAAAGCTGTCACAAGACAAATATCCGGAGGTTTAATCGATTTATGATACGCTAAAACGAATGGTATTATTTAAATTAGTTTCCATAAATGGTATGTAATCTACATAATCCCATGTTAGGCGAACAAGATAAATACGAGTGTGCTTTTGACATTTCGTCCATACCCGACGTCTTCATATATCATTAAAGACTACTTGAGGCAAGTATCTGATTTTCTCTTTGTTGTGTTCTCCCTACATAAATATGTATGAAATTTGTGTACATGTACAATTTAAATTTGTGAGTCGTATTAGTTGTGCATCTGATATTGTCAGGTCTACTTTGCTACGTCATTGTTGTTTACATTTCTGACTTTTTCAAAAAATCTACGAAACAATATCCACAAATAATAGTGCCATCCGAATCTTGGATTGTCTCTTAAAGTGTTTGTTTTAAGCTGATCAATTGTGATTCTATCCACTAAATAATCTGACGTGTTGCTATTCATACGACCCTTATAGTAATCAGTGTCATCTATACACTGACTTCATTTACCTGACGTGGTGCTAGAAAACGTCCCTTAGTCACTTCCAACCACAATAACAGGCAGATGGTCGAGAGCAGCCAATCACTATGTATTATAAGGGAAAATAATTGAAGGTAGAATTCATACGGCTTATAAATAATAGTTGTTTTCTTTATTTCTCTGCTCCATTAGTCAGTTCAGTAACTAATTTAATTTATTGCTAAACACTTTTGTACTGCGCTTCATACTGGTATACGAGACATGCTAGTAAGTGCATAATATTGGAACATGCCAATCAAACTAGAAAAATCTCCCGACCACCTATTTATTTTGCATGTTTGTCTTTGCGTCATTTCTGTTTTTCTGATGAAGAGCGTTTACCCGAAACTGCTTGACCCTCGAGTTTGTTTTTCAGTAATTTTTAAGTTAATTTATCCAACCTGTCTGAGCATCTTCCCTTTGCTTTTCTGCAGAACGACATTTTTGTGAGTCATTTATTTTCTGTCGACGGTGTCTTTTCTGTCTTATTTTTCGTCAATGTTTGACCTTTTCGAATTGTTTACACCAGTTAAATAACGAATCTGAATACAACCTTTATCAAAAGGAAATAACTAATATACAATGTTAATTTTCAGTTCAAAGATGTCGAAATACGTTGTCTTCTATAGCACAGCGTGCATCTTTATGAGCGTTACCATGACATTGAGTAATGGAAACAAAGTAAGTATTTACTTATTTGTATTTTTGAATACAATTAAGTTGCCAACAGCATACGATTGCTAGTTACTTGTACTTCGAACTTAGTTTTGTGTGCTGTAATGTATGCGTGCCCGTAACATGGGCGGATTTAGAGGGGGCCGATGGGCCGCGGCCCCTCCTATTTTTAACAACCAACAGGGCTTCGCGCCATCGGCGCTCGCGAACTTTGTCTTCGGCCAACTTATCGGCCCCAGAATTCTAGATCCGCTCTGCGTAATGAGCATATATAGTCTACAATTAATGAATTGCCAATGCCAGTAAATAAATCTAAAGAATAATATTTTTGTTCTCATAGTTTCGATCTTGTTGGAATTACCTACACATGCGACTGTGCTTTCTTTTGATACATTGAACATAGCACGCTCAATTCAAGCATTAGTACTTACATATTTAATTACCTCGTAGATTGAACTACCAGCGGAGCTGCAAGGTAAAGATACTTTTGAAGGTGATATGAAGTTAACGGCGGACCAATTTACTAAAATTGAGGAACGGATAGAAGCACAGAAACACAGAATAGAAACAAGAAAAGCCTATGCTATTTTGTCTACACGTTGGGAAGATGCCATTGTGCCTTATAGAATCGAGCCTGAAAGTAGGTGTATTGTACTAGTTCTATGTGGGTGATATATATACATACATACCTACCTTGTACGCAAAATAACAATAGACTTTGGGGTTGTTTTTTGAATAACAACCTCCAACTCGGGCGATATTTGAAGGGAATGGGCGATATTATAGACCTGCCATACTCTCGGCATGATATCGGAAATAACATTCGACTTCGTCCCGTGTCATTTCCGATGTCATGCCTCGAAATGACACTCCGTTGGTACGGTCGTGATATCATCCCGTGGCAAAGCCGAGAAATGATATCACGACCTACCTCCGAACAGGTTAAACGTTTGTTGCACATTTATTGGTTTCAATCAAATATTATGTTTACACATTATACTGCTATAATTGATCAGATATTTCCGGTAATAGTAAACACGCAATTGTTGTAAACAATTCAAGCTCCAGCGTCTTCGGTGTTTAGTTCATGGATTCCAACATCCGCAGGAGATGACGTATCGGAAAATTCATCAAGATCGACGTTTACTTGCTTGGAGGTTGTAGCAGCTGCGGTACCATTCAAAATATCGCTTACTTTCTTCTCCTGGTCCTGTGTTGTGCGTTTATAACTGCGAACACCTGTAGATTAAAAAAAAAAACATTGTCAAGATAATTTAAATTTAATTAAGTTTTTCATGTGATTATGCATTCATTTAAAATTCTTTGAAAAATCAACCAGTAAAAACGTGCTTCGCTACTTTTTTTAGTTAAGTTAGTTTACAGTGATAGCAATATATTAATACTGTTCTAGTTTGGTTACCTTCTATTGAGCGGTGTCCTGTTCGTTATGAATTGCTCATCAACACCATGCTCATAAAGATTGGTCGCACCTGTAGCAGGTAGACTATGGTTTGTAAAGTTTCCAACGATTCCAGCAGATCGGCATAAATCTGGCACCACGAGTTGAATAAAATTGTGACCCATCGGCTTCTTAGTAAACCGATTCTTCGTATTTACGCCGGGGTTGCAGGTAGAATGCTTTTTGTTTTCCCTCGGGTGGGCAGAGTGATGTATACTTGTACATTCTAATATGGCATTGTTGGAGTTTTTCAGCATTTGCATAATGCATTACCTCCTTTCGTCTTACTCTGCAATGCCTTAGACCACCTTGGTTGCTTTTCGACGCGTCTTCCACATATTTCAAATGAGGTGTTTCACCTGGTGACTCGTGTATAGTGATTCGGGGTGGGTCAAAACGTAGAGCTCGATGTTCCATTCCGCTTCTGAGGGCAAAGTGTTTGCTATTTAGAAATACCATAGTGCGAACAAAAACCCGGGAGAATAGCAGCTTCATTTTCCACAGTAACGCGGTTTGGTCTTTGGTAATTATCTCAGCTTGTTTTGTTTTTGATCCCAACCCCAAACTGGACAATCTTTTCATTTCTGGATCGAGCACTTGAGCACACATGCTTTATCACTTAGAACACTTAGAGGCGTTTGCAGCTCAGAACAACACGAGCTTTGCAAACCCATGATCAAAGATAACAATTTAAAATGTTCACCTTTTCATCAGTAGTTAATTCCAGTCGGGTGTTATTTCGTACCATCGCCCATTCATTAAAAGTACGCAGAGCCCACATGTTACGTCGCCTTGTGTTTTTTGGTATTGAATCCTTAGTGACGGCCCGTACAGCAGAATCCGACACTGGGTCGCAAAACCGTCTACTCTGGATTTCCTGCAATGTGATAAAACAAGTTGCATGTAAAGTCATATTTGCTTTTTTTAATACAAGAATATGATAAACCAGTGAATTGTAGTCACTGAAGTGAGAAACTGAAATACTTACTTGTGGAACAGTACCCGGTTCAATATCGACATTATCAAACCCGAGTTGATTCAAATATTCAGCTGCCTCAGTTGCTTCTATTAGTTCATCGTCGGAAACGTCCGAGAAAGTGGGATATCTTCCATCTCTCCACGATTCGCGTCAATGAGAACTGTGGAAAGTTGGCCATGTGTGATTTTGCATTTATACGCACATTCAGCCGATATTACGTAGCCTATCAAACAACTTCAATAGTGTGAATACCAATGTCCGTGGCTTGATTGGTTGTATAAAACTAAGATGCATCCAGGTGCGGATGACGAATTCCACAAATTCGGCGTATCAATGGGGGGGGGGGACTAAATCATTTTAAAACTCAGTGCTGATATCGCCCACTTGCTTCATTACAAAATATTTTGGAAGGTTCTATTATGTCGTAAGGGATATTTCTCTATAACAGAGGGACATCCTCTGGTTGTGTATGTTTGATATCGCATTCCTACCTCGACGACATCCATAATATCGACCTCCGCCTTCGGTCGATATTATGAATATTGCCTCGGCAGTCATGCGATATCTCACACACACCTTCAATGTATACTCAATATTCGGTCTTCACGTTTCGTCACTATATTACAGGCCAGGGTGACACTGCTGTAATACTGTCAGCAATTGCCCACTGGGAGAGCAAAACCTGTATTAGATTCCCGCAATACGATCCCGCTGAGCACACGTCATTCATAAGCTTCACAAAACAGGACGGGTAAGTTATTAACTAAGATATTATTCGATCTTCTACTGTGACAAATTCATTTGTACAAACAAATAATATAATTGCAGCTTCCATTAGAATACTTAATGTTTTATCAGTTGGTAAGCTGCCTGTCACTAGTACTGCTACTGACACATTGCCCCACACTGTTTTTGTAACGTGCGCCATTCATGTATTAACAAATGAACTGCCTTTTATTTGAGTTATTTGTTCTGTACTGACAAGCGTTGTAAAGCAACATGCTTTCTACTTTTAAGTGATAGAACAATACAATTATTGGCAGACTCAAATCAGCGGCCTTGTACGCATTCGTGTGGTCGAGGTAAATGTTATACATGCCCATTTGTTCTGTGTTGTCCGACCATGAAAGGCCCTTTAAAAACTATACACATTAAAGATTCGTTTACATGTACGTCATCCAACATAATTTACTGTAAGGTAAAGGTGTAATATGCTGTATTTGAGTGAGACTAAAAGACGATTGGGTGATCGTTTTGTTCTGTTTTGTTTGCGTACTGTCAAAGTCAACAAGATTTAAGCATTTTTGTACACCCCCATGATGGTGTATCTGATATTACTGTTACTGGTATTTTACATCTAAATGGCGGGGATTCCTCTCGGCTCAGGTGGGAGCAATCATTAGTATTCAAAATTGGCACACTCAGTCCAGATGGCATTAATTGTCAATTCACCTCATTTCCTTTGCCTTGATTGGCTCCTTATTGTGTTTGTATAGTGAGGTGTTTTTCTGTCTTATGTCCCCTTGCTGAGGAAGGGTTGAACCCGAAAAGTTCTGTTTTTTATTCTCCATATTAGTGTTTTTTTTCATTCCCCGCTGGTCGGTTTTATTGTTCTGCTTTTTCAGCACTATAGCAGATTTTACTGATTCTTGTTAGTATAGACTATTGCAAGCTTCTACCAAAGATAAATTACCACATTATGTCAGCCACATTATGGCCATATATTTGGAATACATTAAATGATTCAAACAAACGCAACATTTTTGTCTCAAATAAAGCATTCTATCGTCACCCAGTTACATAAAGCCGAGTTTTGTGATCAATAGACGACTGACTACTTGGAACCTGCATGTCGATACATTGTTATACTTCTTGTAATAATTCATAAATTTATGTATTTAATATGATAGATGTTGGTCGTATATTGGGAAGGTCTTTACTGGAGCACAGGAAATTTCCATTGGAATCGGATGCGAACACGTAAGTCCATGCATATTCGGTAGCACTGTGTTGAAGCTGTCACATTTAATACAAATGCGCGAATTAGGCTGAATAAATCGAACTTATTTAGTTATATGCCGTATCATTATACATCTGTCACCTTAACGCCATAAGTTACAGCGTGCCGTAATTTTGAGATATTGCAATGGGTATTTTCATCCTACCATATTAGGGAACGCGAATTCCAAATATGAAACGATTACGCGCGTAATAATAAAAACAAACATGGCTGCCCCAGGGTTTGACCGGACCCCGCGCAAAGAATTTCGCTAAATATTTTCTAAAAGTTTTGGATTTCGGCATTCCCATGATGTATTCATGGGAGGAAAAATGTATAATAATAAGGTTATTACGAAGATACTGCAAAGTATGCACTCAGGTAGTACGTGGTCGGTACTGTCTTCGTACATGCTTTGCAGTATCCTCGTAATAACCTCATATTATTCCAAAGTATATTTATTGTTTAAAGAGAAAAAGAACAAGTGAAAGAATGAAATAATGCTTTGTGCGCATGTAAGACAAGTCTTCAGAAAAGATGATATATTTTGTGTTTGAAAATGCAATATTCATAATTACCCGGTAATCGTATTCTTGTCAAATAAACAAGAGACAGTGCGAGACAAACGCAACATTTCTGCTACAACAAAAATCTATTTTTTTGTTCCTTCAGTTGGGTACTATTGCACACGAAATAGGACATGCAATAGGGTTCTTTCACGAGCAAAGTCGCCCGGACAGGGATAGTTACGTTATCATAAACGAGGATAATATTATAGACGGATATGAGGATAACTTCCAAAAATACGACACTGGAACTATTGACACGCACCAAGTACCGTACGACATTGGATCTTTGATGCATTATGGAGAGAGGGTGAGTAAATTATGTGTTCCTGATTTCATATGCTATGTTTTGGAACTATATTATTCAATACACAATATATAAAGCACAAGATATCCGCCTGACTGAACTACATGTAACAGTGCTGTCTATAATCAATCAATCAATTCATTCAGTATTTCAGCAAGAATGGTCTAAATACAATAGATGCAGTTAATCCAGCTGATCAATCAAAAATGGGCCAACGTGATGGTCTTTCTGACGCTGATATTCTGTTAGCTAATTTAATGTACAAGTGTCCAGGAGGTAATTATTCATTTTCAATTGGTTATACACAGCGTATCACATAACATGTGTGTACAAATGTATCCGGCTTCAATATCTAAAAAGTAGGTCATATGACAGATGAAAATAAAATACATCATTAACATTTCTATGTTAAATAATTGTCATGTAAAATTCAGTCTAAAAATAAGATATTTGCAAAAAGTAGTTATGCTGTCCTCAATCATTTAAACATGTTTTTTTTCTGATACACTGAAATACATTATATATACCGACTACACATCAAATGAGATCTGCTTCATTTGACATAGTTAATGACAAGAAACAAATTCAGCCAATTATCAAACAGTATGCTCATGAGCAAACAATAGATACAGTGAAAAATATCTATGTTCAAAGGCATTTTAATGAACAATAACACATATTTGTCGGCATGTGTGCCGAAGCCGTTTGTCAATTCTATTTGTAAGGCGGAAGATCATTAAAAAATCAGAGCAGAGTTAGTTTGTCACCTTCCAATTATGCATTTGTTTTTCTTGTAGATGTCTTATATTTTAAATTGAATTTTTTTTATTTTCAACTGTTCCATTATCATTCTTTCCATAGTATCAGGTGATCCCCACATGAAAACATTTGATGGACGTCCATATACTTTCCAAGGTGTATGCTGGTATACTCTATTCAAAGACTGTTTCTATCATAAACCTGATTTTGAAGTCGCCGTCAAGTTTGAGCCAAGGGGTGACAGTACCACTGATCATTTCAGAACAAGAGCAGTTGCCTTCAACGTTTCGGTCGGGATGGAGTATGCTAATGTTAATGGACTGGACGTGATAACAGTAAGTTACAGTAACGTGTCATTGCATCGTTTAGATCATTTGCATATTATTATTTATTAAGGATTATATTCTAACATACATTGTATTATCGCAGGGGAATAAAGGGCACGACACCGCCGCTAGATCAATCCGTGTTCAAAAGGAACAGAACGTGGTTATATTAGAATTTACATCCAATAATACAACATTTACCTTGGAATGGGCTCTGAGGAAACACGCCTTAAAAGTAAATGTACAAGGTGCTACATACAATGGACGACTATGTGGTTTGATGGGTAACGCCGATGGTGACACACGTAATGACTTTCAGACACCTGATGGTAATGTTGTACTTGACGCTGCTGAGTTCGGAGAAAGCTGGGAAGTAAAAGGCCAAACGTTAGTTCATTTTAAATCGAGTTCGCTTTTCAGACTGTTGTTTTATTAACGTGTGGTCCAGCAAAATCTTTTACTGTTAGAAAGGTGTTATATGCACCATCATAACATGTCACATAAAAATGTATGCACAGGATTCTTCAAATAACCCCTTTACTAGACATTGAAAAGACGATTTCGAACCATTTGGAAATTGACAATTATGACATGACAATTATGGCTAAACTAGGCTGATTATTTAACTTATTTAGAATATATCCTCTGCATTGTTTGAAATATTAGGAATACACGAAAAATCTTACTAAAAGTGTTATTCAAACAGAATATTTTTGTTGCTAATTGTTGTATCAAAAGAACGGCCATTGCTAACCATGACACCATTTTATCTTAGTGAAAAGGAACAAGTTAAAACTAAATCGGATAACATTTTGTGTTTTTTCAATGTATTTAACAGATGTGAGTGAAAAGTTTATCAAGCCAGAAGATTGGAACATGTTTATTTGCAGGAAAGACTAGCACCGAAATATGGATAGATTCTCAGCAATATAACCTAAAGCATATGTTGCAAGATTTGTAAATATATTAGTGGGTATGATATAACAGTGTGTTGGTATTATTTTGGGTATATTAAACTTATGGTACATATATATATAATTAGTAAAATAAAGAAATGCTAATGAATGTTGTCTTCATTATTCCATGCAATAAACCGGTCTAATGTGTACAAGACCTGAAATAGGACTTCAACATCTTGGAACGCTGACAAATTGCACCTCATGAGAAAAAGACTAAATAAACTTTTGATTTCCTGTCAGTTTGTAATTTTACAGGTGTTATATAAAGCTGTAACAATCACATTATCTTTGTTAGACAATAGTAAGTACAAACATCTGTCTTCTTAAACTTTGCTGAAACACAACCATGCAGTCGAATGTATCTACTTTCAACATTCAATAAATAGGAATTGCTGATTGAATGAGATATCACAGGAGGACGCTAATAAGTCGCAGAGATTTCTATACAGATGGAACGTACATTTTTTACACGTTATGCAGACACACCAGTAGATTTTATCACACAAAAATAGCATTCGTTAGACTACATACTTTACAATGGCCGCCGTAAGATAACAGTGAATTCTGCATATCTCGTTAGTAACAGCGCCATCGACGTTTCGACAGGCTTCACATGTGTAATTGTAAATATCAGTCACTGGACAAGGCAGTGTGTAGTACATAACAAAGTGTGGGCATTTGAAGATGCACTATGAAAGGTTTGCAATATTGTTGTTCGATATTGCATACTGTAGACCAAATCATAATAGGAGTTTGCGGACACATCAAAGTATTCATTAAATTAACAATTAAAACCACTAATACGCATGTGCAAAGATTCGAATAGTACATACCAAAACGACCAGTGTAGTGCAAATACTGAGATACGTGCTACAAGAACAACGTTTGCAGGACATAATAAATAAAAATCCAATGTATCAACATACAGTATCAAATAGCACTACTAGAAATTTACAATAACATCATTGAAAAAACAAAAATCTACAAATAATTCGCACAGTTTTAACACCCCCTGGAGTTTATAATGGCTAATCGTGCAATTCCTGTCAAAATCTTGTAAATCAAGACAATGGACACACCTCTGGTATAACGAAAGTGCATTTACTGCCAATAGAGCATATACAGTATTGTAGTATTGGACTACATAGTGTTTACCAATATATTACAAGTAAAACTTGAAATGGCATGAAAAGTGGGTATAAAAATGAAAGAATTTGCAATATACTAAAACTCGCTGACTAACTCAATTTAAGACAAATAAAAACAAACCAAGTGATAAGTCGCCTCACCCCAAATTGATTTCCCTGGTTCCATAGGACCGCACTGCATTGGTTAACCGGTTATACATTAATGGTACATAACACAAAAGGTGGATGTACAAAGTTTTATTGCCGTTCCATGTAAGGTCGAGCAGATGGTAGTCTGATGACTTGCTGAGGTCGCGTTTGTATAGTAGACATCCAGACGCGAGTGTATGAATGTTGTATGAATGATCCAACATATAGCCAACAGTAGAATATCCCAGCTTATATTCAACCCCAATGTAATTGTCCCCTGGAATTCCGACGTTGATTTAGTATCCTTCCGGGAAACTAAACTCCATGACCACATGACTGGATGCTAAGTGATTAGCAGCCAAGATAATGACAAAACTTAAGATTCAATGGATGCGCCGAGCAATTGCCCTGATTCTAAGAAACTGGGCATGTTATCTGCAATATGTAATACCGATGTACGATTCGTTGGGTGCGAGTTAGGGAGAATATCGCATGAGTAGTTGATGGGCCAACCAAATTCCAAAATGTAGATGTCAAAATAATCACGCAGAAAAAATGTTCAAACCGGAAATAATGGGATTCGACAACTGTGAAAATTATAAATACCCGCATTTGTGATGTAATGATGTGACTTATTGCAATCATTGTTAATGTGGTCTGGCGGCACAGCGTTCAAACTTGACTCATTGATGACTGACGTGCTGATGTTCTTGGTGGCCGATTTACTGCCTTGGCACTTGTCGTGTGAGAAAGTGTTGGGTCAATGATAAGGCAAGTGTAGGCATTCAGCGTTTGTGGCACTGCGTTCATGCTTGATGTTGATGTAGACAGTTGTTATTCTTGAGGAAAACTGTGGTGCTGAGCTCGGTAATGGTGTAATAAATTAATTTTGTTTAATTTGCTATTGCTGTGTTCCTAGTGCAGGTCGCCCCCTAGAGTTCATTTTATATTTATCTCGTGTTTTCTTGTACAGCGCCCCCAGCGGGCTTGTTCAACATCAGTCAGCCATTTTGCAGTTTAGTTCTCGTCAGCAATAATTCCGATTTTTCACAACATAATTATCCTCCAATGTCTCAACGTCCAAAAAGAGTCTGCAAGACTTGTCAAATTCCACTCGCGCAACACATCGGGCCCTCAGGAAGAAATTGCAGGCAAAACGCAGGTAATTCTTTCATTTATCAACATGGCAAGTTACTCGAACAAGTCACGTGATACCCACGACGCCACACCAGCTACTCGTCCCAAAGAGCCAATTCTTTCCCAGACTCGGAAACCTAATAAGTAGTTTGAAAGAGGAATCTTTTGACTCAGACCTAGATCAACATGCTATGCTACAGACCATCAGATTGGAAAACGACAAGTTACAGTTAGAAATAGAGCTAAATGCTGAAAAAAGCAGCAGGGATCAAGAGCGGAGACGGAAATTTCACTATAGATGATCTTAGACGAGATAAGAAAACTAAAAAGCTTGTCAAGAAAACCAAGAAAAAGCTATTGACAGTGAACTCTGATTCAAGCACAAGCACCAGGTCAGACGAAGCGGAGTACGTACTTCACAGCCAAACATCAAATCTATGCAGGTATGAGTCTTCATTATAAAATGTTCCGTCCCAAAAATAAGCAACGAAAGCCGAAATCGGGTTCTGCAACCCATCTGAGCTGGGGCTGTTTCCTTTGACGTGTTTGTCGTGCGTTTCTGACTGAAATAAAAAAAAAACAATCGCTGTCGATTAAACGAGCAACTACCGCACGATAGTTCTGAAATTGATTATATGCATTCGTAATATACAATATCAAGTTACCGAGTGTTACGGAGTTCGGATTTGAAACCCCATCTCCGCAATACCATTTACATCAATGAAATTAATTGACAAGTTTATACAAGCAATGACAATGTTCGGAATTGCTTTACCCATAACACAGTGTCTTACATGTCAAAACTCCAAGATTAGTAAAAATTGAGTGTCGGAATATAATATAACACAGATGTTAAATTACAAATATATCTTTAAAGTACAAGTAAGGAACACTCTCTTTATACTGATGTAATCTGGAGAAACTCGGAGACGTATTCGATGTATTTTTTACCACATCTTCGACACTGATTTTAAAATGTTTTAATACGATTGGACTTAGCATTGGTATCCCAATACATGCCACGTAAATGCCTTGTGCGACTAGGCAAGGTTTCGATAGGAAAATAATGATCTGGAAAAAATATATTAAGAGGCGTTAGTCGTCGCGTCACGCATGCGCGAGATATATGGGTCTCATATAAACAAAGATGGCGACTTTGACCGTTGCGCCTTAAAAAAGCTGCCATGTATTATGGACTGATGCAGAACGGGAAAACGATGGCCCCGAAATAATGACGAATGAAGACCACATACCCCAAGACTGAATAATCATTTCACGCCTAAGTGTACAATCATGAATGATTGAAAGGGCCCCTTTCACTTTTTAAAAAAAATTACATAACCCAGACAGGGGTGGATTTGGTTAATGCCACAACTGCGTTTACGTCAACATGGCTAGCAATA
The DNA here is from genome assembly GCF_978046115.1 of Saccoglossus kowalevskii. Classification (NCBI taxonomy): domain Eukaryota; kingdom Metazoa; phylum Hemichordata; class Enteropneusta; family Harrimaniidae; genus Saccoglossus; species Saccoglossus kowalevskii. Next base: position 6,962,572 of record NC_140648.1, on the reverse strand, counting down.
TCGTCACTCCACAGTGACCAACTACATCTGAATTCCTTGAATCAATTGACCCAGGATTGATGAAATACCTGGATGATATTTACGTCTTGATTTCAACAATGTGAAGTGCTTGAAGTATTTGAATCGTCTTTGCTACAGGGTCGAGAAGAGGACGCGGACGACTTTTTGATTCATTCCAGTAGACATAGCCAGTTTAAAACTCATTGAGTGAATTGAAGAAAGAGATAGAGATTATGGGAGCTGACATTTTTACAGTTACATCATAAAGAGCTCACCACCAAATATTGTCATCAATACATGGGTTATTGAGCAATCGGCTGTTCTAGCAATCGTTGTATATTGGCATAGCAATGCGGGTATATTAATGCACAAAAAAACGGAGATAACAAAAATCAACAGTAACATTGCAAAGTTATTCTCAGCTAAAAGGAAAGGAAACGACTTTAGATGTCAAAAAATAATCGTATGAATCGTCACCGTCAACATGTGGTGACCAAATTCATGCAGCCCCTATCCGAACAAACTAAAAAAATAGTTATTTCAAACTGGAAACGGAAGGTTGACACACATATCAGTGTTCTGAGCATAGATAATCTATCGTGGACAAACATTTCAAGGGGAAAATGGCTTCAAAGTTAGAGTGTCATCTTTCAGTCGATCATTCAAAATTTTGACCAAGAACATAACCATGCTGCCAGAAGCATGAAAATCCTGTTAAATAAACGCTTGGAAAATAACTCCGACGAAATCTATCAGTGAATGCGATGTATGCTGCAGTATTATTTGGTTAGCATGACATATACAAATCACTTTAATTATATGTAACATACTGAAGTTGGTGTAATACTAATCAAAAATTCTAAATTGTTATTTATAGCTGCACGTAGCAAGAGAGGAGCAAAACTAGAAGCTCATTTCTACTGCGCTTGTATAACTCAAGTGTTGAGAGTATATATTAGTTAATCTCAATGCAGTTGAGGTATAATGGATGATTAATTGTTTTTTCATCTTTTATTCCTTATTTATTTTCAGTTTAATGTGAGCAATCAATTGAATTAAACGGAATTGCATGGTAAATGTCAAATAATCAATAAGTTAGTGTAATTTCATTCAACTGATTGTTTGTAATATTATATATACTGAGTTGTGTACATCTGTAATATTTTTCTTGATGTTCTGGATGTTGCGTCTTGTAATGCCAACAGTCAAGGTTATAAAGGCATTTCTGTCTTCTTGACAACCACTGACCAGATTGTTTGCAGAATATATATATATATGTAGTAGGCACAGGATTTTTTTCATTTGGTGGTGATATTTTCAATCCATATTTGTGTCATTTGAGATCAATAATGTGCTACAATGATTGCAGCAAATACAACGGCAGGTTTGCTTGCAGATTTGACATCACAGTACAAGTTTAGCGAGAAACGAGTTTGAATTAGACCTCATAAAAATGACATATAAAGGCTTTGGGTTACTTCTCTTGAATTTTGTTTTACTGTAGTGGCAACATTATGTCTGCATGCTCTTGGATTATAAGCAATGGCAATGTATTTATGTATTGTTCAAAATAGGTGACAATGCCTATTACAAACCTCTGGTTGTGTTTTCTTGGGTGATTTGTTAACTCCATTGCATACATCTATTTTAATATCACCAATGATATATCACAGTCTGTAGATGAACATTTTCAAACACTGATGTCGTTCTCATTGAAATTGCTCGAAAACATTTTCAGGGTATAAATGAAATTTATAACTGGTGAGAAGAAGTGTTCCTTTCAAGGATAAAAGGTTTCAGCTTTTATAAATATGAAAGCAATCAGATCAAAGCAGGAATCAGTAAATAATGTTCGGTCAACACAGGATAATTCCCAGTGATGGTAGTCTCTTTCAAAAGATTGGTATTCTAAGAAAAACTAAATATTATCATTTATGAAGTTATATACATACAATAAGTGGTTAACATAAACCTTGATTAGGCTGTCAGCTAGCTTGACTGCCTAATTCAACATATGTTGTTTTGAGAATGGTTACACAGGCTAATATCAGTAGAAGATTCAAATCCAAAGGGAATGAATATGATTATGAATATGAATTAGGTCTGGTCTTGCATCAGCTTGTGTGGCACATTTATTTATTTACTTGATCTATGAGATCGATCACAATCAAACATGGATACCATACCATACCATACCATACCATACCAATACCAGTCAAAATGTTTAAGCTTAATCACAATCTTTGAGTGAATAGGAAGGATACTGGTAAGTAGATACAATTTATATGAGTCTAATATTTCTGACGAGAAGGATTGCTCTTACCATATTCAAGTCAAATATATATATTGTTTGGAGGGGATTTGACTGTTTACTACTAAATGTTTAATCAACAAAAACACTAGGCAAACCACAGTGACAGTCTTCCAAGTTGACCCTCTTTAGTTCGGGACTGGAAGAGGTAACAGTCAGTAATTTGTTATGGTTTCGAAAATTATTCTTATTCTTTAAAAAAGTCATTACAATACAATCAAGATTCATCTTTGTAATTTTGACCTAGAAAAGTCCATGCAAATGTAGAATAGAATACGTCCAACCGAATAATTGGTTACTAACAGTTTGGACAGTAAAGTCCTGACCCTTGGATGATCATTCATGAGAATAGTTTGGAGGACTAGTAAAGAATAATGCTGAGCTGCAACCAGTGATATATAAAAGTCATTATGAGCTTCCACGACAACTGTTGCTGTATATTAAATGTATCCCAAGCAAATGTGAGTAAAATACCAGTTTGCCATAAATTCACAAAGCAGTGTAAGTGGTCTGTTTGGTTAACACTTTGTGACTGCATTCTTTTTAGACCAGACATAATAAGATATTTTACACTAGGTTGGTCTTGATCAACCTTTGACATCTACAAGGATACTAATAGAGTTGTGCTTAGTCTCATTGCCCTTGGATGATATTACCACAACAAGGAACAACTCTTGGAGGAGACATGTAATTATTTTTAAACAAAGGTGGATTGGGTTATTTGATCTAAATTCCAAAATATATAAAATGCATAAATTAAAAAGAGAGCAACTTTATATATAACTTGTTTATCGAAAATAATGCTGTTATTGATAATAATGCAAATGTGTTTCAACATTACGTCAACTAAATTAGGGGAGTCTCCTATTACCTCAACGCACGATCCATCCTGAGCTTTTCCAGCCAGTTTCTATTTTATTTATTTATTTTTTATTTCAGTTTCTATCTTTCAGGGTAACTTATACTGTATACTGTTTTGTTTGGATATTTTTGTTGCCAGGCCAACATTCTTAATTCCAGCAACTTTGTTTCCACATCATGTACTATACAGTACTAGCCATGGTAGATATCTTCAGTTAGCTTGACCTTCATCTCTGGGTTCTTTCTTCTTTTTAGTTCCATGTCCTGCTGCTTCTTGTGCAATGCGAGAATTTTTTGTTTTCGGATCATCTCACACATCTTTTTACAGAGCTCGGAATTCTTTCCAACACTCCACAATAAGATTGTTCTTCTTCAATGAGGCTAAGCTATCCAAACACTCACTGGTTATATTAGTTGAATGCATTATGTAGGCAGTGGGGAAGCAGAAGGTGGTCAAGTAGACCAAACACAAATTTGTTGTGTACTAGGGTTGATGTTGACTTGTCTGGAGATGCTGAATACAGTGAACCAGCTGGAAGTTTCTCCACCATGGCCTTCTTTATTAGTTTGGAGAATAATATAGCTAACTTCTGGTTAGCTATTATATCCAGATAGTCCACAAGATTGCTGTAGCGGCTATTCGTTCTCAGGATATGGATATTTCCTTCAATGATATGCCACAGAGTAGCAGTGTCTAACTCTAAAACTTACATCCTGAAACATATAACCTAATTCCAGGAAGCTTAAAAACAGAGCAAACTAAATCATTCCTGGGGGTGAACATTTACTGAAAAAAATGCACAATATGAGACAAATCATAATATGTGACTTGAGCTAAATAAAAGGATATCTTGACGCAATTTCTTCTATAACTAACAAAACCAACTCTTTCGTTTTTTGAAAAAAAATGCTTTAAATCAGTGTGGTAGCCACTTTTTGCATCACCAACTCGGGAGAAGGACTTGCTGACTCCATGGATTAGTTGAAATGTACCGCTTTGTCCGAGAGTAGATAATACTCCCTCTTCTCCCAAGAATGTCGATTCAAAGTTAAGGAGTGTAGATGCTGTAAGCCACAAAAGAAATTATTAAGCTTACTCTATGTCATCTGTAGAAAGCAGCTCCCATGAGGTAGTTTCCCCCAGTTTAAAGAAAAACATCAACACTGCCCTGTCAGACATAATGTTTTAGATTTTGGTAAGAAGCTGTTTTCCAGGATTGGTGGCACTGATGTCCTGCAGATTCTCATTTAAGAAATCAAGTACTAATAACAGATTTATTCAGCATCTCCCTCAAACCTATCACACACAGTCCTCTACCTTCTGTCGAATTCAGAGTTGGTGAATACATAAAGTGACGGCCATGGTTAATAACAACCAAATTGAAAAAACAAACAACCAAAAAACAGGTGGTGATTATCTTAACAATTCGAAAGAAATACACTTACGAGTTCCTCTGCCCTTTGAACTTCAACCGTTCTCTCTCTGCAAAGGGTGGGCAGATTTTGTTGACTATCATCACTGTCTGTCAACACAGTGATGAAGCCCCTTTTACTGAAATGTGTCTATACATTCTCCTCTCAGACTAACCGTGCGTTATAATAGCACTGTTTATGATGGGAACATTATGAGATGTTTTAATACCTGCACTTATATTAGAATTATGTTATATATGTGGAGTGATTGACCAACAAACAATAAATGGCTCGGTAACCAAATACATGTAATGAATTGAATACATTTGACCACTCGCCCCCAAAAATGTTAGCACATACACCAGTGCTTAATAAATGTGAATAATGATTGACTAATTCCGATATGCACATTAATCATTAAATTTATTAATTAATCTAATATAATTTCTCATAATTAGGAAATTTTTAGGTTGTGGTTTAACTTAAAAGTGATTTGTATTAAATTTTGAGGTAGGTACATTTATTCTTTAAAGTCATTCCCAAAGAAATTAATGCAAATAATTTTCTTCACCAATATGTGACAGAAAGTACGTATCTACAAAGATTTCAGTCTTGTATTTGTATAGTTGGTCTTTGTTAAGAACAACCACTAATGTATGTACACAATGTATACATTTGTTTAGTTGAGTTTATTATTTACGCCATTTCTTCAGCCCATTTTTACACAGCACTATCCAAAGCTACTACAAGCATGTTGACTTGATTTTAGTTGGGTAGATCAGATCTCATATTTCGTATATAGGCAATCGAGGTCACCACTAACAAATATGCATAGCTTAGACCAAAGTATATTGATTTTTCATCCGCGATCACACTTTCTACAAACTTGCTATGTTGTTTATTCAAGTATGGTTAACTTATTACATGACTTAATAGAACATTCTAATAATTAGGGTCAAAATTACAAAACAAGAACATGAATTCCCGAGAAATGGCTGCTTTTTTCAGGTCACTTTCCAAATCTTGAAGAAGAGCGCATGAAGTGCCTGTCAGCTTTGGTTACTAACAAGGGTTGGTAAAAGCATCTGGAGATTTGAATTATGCATTTCTCCCATCGTTTGATGCAGCTCTGGACACCGTTTTTGTAGAACACCCCAGGTTGGTCCCTCAACCACATCGTAACTTCAGAAATCAAGGCTGCATCATCTGGAAAATGCTTTCCTTTCAAAAACAACTTCATGGCTGGGAAGAGATGAAAGTCAGAGGGTGCAAGGTCAGGAGAGTAAGGGGAATGGGGAGGATTTGGGCATTTTACGGTTGGGGGCGTTGTATGCTACGTCTTCACAGAACTGATACTCAAAATTAGAACGGTAAATTCCATGGTCAAAACAGTCCGTGAAGGTATTGTGACATCTTGTGTTTATGATTTGGGGACAGATTCAGAAAGGAAACTGAGTTTATTTGGTATCTTTTCACGTCGCAACCTCGTCCATAGTCAGACTCAGTGGTCGTAATTTATTCCTGGCTTTTGTTCCGTGAGACAATCCACACTTACTTGATGCCAAGGTAGTGATTACGCAACACTCGTCTTGTTTGTAAACATGCCTCAGTGCCAAGACTGCCTCAAGAAAAGAGGAGCTAAACTCACGCAAGGTGACCTCTTACTGTGCTCACAATGTGAAGTCAAGCGATTCCCGAAATCTCAACAAAATACCAGTCCCACTAAACAGGCCACTGATCTCGATAGTATAATGGAAAACCTCGCTACTATGAGTTATGATATAGCTGATGTTAAAAAGTTGCAAAATGATGTAACGGCTTCAATGAAGTTCATGAGCCAGCAATATGAAGACCTGCGAAATAAAGTTAAAGTGCTAACCGAAACCAACAAGCAGCTTAAAAAAGATAATGATGATTTGACACATCATATGCTGTAGCTTGAAAGAGAAGCTGTTGACCTAAACCAGTACCATTGGTGAGTGAATCTCGAGATATCTGGAATCCCTGAACAAGAAGACGAACCTGAAGACACAGACAGGATAGCTCTCAATGTTCTACAGAAAATAGAACCGGACAATACTGTCAATGACATTGATATAACACACTGTATAGGTATCAGACAAACTACAACAACTCAACACAATGATAACAGAACACCTCGTCCACGCTCAATCATAGTTCGCTTCACAACAAGACGTCGTTGTAATACCATATATGAGAATCGCCGTAAATTAAAGGATATTACCGTCAGAGATATTGGATATAAAAATAATACCAAAATATTTATTAATAAAAACCTCACTACATCTGGCCGAGCTCTCCTGTCAAAGGCAAACTATGCAAGAAAAAGAGCAAGCTTCAAATTTCTCTGGACTTATAATGGTCGGATTTTTGTGAAGAAATCACCATCACACAATGAGATTGCCATCAACCATGAAGATGATATAGATAAAATTCGGTAATCTTAAGTACACATGTCTCTTAATTATCTTTTTATTATTATTTTTTTCTTTTCATGGTAGACGACTCTACCCTCCATAAATTTCAGTGCATGTCCTACTCCCTACATGATTTCAATTTAGAGTTTTCTCAGCCACCACTACGTGCCCTTTCTGTAATTCATCTTAATATTAGGTCCTTGAATAAAAATATTGACCAGCTAAAGTTACTCTGTGAAGATACATTGTCACCCAAATTTCATATCATTGCTCTATCCGAAACCTGGCATATCAGTGACTCTCCTTACTTCAATATAAAAAAATTATAACCTTGTTAAGAAAAGTCGTACAGGTGGTGCACCTGGTGGTGGCGTCGCTGCTTACATCCATAATTCCATTAACTACATGTTGGCAGACCCAATCAATATACCACATTCAGAATCGCTATGGATTCACTTACATTTGACAACTGGTAATTTCAATATGGGTATCATTTACTGGAAACCTGGCACTGCTGTTGACGAATTTAACCTTGGTCTAGAAGATTATCTTTCCAATGTAAAAGCAACTGAATCAAATTATATGCTCGTTGGAGACTTCAATATAAATAGTTGTAATGAAGACTCTACACTTGTGCAAGATTTTATGAATAACATGGCGACTCTTCAATGTTCAAACTAGGTGTACTCATTATTCTTCCACTACCATTGATCATATTTATGCAAATATTTTGTTCATTGTGGTACAATTCTACTTGATATAACCAATCATTTTCCAACAATTGCCTTTATTGAAAATTCAAATGCTATGTTTGCGAGTCATGGTGTAAGTCTTGCCAGAACCTTTTCCAGTTAAATGTTGATCAGTTTCATCATATTCTTAGTAATACAGACTGGTCAAAAGTATTATCTTCTTCTGATGTCAATGTGGCCTATGATAACTTCGTCACCTCCTTTAACACTGTATGTGATGTAATTGCTCCTGTGGTTAGAATTAAAAATAAATCTAAAAGACCAAGTAAACCTTGGATTACTCGGGGTATCCTTAAGTCAATTAATAAAAAACACAAACTATTTGTCAAACTTGTTAAAAGTCATTATGACCCAAATAGACTTTCCTATTTTAAACTTCTATCCTCCGTAAAGCACGCATGAATTATTTCTGTGGGCAAGTGAACGAACATAAAAATAATCTATCAAAACTTTGGAAGACTATACATGATGTTACTGGAAAAGGTACTGGCAAAGGTGGGACGCTGCCCATGTTATTAAAATCTGAGACAACTGTGGTAATTACTGACGCAATGAAAATCAGTGACAAGCTTAATGCTTTTTTGCTAATATTGGCAAACACCTTGCAAATAAGATTAATCAGACAAATGATCCTTTGAGTTATTCAAGTTGTCCCAAATTCATTCTTCCTCCACCCAGTTTGCGAAAATGATATAGAGTTAGAGCTTAATAGTTTGAACCCAAATAAATCCAGTGGCCACGATCTCCTTTCTCCCCGCCTCCTAGAAGATGCAGCCCCTACATCAAACAACCATTATGTCACATTATCGATCTCTCCCTCACTGCAGGTATTTTTCCAGACCAAATTAAACTCGCTACTGTTTCACCAATTTACATGAAAGGTTCTCCCTATTTAGTAAGCAACTATAGACCCCTTTCTATATTGCCAATCATCAGCAATATTATTGAAAAAACTATTAACAAGCAATTAATTTTATTTATTGACAAACATAAAATCATTAACAAATATCAGTATGGCTTCCGAAAAAAATATAGTACTAAGCTAGCACTAATTGACATAATTGACGACGGCAACATAGTTTTTGGTGTATTTCTCGATCTAACTAAAGCCTTTGATACAATCAATCATGAAATCTTACTATCCAAGTTACTCAATTATGGCATCCGGGGTACTCCTCTAAATTGGTTTAAAGATTATCTATCTAATCGTAGACAATATGTCCATGTAGATGGTTATCATTCCTCGACCCTACCTATCAATTATGGAGTTCCTCAAGGATCTGTCTTAGGTCCTATACTTTTTCTTTTATATATAAATGATATTTCTAAATCCTCTCCTTTCTTCCAATTTAAATTATTTGCTGACGACTCTAACTTGTTTCACACACGAACATCATATTCCATTCCTGTAGCAGATATAGAGTACAATCTGTCTTTGGTTAACAAATGGTGTAATGATAACAAATTAACTGTCAACTCAAACAAAACTAGTTACATGTTCTTTTCCTCGTCACATAAACGAGTAAATCATGACAATCGGCCTATATATATGAATGATACCATTCTAAACAAAGTTGATGAAACAACGTATCTTGGCGTGCGATGCCTCACTTGGAAACCACATGTTAAGCATGTTGTTAACAAAATATCCCCTATCATCGGATTAATCAGCAAGCTTCGCCACTATCTCCCAAAATTTGTGCTCATTATGTTGTATAATGCCCTTATTCTTCCGCATCTCTCATATGGCCTTGAAGTCTGGGGAAATACATTTCCCTCAACAATTACTCCAATTTATAAACAACAGAAGAGATTAACACGCATTATTCTATTCAAAGACCAATATACTCACAGCAAACCTCTGTTCTATTCTTTAGGAATTCTTAATATTTATGATTTATTCAAATATCAGCTATGCACTTTTATTCATGACCTTCGGCATCAACAATTCCCTCGTAATCTTTAAGACTATTTCTTTTTTCATTCCCACAACTATTCACTCGATCCATAACCAATTCTGACTTTTCCCTTCCCAAAAAGAGAACAAATAAAGGTCTATATGCAATTGATTATAATGGTTCAAAACTATGGAATGCTCTACCCAGTCATTTGAAACTCATTAACAGCCGTGCAAAGTTCAAAAAAGAACTCAAAATGTACATGTTTTCACTATAAGTTTGCCATTTATGGTTGGTTAAATGATTGATTAATTGGTTAGTGATTGGTTGATCAATTTGTTATTTAGGTGGTTTATTGGCATATTGGGTAATTGATTAGCTCCTTAATTAGTTGATTAATTGGTTGGGTGGTTGGTTACTTGGTTGGTTAATTGATTGATTGGTTGAATGGTTAATTGATTAGTTTGATTAATTTATTGCCTTATTTATTTACTCTGCATTTCTATGTTTAGTTGTATGTATTATTTATTTACTATTATTAGTCTTTGTAACATTTGTTGTAATAATCAATTGCGTTAGGTGAATAGTACACCCTTCTCATTGAAATAATTGTATACAGGGGAACAGACTTGTCTAACATTACGATTGCTATCTTCTGTTACCCCTGCCATGGATCAGTTGCTCATTTTCTTTTTAATTATTTTTTAAATATTTATTGTGTTGCAATGTACTCTCTCTCTTTTTCTTTTTTGTCGTATGTTTGTAATTCTTTGTACAACCTGTAATCTATGGCAAATAAATAAATACAAAATTTCATAGTCACACGCCCATGAGTTGTAGACCGGAGCATTGTCCTGCAGGAGAAGGAAACTTTTGCTGATCTTGCCCCGCCCCTTGATTTTGATAGCTTCTCTTAATTTCATCAAAAGTGAAGCGTAATAGGCTCCTATAGTTGTGGTACCTTTTGCCAGGAAATTTGTCATCACTACTTTGTCCTAGTCCCAGAAGACTGTGAGCATGACATTGCCAGCGAAATCGAAGGGCTGTCCCTTTGCCTTCTTTCGAGGTGGTGAGTCTGAGTGCTTCTACTGCATTGACTGGGCTTTGGTCTCTGGATCATAGTGATGGACCCAAGTTTCATCCTGTGTTATCAGTCTTTAGAACAATTTTGACTCATCTTCTTGGCACATCTCCAAATTCATCTTCGAGCACTTGACGCGTTCTAGCTTCTGGAAAGATGTGAGCAACCTGGGAATCCATCTGGCAGACACCTTATGCATATGCAAGTGGTCATGAAAGATAGTTTCCACAGACCCTGTACTAATCTTGACCTCTTAGGCTATTTGGCGAACAAAAATGGCTGCCTCAACTTGTCGGACAGATTCCGTCAATGCCAGAAGAGGGGCGACCACGTCTGGGAGGTGTTTCCACAGACTTCCGGTCATGTTTGAATTTACGATGCCAGCGTTTTACAAGGTCATATGATATGGGGCATCATCGCCATATGTTTCTTTCATTTCATCAAAAGCCTCCTTCGGTGTGCGTCCTTTTAAATACAAAAAGCGGATCACTGCATGACACCCAACTGGCTCCATTTCACACCTGACTCAGTTCAAATACCTGTAAATCTGAAACCACAATTAGTTCAGAGCTGCTTTTTACAACATATCCCATAGAGATGTAAATCATTACACATGCACATGGAAGTGGGACAGGGGCATTACTTATTGAAAACATCTCGTATTGCGTTTGGTGTAAGTGACTTGGAATTTTGTTAACTTTCTTCTTGTATTTCATTTGACATGCCAAATAAGTTGATGTGTATGAAGTTTAAATCCAGTGTGTCTTCACGTAGATACTGTAATAAACTGTTGGAACTGGTTGCTGTTGTTATATTTGTATTGAAATGAGCTTTGTAGGATACTAGAGACAAATATTGGATACAATTTGCATGTGACGTCTAGCAGGTTTACACATTTCTCGTGGCAGCTGTTAAAGGGGCACTACTTATTTGTTTCTGAAGATCTGACATGAAGTACGATGTTGCGTGGATTCTGGAAACCATTTTCATTTAGTCTTCTCGAATGCAAATCATTATGCTTGTCAATGGAGTTACCGATAATTTTGTTGTATATGCCTTTGTTTGACAATGGATTGCGTTGATGGTTTTTCTCCATCTGTATTTTGTGTAACATCGTTTTTCGTGGGTTGAGAGCATTAGAGATACTTGTCGTGGCATGTTTATTATTATCTTTGCTGAGGTAAATTGCAGTGTTCCTTGTAGCTATTCTTCACTCAAAACCTTGCAAGAGTTCTTCATCGTGACATTGATAATAAAGGGTGCAGTACCAATATTTCAGTTTAGAGCTTTCTTCTGTAGATGATCTTTGAGTGGTGAATTTGTGGCATTGGCAAAAGTAACAGATATTTCAGAAATGGTTGTATTGTAACTGTTTTGTTTCAGTCATAGTCATGATGATGTTGAATGACTTTCAATATATGTGAGTTATACATCTTATTAAGCCTTTGTACAGTTTCATCATGTCAATGTTTGTTCTTGAGTATATCAGCGATAATGTTCTTTAGCGATGTTTATAATTACTTGATCTCACTCTGGCAATTTTTATTATAGATCGCACTTCAGTATCTTTTATTATTTCACAAAAGTTTAAATCAGAATAACGTTTCTCACTTTGAGCAGTGATATTTCTGTTTTGTTGTATTCTGAGGATCACCAATGTCAATTTTTTATTTGTGACTGGAAGATGAGATATCGTATTGGTGGGCTGATTGTGATTGTACAGGGCATGCACATGCCGTAGTTTGAGCAGAATCATCAGGAATAGGTATTGCATCAGAGTCACAAATGGGGTCTTCGCCATTTTGAATGACAGGTTCACGTATTGGCCGTGGGTCGCCATCTTAGCTAGTTAGTTTACATTTTGGTTGTCTATAATTGTTGATTCTACAGCCACGGTTAACTAACAGTGACTTATCATTTTTTATCCTGGAAAAAACTGTCATACCTGTTTGTTATTTACAAGTTACGATTTAGGTAGGTGTTGTCCTGTAGTTGATTTCTGAACAAATTGCATTCCAGTATTCATATCAATGCGTTCATCATCTTTTCCTCAACAATGATAATCAGATGAACGTCATAAGTCGTAACGTCGTAACGTCTGCTTTATCTTAGTTATTTCGGATTCATAGATGAAGTTTTCATCTTTTGTAGAATGAATAACGCGATATTCAGTCTGGTCAGATAAATTTCTTTTGTCTTTGTTCATAGACGCCATCTTGAATATTGAATGACTTGACATGTGATTGCATCACTACATATGCTTCATAGAGCGATATATATATATATATATAGTGTTTTAGGACCTATAATCAACATAGAACCGACATGCAAGCTGTGTTGTCATGTTTAGAGCACTATCAATTATTAGTTATTTGGGGGGAGCGTGAATGATACATGCTTGCAATACATTACAAAACTGTCTCAATTCGTTAATGTTTACTATTTTAAGCAAGAATAAAATCCTGTATTCAGACACAGTTCTTAAAACTGTTCAATATTTTGTGCATGTTTACTTACTTCAACACGGCTGGCACCGTGTATTGATAAGTATTCAGTACAAAGCACAACACGGAAATCTGCACGTACACTCGAATAGCATGCGCTATGTGAACATATGGTATATTTTGTAACACTGCTGTTACAGCTCGCAGTTAGTTACCATTTTGAGCAACAGAATCGCAAAATATATATCAGAACATCAAAAAAAAAACTGAAAATATGTTGGAGAGTAAACAGTTGTATTTATTTGTTGAATACTTATGTTTGCACTGAACATGATTATTCTTATATTGGTTCGATACATACGATGGTATAATTATTTAAATTAGTATCCATACATGGTATGTAATTGTCATAATCCTATGTTGTTATTATACGACTAATAAGTCATAAGACCGACACCAGCTGTCTTCATATGTCACTACAGACTACAGGAGGCAAGTAACTGATTTTTTGTTTGTTTATAATTGCCTTTTTATTATGTATTTTATGTCGAACACATAAAACTATTGTTTATTTTCATCACTGCGTGTAGTATATAATATAACGTGTATATCGATAGCTATAGCAGAGGATATGGGAGAGCAGCAAATCAAAAACAGTTTATAATATTCAGAAGTCGCGGCACGAAATTTTGCAGGGGGCGGGATCTGCTGACACAAAAGCTCTCGCGCCAAAGGCGCGAGTGGTCGCACACTGTCGCCCCTCCCCGGTGTCGCCGCTACTGCTATTTTACTCACAAATTTACAGCGGACGCAAAATATTTACTTACACCTAACTCCCGCACCTGGTAGGCAACTACCGAGAGACTTTGCAACATCCCCAAACACTTACCTAGATGACCCAGTGACCGTTGTAGACGTAAATTTATCCAAAAAATCATGTTTGTTTTTTGATATCAACACATTATTGTTTTATGCATACATATTTTGAACGTTTCTGTAAAATAATAAACCTAGTTCATACACATATTTAAAAACGCCCCTAAACATATAATGAAATTGCCCTCGTGAGAACAGTTTAGTTTTGAATAGAATTTCTGATTTTGAACAATTATTGCTATTATTGCGTGTAGACGAAGACACTCGACTCCTGTTATTCGCCTCCTGTTGACGTAGGCTGGGATTGTCACATAATGTATATTTTTTCCGCGGGCTGGGGGGGGGGGGGTAAGAAAGCTGCTAAGTCCTTCGGTACTTGCCTACCGGATGCGGGAGTTAGGTGTATGTAAATATCTTGCGACCGCTGTTAAGAGATTGAGAGGAACAGCCGAATGAACTAAATTATTTTTTTATTTAGCTACAATAAAAGAGTTAATGCATTAAAATTACTTTCAACGCATATTCCCCATAATGTAATAAAATTTGCCATAAATTATGCCAGGCACCAGGACTATTAACTTTCAAAATCTGCCAGTCCTGCCAGAAAATATTTCCTCGTGTTTTCACACTCATTACAAAATAAAATGCAGATCACCTTGTCAATGTTAAAACTGGACAATTTACTTGTTGTTGATTTTCTCTGTGCGAAACGGCAGTAGACATCTCAGCAGTAAACTTCCTGATTGCCCGCGCAGTCTAGCATTCGTAATTAAAAACACTATATCAACGATGCTCGTTTATAAAATCTTAGTCGTATCGTATACATCGTAAGCTACCTTTCTTCCATTGCTGTCTTCGGTTAAGGCTCTTTCCTAAGAATTAACTTAAAGGGCGGCAGTCGTCGTGCCGCGTTCTGTTCGATATGAGAATCATAGCGACGTATACAACGCGTGTAAAATACATTGTTTATTTAGATGAAATTCGAACACGCGCTGCGCGACGACCACCGCGCTTTAACATATCGCTGTCTCGCACAGCTAACTACACATAGTTCATTTTTTTTCTTTCTAAGATGTCACTTGATCATGTACGTATGTGCTTTGAGACTTGAACAAGAGCGTCCCCATAACGAGGCTCCACTGTAATTGGTGCTTCCGGAAATTTTGTTGTTGTTGATGGCTATTCAGCAGCATGAACACTGCCTATTCATCTAAGCCCAAATCTATAATAAAAAAAATACAAGTTTATTTTAGTCGCGTTGAAAATAGAGTAAAGTACAAAAGACAACCAAATTAGTAAAATTTGAAACAGCTCTGACAAAGTGACAGGAGAGGAGAAACGGCTATATTACTCGACGTGATCCACCATCACTGTACGAAGATTGAATATGGTTGATCATAACAGGTTTCTGTTACAGTGACATGAAAACATTCTACAACTGTATCAATGTAAAAACATTAACATTTTTCATTCATGGGACAAGTGTAAACCAATAAATTCTCGTTTCATGTGTTAAAACTGCTATAATCACAGGTACATATAACAAATGCGGCTGTTTTAATGGGAGAGGATGAGCAACAATCTATTCATAGTCAAATTATTGTAAACAAATCTTATTTTTTTTACTAAAAGCTAGTTGTACTTAGAATTTAGTAATAATATTATTTAATATTTTTATTTAATTTGTCATAATATAATATTTGTTGATGCCTTTAAAAAAACTAATTATGTAAATGACGCTTGCAGATATATATCATAAATACATATCAGCTGTTTATTATATATGAAAAACAACATTAGACCATGACAATTACAAATGTATAATCAGATTTGAAAATGATCAGCTTTTGATAAAACAAGGTATGTTTTTCTTCATCTAGAATAATACCAGATGGCGCCAGTTTTAATATTTTAATTTTCTCCTTCTGTCCTAGACTTTAATATGATTTATTATTGTCTCTTGGTGTTGGGTGATATATGATGTTCATAGTAATATCAGTATATATCTTGAAAATACTGAAATATGATTTGTTTTGTCAATAATTCATTTGCATTATAATAATAACACGTGCTTAGGACGTCTGGTCATTCTTAACTAAATAGAATAAAATATAATAGAATACTTGACTCGAAATAATGTAAGAAATTACATAATTTATGGCCAAAAACGAACAAAGTAACATACACTGGCACATACAACAATAATAAATAAAACACAACAAAACACATTTAATAATTAGCATACATTTCTAAGACATTATGAATAATAAATCCTAGACTGTTGGCAATGAAACTATCTTTTGCTCTTAACAGTTTCTTAAACATGATCTGCTTAGACAAACTCTCAAATCGTGCATTGAGATTGGCACCTAGCAGTTTCCATATTTTTCAATTGAATTTACAATATCTTAATAAAAACCACTAATGTACGTTTTGACACACCCAGACCAATTATTTACACAATAGTCTAGGTAGTAAAAAACACGGACTCAAAATTGAGGATATGCGAAAATGGAAAAGATTGTTTTGAAGCATACTTTACATTTCTGTACAAGGGGTATTAAACTAAAACAAAATGGCCTATTTTCAGGGTTGGTCGCTCGCCTACATACAATGCCAGACATTATTTTAATTGCAATTTTCATAGGTATAGTGATATAAATTTTATTTGCGTAATTTAGGCTAGTCTAATCTCCAATTTTTAATATAATTGCATCATCTGAAGGTTTTCATAAGTGCACGAATAAAAACACTGACATTATTGCTAGCTCATATGAAGAAGGCGGTTGCGACTTTTCACAGGGTCCAGTCAAATATGAAACGAATGAATTTGCGTCACGCATAACTAAATAATATAACACATGTGTTTATTTTTAGTTCAAGAATGTGGAAGCACATTATTTTCTATAGCAGTGTATGCACCTTTGTAAGCCGTGCCATACCACTTGGTAGTTGGGACAAGGTAAGAATTGGATCATTTTAAAATAATACAGGGACCATGATTGTGACTCGTTGACAATCGTTTTACAACATGTATTTGTTTCGTATGTCTTGAGAATGTATAAACAGCTTAGCATAAAACCATGACGAATTATTGGGTGTTTTATGCTTTCCTCATGTACATGTTTAGGTCCATCAAACTCATACCACATTTCATCTATGCCAATTTTAACATGTGGTCAAAATAAATCTACATCCGACATGGTTAATCTATATGCTTATTTTGAAAACGAGTACTTTTTATTACGTGTGAAGGGAAAAAGATCAGAAGTTGTGATATTATCATTTTATGACAGTGAAAAGGATATATTGAGACAGTAAGCAAAAAGTTTGATTAATTATGGTACCTAGATTGACTTGATTTATTTATTTTGTATTCACATAGAAGCTCTGCGGGTATTGTCCTTGCTTAACCTCAAAGCATAGAATATGTGCATTTTGCATGTTTGCAAAAATATATCACTTATTTCTGTTCACGCATTCCCAAACTCCCACTGCAGTTCATTAATTAAAACATGGAGAGTCGCTTAACCAACTTTACATCACCAGAAAACACACAGGCAGCACCCACATTGTATATATATATTTGTGGTTGAAGCCGAAAACTACTGAAATTTCCAGGCACGCTCAAAATGCACACAGACTGAGACAGTAACCTTATTTTTGGGAGTGGCAGCATGGGGGATTTTAGTGGTTTAAAGGCTTTGTTCAAGGAGTGAACAACATTTATGGTTGGGCAATGAGTTCACCCAGCAGACAGCCAAGAATCCTATATCTGTGAGGTGAACCTTGAATATCTAGAAGAGTTGCATAATGTGCACAATATTGTCACAATCACACTAGAGTGCATAGTGGCTCAGAAAAAGTGAACTACCTCTTAAATGAGGGAAAGTAGAAAAGCTGGTCCCAAGGTTCATCAACAGTATTTGTTCACTCAAAAAATCTACATCTCATCAAATCATGTATTTTGGTATGCGCCTAAAACAAATTCATAAGTGTCCCTGCATTGAGCCAGCTCAGGTCAGTAGCCCTCAAACAGCCACCCTCCAGATTGCCCTCTCATTGAAATAGCAAAGCCTAAAAGCTGAGGGCAGTGTTTCCCTGCCAAACCAAGCCAGCGACCAAAATCAGTAAAGAAAGGATTTGGTTCTACAGACATCAGGTCACTTCTCAATTCGGGACCATAATGACAGCAAGCAGTCGAGCCACACATTCAAACGACTGTGCCAATGGCTAAAGTCGAATTTCGCGTGTGTATTGATGCCCAGACAACTTGGCAAATATGCCATGCCTGGCCGGTAGCTTGTTCATGTCACCCATGACATCATGCCCCAGGTCATCCTAGAGATGCTTTGGCCAGCTAAGATGATCACCATAGACCTATCGAGTTTCTTTCATATTCATAAATATGAAGCCATATTTATCACTCTAATAGCATTTATCAATGTATGGCAGCTGTGGGGCAAACAATCATGTGACAGAAAATGGAGGTCAGCTTCGTGGAATGGTTTGGTATTCTCACAACAGATTTTGGATCTTGAATTCATCTTGAGGCAGGTAAATATATCTGCTTCTCGAGCCATGTTCTAGCCACATCTTCCGAAATGTTGGCCTACTGCAGCAAGATTCACGGTGGCTGCAATGCACTTCAAATAGTCACTAGGATGTAATAAGAACTTGTAAAAGACAACCATGGCTGCATCACAGGTATAAAATCAAGCTTTTGGAAGTTTGATGCATGCCTTCCTTAGTCTTCTAGTTCCTCCTGCTTAGTCTTTCTGCAGTCCCAGCTTTCCTTATAGCCACGTGTTGGGGATCATTTCGGTCATCAAAGATGGAGGGGTGGAACTTGTTGGTTGTCAGCCAGTGTCATTGTCGCTCTCTGAATCTATCATACACTCATACAATCCACACAAAATTATAATATATATAATTATTTTAGGTGAAAGTAAGACTGGTATGTCTGGTGTCATATCGTCAACACAAACAGGAAACTCTCAGGCAATCAAAAGGGCCAAGATGTTTTGCTCTGCGTATCTGCCCAAGAAGGCCAGCTTGGATAGTATGCCATTTTGTTGTGAGTTCATATGTTGTGTGTGGAATATTCATCAATGAATGACAATGTGGGTTTGTCTTGAAAAAGTTCTTGGAGTTGATAATGTGTGATCAGTAATGAACCATCACGCAAATAGCCCACTGTGACGAAGCATGCCAAAGTATGGGCTCTCTAGCAGGTTCTGGATTTGTTTACAGCCAGTTTGCCCATCGATGATGAGGATCAATTGGGTATAATTTTCATCAATGGAGGTATCTACCATCCTCAATGTAAAGCTAGACATCTATTACATAGAGTTAGATGTTTAAAATGCCTTCTGCTGCTTTTGTGATGTGGATTTTTACACCCTCTAGCATTTTCTTCATGCCTGCCACTGCCATACAGCTGATAATCTTAGATGTTCTTTTAGAATGAGCCACAGTGCATACATACTAGTGAGATGTTCGTCCAAAGATACACCTGCCAACTACATTTCTTTTGCGAATATTGTCACCTCAGTGTGTTTCTTACTAGCTGGGGTAGCTGTAAATAACTTCTTTGCCTCATTCTATCACTGGTAAGTATGCATCCACTGACCTGGACGGGGAAACACTTGATTGTAATATCCAGCTCTTTGGATTCCCTGTCAAAACTGTCAGTGGGGTTCTATAAGAGAATCAGATATCTTTCATGCTGTTGGTTGGGGAATTTTAGGGTAATTCGTTACTCTTGTTGTTGTTGATGTTGTTCAGTCATAGAATATTGGGTAACAGCTTACATACTGTTTGCATATCTTACAGGCCAGATAAGCTTGGGTGTAGTGCTCAAGACTGATGTTGTCAATGTTGTAGCTAGCAGCATCATCATATGTTGCCTTCATCACATGGCTGTAGTCATCGAAAGTCAGCTCATACTTCATACCCTCAGTCCACTCTGGTAGAAGGGCATTGTTGGAAGCAGTTTTCATAAGCATTAGATATGATAGTATATTGGGTCTTACCATTGTTGGCATGCTTGCACCAATGAGCTTGGTAGTGTTTCTATCTGTGATAGTGGCAATGCCTTGGGTAGTTTTTCAGAGGTTGGTGTACCAGTGGTAGGCAGCAGGGTCGCAATAGACAATACCACATTCCCACTGATCTTTACAATGGCTTACGCTAGCTTTTGTACCACAGTGTGATTTTAATAAGTTCATGTCTGGCAGAGAAAATCAAATCGTTGCTAGTTCTGATCAGTTAGGCCTGGGTTATTGTTGAGGGTTAAGCTCGTGGCCAAAGTATTTGAACATTGGATGATTAAACAAAACACACTAAAATGAGAGACTTCAGCTTTGATGTCGTCAATGCTAGAGCAGACTTTATGGTTAAACAGACAGTAGCATGGCTTGCCATAATGCTTGCCAGAATGCAAAGACAGAGCCGATTAGGCTAAACAGCTGAAACAAGACATCAGGGCTGCCACACATAGTGCCTCAGATGCTCATTTGCACACACGTCTGGTATATCATATCATAGTTGACATGCTACTAGCTGCTCTGTCTCAATCTGTGTCAGTGCCAAGTATGTATGTCCTCGTCTGCAGCATGTCCTAGTCAGGGCCCAGACATAAGTTTAAATGTTGTCTTACAGACGTTCAACTCTCGACTGTGTGAACCTCTCTGTGTGTTCAAACTTAAAATTACCACCCTTTTGAAGTGTTAAACTACAAATAATGTGGACACATTTCTTCATACTCCAACATTCTGTTGATCATGTTTTAACTTGGGATCTGAACATTATTCCACATGATACTCTTACCTCTATATATCAAATGGAGTCACAATTTTAAAACTAATTAAGAACTTAATTTAAAAATATGCCAGACAATTGTTTAACCGTTACTTTGTGGTAATGTACAAAGTTAAATTCATAAACTTGAGACAATAAACAAAGTGGAGGCAAATTATAAAAATTACAAATTTACTGACAAGAGATGTTGTTGTCGCATGATCAAGTTTTTTTGTATATAAAATTGGTCAATATTGATTCATTGAAATGTTTTTTTCCCTTTATCATTATAAATTTACTTTCTTCATTTAATCTTTTACTTTGATCGCAGTAAAAATGGTATTTTATTTCATTCTTAGAATAAATATTGCAGATTCTTATTTCTGAGGGCAATTTCAATTTTGAGGTCGAACTGAACCGATAGATTGACTGTTGTAGATATTTGTTACCATTGTTAATTATCTGTGTATTTTCAGTTTTTCCTCGGGCTTAATATTTTTGGTATTATCTGAATTTATTTCTTTGTTCCAATGAATGATGACAATTCTTTCTACTTTTTCTGTTAATTATCTTTATTTAATTTATGAATAAGAAAACGACCTCATGCAAATGAGAATTTTCAAAGCTGTCTTTTCACTGCTAATCCCCGTTGATCGAAAAAAAAGCCTGAAAAAAAACAATGAAAACTTGTTGATGAGTTTGGTCTCTCATCAAAAGGATTGGCGGTTTAGAATGGCGAGTCACCGCCATGTTGAATAAGACCATTACCTTGACACAATTAGGTGTACTACGATTTATTAACAAGAGATATTAAATGCATGTGATTCTTGCGTTTGCACATTGTTTTGAATAAAACAATATCACATGCAAATCGATTGTCTCAACATATCGTCTATATCTTCTATTATATTGTTCTCTGAATTGTAGGATGAACAACCAGCGGAACTGCAAGGTGAAGGTACTTTTGAAGGTGATATGAAGTTAACGCCAGAGCAACTTACTGCAATTCAGGAACAGATAGAAGAACAACAAAACAGAATAGCGGCAAGAAAAGCCTATGCTAGTCTGTCTACACGTTGGGAAGATGCCATTGTGCCTTATAGAATCGAGCCTGAAAGTAGGTGTATTGTACTAGTTTCCTTTATGTGACTTATATTGTATCTTTCCTCTCACGGACGTCAGTGTATTGTCGCTATTAATTCATTCCCTATATTACAGGCCAGGGTGACACTGCTGTAATACTATCAGCAATTGCCCACTGGGAGAGCAAAACCTGTATTAGATTCCCACAATACGATCCCGCTAAACACACGTCATTCATAAGCTTCACAAAACAGGATGGGTAAAGTATAATTCAAGTTTTCTTTTGTGACAAATTTGTACAAGAAAATTACATATACAATTACATATTCTTAATCATTCAATGATACAATATCCATTAGAATGTTTTATTAGATATTATACTGTATATAATTGCTACTGTGTTTCAGACACATACCTTATACTCGTCTGCTGTTGAAACACCACCATGCATGTGTAGGAAGTATTAAGTAGAACGTGTATGTTTACATAATCTTAATCACGCTGCTTTTTAATGAAACAAATATATATATTTAACTTATTCATGCGTTAGTCATTCACTATATGCATTATTGTAGTCAGTTATGTGTTTCTGTCCAAGGGATATTCCGTCTGATTACTAATGTACACTGAAGACTCGTTCAGCTGTCCACACCGCGAATGAACGCCGACCCACAAGTTATATTTTTGTATACATATATATAAATATATTGTTATATTTTTCTGCAATAATTAATGTGTTGCTTAATGTGATAGATGTTGGTCATATGTTGGTCATGTGTTCACTGGAGCGCAGGAAATTTCTATTGGGAATGGATGTGCATACGTAAGTAATTGGCCCATGTATGTTGTTAGCACCGTGTTGATGTCAACCTATTTGATACACAGAATAAATCTAATATAAATTATTTTAACTTCATTTGTGATCTTTACCCAGTTACACTTAACAAATGTATATTATTGCAATTATTCAATGATTCATTGTATACTACATGCCCTTTAGGAATGTGGACATCCTTCTAAACAGCAAAATTCACAATCTCACCCATGATAACCACAAAGACAAAGATGACAATTTTAGTTTAATAACAAACATTAATATATTATGTTACAAAGTGCCGTATTATGCACATTCATAATCTGCTGATGCTAATCCAACAATCCACCATACAGCAAGAAAGTCACGTGATCAAATATATTTTAATAATATTTTGTTATTTTAGATGGGCATTGTTGCGCATGAGATTGGTCATGCAATAGGGTTCTTTCACGAACAAAGTCGCCCGGACAGAGATAATTATGTTATCATAAACGAGGATAATATTAAGGACGGATATGAGATTAATTTTAAAAAATATGACACAGGAACTATTAACACGCACCAAGTACCATACGACGTTGGATCTTTAATGCATTATGGCGCGAAAGTGAGTAAATACCAATTTGCATAGGATAACCTTATCAAACATAAGACGACCACATAGCCATGACATATGGCTGTCTTGACCCAATCAATGTTTCAGTTTTTCAGCAAGAATGGCCTAAATACAATAGATGCAGTTAATCCAGCGGATCAATCAAAAATGGGCCAACGTGATGGTCTCAGCGCCGCTGATATTCTGTTAGCTAATATAATGTACAGCTGCTCAGGTGGTAATTATGTGTCTTTCTTTCTAACACTACAACTTTTGTTTTTGTGCAAGTTTGTTAATCATTGATGCTCGGCATAGACATTGCTTCACAGTTCATTAACACGGTACCTAGATGACTCAACCGAATTACATACTTTTGTGTGTAGTAATGGTAAAACATTAACCTATAAAGTTCTTGCAATTATCTTGTTGGCTATCATGGTAAACAGGTCATGCCTACAGAAATAAATTACTGCAACTAGAGACATGTAGATGGCCGTGAGTTGAACACGATCAACACAATTGATATCAAGACATTGTTACACACTACCAATTGATCGTGAATGTGTCAAAACTTAATTAGTGTTTTTATTAATCTTTGAAATTTTCGTCGAATTAAGATGTTGCATAGAATACAGATGTTCAACCTATTATTTGTAGTATTGTGTTCTGAACAGTAATGTTTGCCCAACACATTCTGCTATGCCAACAAAATGCACCGTTTTGCAAATAAAGAAAAACAATTAATTGATAATTAAAAGAAATATTCACATAAATGAATTGCACCATTTTCATCATTCTCTGTGTAGTATCAGGTGATCCCCACATGAAAACATTTGATGGACGTCCATATACTTTCCAAGGTGTATGCTGGTATACTCTATTTAAAGACTGTTTCTCTCATAAACCTGATTTTGAAATCACCGTCAAGTTTGAGCCAAGGGGTGACAGCACCACCGATCATTTCAGAACAAGAGCAGTTGCCTTCAACGTTTCGGTCGGGATGGAGTATGCTAATGTTAATGGACTGGACGTGATAACAGTAAGTTATAGTAACGTGTCATTGTATCGTTTAGATCAATTGCATATTATTATTATTATTATATATTAAGCATTATATTCTAACATACATTGTATTATCGCAGGGGAATACAGGGCACGACACCGCCGCTAGATCAATCCGTGTTCAAAATGAACAGAACGTGGTTATATTAGAATTTACATCCAATAATACAACATTTACCTTGGAATGGGCTCTGAGGAAACACGCCTTAAAAGTAAATGTACAGGGTGCTACATACAATGGACGACTATGTGGTTTGATGGGTAACTCCGATGGTGACACACGTAATGACTTTCAGACACCTGATGGTAATGTTGTACTTGACGCTGCTGAGTTCGGAGAAAGCTGGGACGTAAAAGGCCAAACGTTAGTTCATTTTAAATCGAGCCGAATTGTTTGATGAATAAATTAATGCAGATATCGGACATATTTATTTTTTTAACACTGGCTAATGCATAGCTTTTTTAATAAATAGTGTACTATTTTTTCAATGCATTTTTCAGATGTGACTAAAATTATGGTTTTCTCAAGCCAGAAGATCTAGACATGATTATAGATGAGCTCTAGAAGAAATAAATAATAAACATGTTATTAATATCCTGGAAATTTGGTGGACGGGTGCCTTTATTGGTGGTGAAATTTGACTATTCCAATCAGATATTGCATAAATACACGTTTGTGAAATTAACGGTATACATTAAGAATTATAGAAATCTCAACCAAATGTATATGTTTTTTTTTGTTCTCACATCACCTCCAAATAAACTATTAAACAGAGAAAACAAACTAGACGTAGATACATACAGTGATTCAAAAATACTAGCACCTATACAAACGTATGATCATGAAACATGACATTGGAATTCTCAACTACGACAAATAGCTGCACTATTTTGCATCACAAAGCGTACTTATCATACACTGAATATACGAGCGACACGAAAATATCAATATATAATACATAAATATGTATATATATAAAGATCGTGTTATTTTTTGGTCAAAATTTGATATGGTTTTTAATCATTTCATTTATGTATATTCAGTATTGAACAACAAGGGAGAACGTCAAGCTGTTAATTGCCCCCCCCCTCCATGTGACAGGACAAGTTTTATGAGCAACTGTTCAAAGCTCATGTTCTATGTATTTTCGCACTATACAAAAACAACTAACCAATACGTTCAAAATTGGCATATATATTCCCAAGACCTTATTGCTTTTTTGGGTCAAATGTCTAGTCAGACTAGATTCAAAATAAATGACTGCGGGTAGACCAATGACAAACTGTTTAGTCTTTCTGTGAAACCCTTTGTTTGTTATATTCGCCACAGGACTTTTCAGTCATTGGACAAAATGCGCAAGGAATGGTGAGCAGATCTCGGCCCTCATGCAACATTTCGTGCCGCCGCCTCTGCTTTTTGCCCATGAGCTGACACGCAATGTGTGAGTGTTCTTTCTGAAGCATTTTTTGCGTTCTGAAGGTACAGTCTTTTTACTTTACAGTCATAGTTTGTAAGGGTAAGCCTTCTTATGCTTTTGGTGACTTAGTGTCACTATATTTTTGTTTCCATATGGTTGGCTAAACAGTATACGTCATAGTGCTTGTTGAAAATCTTATGGAATAGCGAAAAACAAAGTTGAAGTATACGTAATCGCTGCGAAAAAGAATTGCGTGTGCTTGCAGGGATGGAGAAGTGCTTCGGTAGCAGTTTCAATTGCTTTTTAAATTTTCAGTGTCAGATGTTTCGGCCTTTCTAAGTGTTTTATAATTTTAAATATAATTATTGCTTTAATGTCAACCTAAATATATTCACTGCAAATTATATTTATTTGCAACATTATTGTATGTTCGCTCATGAAAAATTTGAAAGTTACAAATTCAAATAACCACATGTAATTATAAATACATCAAAAAGCGATTGGTCATACTATTGCATTTATGAGGTTATTAAAATACCGCAAAGCATGCACGGCGACAGTAGAGTGATCGTGATATATTACTGACTGAGTGCATATTGTGTGCTTCTTATCTCGGCTTGTAGTAATAGTAAATGAGAGATTATAGTCCGAAATGGCAATCAAATATAATTTGTGTTGTGTTGTGTTGTTTAAATTGTAAATTGTGTGTAAATTCAAAGATTCAAATGCATGCTGATACATGTTTACATAATGGTACATTTCATTCTTTACAGTGTTGAATGTACATTGTTGCCCAGAAGTTGTAATTCTTAAACAATGTGATAAATTTTGAGCAAATAAGTTTCTCTAAACTAGTCATACCGGGTTTTAGTTGATAGTGACAAGGAATAGTAGCTCATGCTTCTTACCGCCAAGAAATTGTAATCCATGACAAATGTTGAGCAACATTTTTACTGTTAAGAACCAGCTTTCGATAAACTAATCTGACAAACAAAGGGTTGTGCTTGATACAAACTTGGAAAGCAAGTTTGGCCAAAGTTAGACTTGTCAAGGATTAGAAATGTTCAAGTATGGTACCAACAAAAGTTCATTAAGCATGTGCATAACATTTCATATTTAACAACAAATTTTAACTCGTAACCACTTACGACATATACTTTGTTATTTCTAGATTGCGACTGTTTTGAAGGACGTTTTAACTATCCCTCACTCGTCTGAAATATACAAGTATTCAATAAGTGTATTTGGATATTAAAAGCAAAATTAAAAGTTTGTCACAAATGCCCTTCTTTCATTTCAAACAGTAAACATAAATTGTTCACATATACCCTTAAAACCACAAAACTGTTTTGCGTTTTAAACACACGTTAAACAGTTCCGGGGAACTGCAGAGTCTGGTTCAACAATGGAAATTCACGCAAAAAAAGAAATTGGTGCAATGTACAAGACAGTAGTTTAGGAGCATGAAATGCAATAATACTAACTTTTACTTTAATGACATAGTCATGTGTTGAACAGAAGTCTTATCTTCGACTTCTGTATACAGTACAATGACTATGATTTTTTCGTACGTCACTGCTGCCACTTCAATACTGTTGAATAACATAACAATGTTTATATCGTTTAGTTTGCAGCGTATATTGATTTATATGAGCAATATTTGACATTCTGAATGTGTGCGATCAGTGAAAAATTGACCCACAAACACGTTAGGCAAGGTAACCGACAATTTCTGAATTTAATGTTTGTTGCCACAAGCTAGGTCTATTTCATCACTATTCCATTTTTCCACCAAGACACGAATAAAATAGTCGTCTTATGAATTTGAAAGAAAGTGGCTATACTAGAAACAATTTAAGAGTATGATCTCAGACTAATCTCATCCAATATATTAATTGTGTCATATCAGAAATCCACACATGCGATTCGGTGACAGTTGTTTAAAGCTTGCAAATGCCCCCTGTTCAACGTAATATAAAAAAAATAATATATACATTCTAGGTGTCATTACCCAGCCTTCATAAAATGCTGCATAACTGAGATTTACACATTAGATTAGCAGTCATTTTGCATTTATAATGTTTGTGGATTTTAACTATATTTTGTCTATACTCAAACAATCCATTATTTACAGAAAGCTTGTAGTTACATTTGAAATATTTGTGAGAATAATAACAGTAATTAATCAGCTAAACAAATAGAATTGATTTACTTTGCAATTTAATGCATTTAAAATAACAAGTTCACTTTTTTAAAGGCTGCTTCTACTCTTCGTATGTATTGATATAATACTTCATAGACCATATGTAGTAGAACATTTTTGCTTACAATTGGTACCGGACTAAGACTTTTATTAAAATTACATCATATTACTCTTATATTCCAATGTAAAATTGTATAAACACTAGCAACCTAGATTGTGTGTGGCGAGATCGCGTCTGTGATGCATCTCTTCCATGAATGTCATTACATTAAATGCCTATTGAAACTATTTGGGGTAGGCATAAATGCTCTGACGAACAATGACATTCTACTCAAACACGAAGAATTGGTATTGCTGTTTTTTATGTGAAAAGGTTATATTTGCTTGCAGAAGCAACAAAAAATGAAAACCCATTTTTTTGCTTTTCACAATTCGTTCAGGTATTTATTTAGTATTATATTATAATGTATACAAAAATTGAGCACTTATATCGAGAAATCAGTAAGCCGCGCGATATTGCAGCTTTACTGTCTTCGTGCATACTATGAGGTATCCTCGTAATAACCTCATATTATATCATCCATGGCGGTTTAACTATGGGCATGTGTACTGATGTGTGTGTTGGGGAGGTGCACACATATTAGCTTCCAGACACCGTCTGTTATAAAAGTTACAGAAGCTAAGTTTTTTAGGTACATGTCGGTGTACATGCATATAGAAGTTGCGTTACCCGGGTGCCTGTCATGTATATATGCCTAGACGTTTACAGACTAATTTCTTGAGTATACTCTGCACATGCGCAAGAAAGACGCATTGGGTTGTCTTGTGAACTGTTGCCGAGTACAAAAAGTCTATTGCGTATCTATTGCGCACAAGATTATTTGTCTGCTATTTGAGATGCACAACGTGAAAACTATGTGATCCACATTATTGAACTTTATAATACTTACAGAAATAGATTTTACGTCTAGGTTATTCAGTCTAATTTATTCCAGAGCACCTCTACCAGAAGCTCAATTTAAATCTGATTTTATGAGATATCAGAAATTGGCTAAATATAATTCGATAATAATTATGCATATTTGTCAACATTTCAAATGTGATGATAATGCAAATTAGGGCAATACAGAAGCTACTACAGTTTATTTACAGATTAATTGAAACACTAATACAGTCCTGACAAATGATTGACTTGTATACATTCAATTCGGGCGGGAAGAGTATCAACAACTTTATAATTGGTCAATTAAAATGAGTTATGATTGGCTACTTTTTACACCCGGTCATATTTGATTAGTTACATAATTGACACACACAAACACACACAAGGTGCAAGGTCAGCATTTGGTTTGAAATGAATTGATGGATACTGCACACATCGTCAAACATGGTAATACCTTGCAGTAAGTGGTTAATATGTTTAACCCTTGTCCTGCCAGGCCATGTACATTTACACTGACTTGACCAGATAAGAATTATGCTAAATAAGATGTATGAACGTTTTGCATCAGTTGAATATATATTTATGCAAATTCACGCCACTAAGTTTACATAAAGATTTGGATGTAATTTCAACAAGCCATGCATGGCACAGTCCCAGTTAGTTATCAAATCTTATCAAATCAGATATGGCACTAGAACCACATTTATTAAAACAAAATCACCACCAATTGGCCATTTTGAATCGGAACGTCGAACCAATATATCTGTATATCTATGATATAATGTATAATGAGTATAATGTGTCGGCCATTTTGAATCTTATCTGAAAAACAAGATGACGTGCATCAAGGTCATATAATGTCCAACGTATGTACTAAGTTCAAACAAGATCTATCTGTAAACAGTTGAGAAATGCTTGATTTTAATGATTTCTCAGCACAAAAATTGATGCCATTCGGCCATCTTGAATCAGACTGTGCAACAAATTGATATACATATGTATATAACTAGGTATGATGTATATATGAAGATTGAATGTAATTGGTCTAAGCATGTCCAAGATGCAGGTCCAGATGCAGACACGGACACACAGTTGCACAGAGGTCAATCCATAAGTCACTGTTTTCGGACTGCATCTGAACATGGACTATAAATATCTAAAAACATATATTTAAACTAAATAACCTAATTGATTAGTATTAATATTTAATACTGAGATGGGAAATTCAACAGCACTGTTCAAAAATGGTTGCATATGTTAGTGGCTCTATATATAGCTCTTTGCAAATATGGTCTGAGTGGCTTGATACCATCGACAATTAACAAACCCACATAATGGTGAATGTTGAAAAAAAGCAACAACTTGCATATGAATACTGGGGTAATTATTTGTATATCATAATGAAAGTTAATAAAGTTACATGTATATTAATTAAAAGCATGTCCTTGCACTGTTACTTATATATTTATATGGTTAATTTATACATCAAGCTTGGTTACCAGTACAAACACCTTTAGCCCATCTATGGGTAATTTACATAGCAAATTACTGAGTACCAGTAACAGTGTATGATCCTGAACAACAGTAAAGCAAAAGACAATCTGATTAAAATCTGATGTAGTGTACAAGCTTTAAGTATTTTGGCTAAAAACTTATTTTAATTTTATTTTTTATTATATTTGTTATTAATGCTTTTTTATATTTTATTATTTTACTTTGATTTTGATTGTGTGATTTATTTTAATTCCGCCCTACCTACATCTGATCCGACGCCTATGTAAGTCCCGTTCAAATCTCGCTTAAGTAACAACCAATCACAGCCCCTTTTTATACAGGCTGTCGGTTGCTTACTTTTCAGTGTATACGGGCAATCTTTCTGTACATTATATTTTGCC
Source organism: Saccoglossus kowalevskii (assembly GCF_978046115.1). NCBI lineage: Eukaryota > Metazoa > Hemichordata > Enteropneusta > Harrimaniidae > Saccoglossus > Saccoglossus kowalevskii. The sequence continues at coordinate 6,931,681 of NC_140648.1, read as the reverse complement.
CACTTGAATTAATAGAAAATTGCTAGTATATTTTTATTTACAAAAGAAATTCCACAGAATTTTACAATTTTTGTCATTACATAGAATACATCTTCGCCAGCCTAGGTTTGTTCATTCAGTCATTGCTTCAATTTTACATCACTGAGCATAAGTATCTAGAATGGAAGCAAAAAAATAAGTAAATCGTAATGATTAGAACACTGTAAACAGCTACAGTAAACAGTGCAAACTGATTTTAAATTGTATAACGGTCACCGGCGCAAGGCATCGACGCAGAAAATTGGAGCAAAAAAATATTTCCTGATCAATTGCGATGTGTTCCAAATAAAAATTATTTTATTCCAGTCCAAATCAGCTCAATTACTTTAATAAAGAGTTATTGTATAATGTACAAAATGTTGATACATTTTGATGAATATTTACAGCTACGGCTTCAATACCGTTGACGATTTTGGCCTGATCATCAACAAAATATCACAGTCTCCAGGGCAAGCGACTGGAAAAAGACACTGGTGTTCGGTCGAACCGGTGAAAACAAAATCGTCACTCCCAGAATAACTACGCAAAATAACGATCTAAACTCGAACCATTCGAGCCACAATATTAACACAAAAATGACTTTCGTTGCATTTGCAAATGATAAACTTACCGAAAAGCTGTGTTATTCTCGGTTGCTAACGTCGGTTACTTTAATTGAGTGTGTTTGCCACATGACTCTGTCCAGTGACGTCATCATGTGCACTATAGAAGGAGGTCTGTGATTCGTTGACTAAAATCGTCGATAGTGGGTCTCGTTGAAATCTCGTTACATAGGCATCGGGTCAGATGTATGTAGGGCGGAATTAAAAAAAACACGAAATCAAAATGAAAGTAAAATAATAATAAAATAAAAATGCATTAATAACAAAAGTAATAACAAATAAAATCAAAATAAGTTTATAGCCAAAATAATTAAAGCCCGTACACTACATCAGATTTTAATCAGATTGAGCAAAAGATAGAACACAGTCATTCCAGCACTCTATGATAAACACTACTAAAATCTATATATATTAAAAGCTGACAAATCAGTATTTTCAGTAAATAGTTATCTGTATAGTATTATCACTGATGGGTACAAAGACCAACGAACAATCACTATAGAAAAGTATACACTCAGATATGATATGATAAAATAAATATTTTTTAAATACAAAAATTATCACTGATAAAAAACTTAGTATATGGTAATTAAAATCACAGTAAAAAGTTCACATGTTAAGATTTTAATGTTTGATTATTTAGTGGGTCATAAAACAACTTTTACATAATACCATGGATATAAATATTCATACTACTAACTATAATTTATGCATACATTATTATGTACATAACAATATGATGTACACTATGATTACATTGCTAATAATTTAATTTCAGGTGAGATTAGAATATAATCGAGTAACTTATTATTTTATTCTCTGGAACATGAAAAAACAAAGTGTCAGCACTCTTGAATATGTATCAACAAAGTTTACATTATACTGAAGCACAAATCATCTTTTGTATTACTTCCCAATATGTCTTTGTATTATTGTGGTGTTATAGTTATTTGTTCATCATCTGGCCTATCTTCTTCAACTTGCATCTTTGCAAACTGTAAGAATACCTGCAAGCATGTTGTAAATATTAATAGGTAAATTGAATTACTGACATACTGATGAACAATGTTACATAGTATGAGGTTATGAGGATACCAAAAAGTATGCACGAAGACAGTACAACAGGAGTATCGACAGATGTGCAGCGGCGCACTGTTTGAATGCATACTTTGAGGTATCCTCATAATAACCTTATTGTTATACATCTTTTCCTTCCATGGATACATCATGGGAATGCCAAAATCCAAAAAGTTTAGAACAGATTTTGTGAACTTTTTTGTGTGGAGTCCGGTCAAATCCAGGGGGCTACCATGTTTGTTTTTATTATTAAAGGACCCTCACACACACATATTTGGAATTTGTGTTGCCTAATATGGTAGGATGAAAATGCTCAGTGCAATACTGCAAAATTATGGCATGCTGTAACTTATGGTGTTATGGCGATAGATGCATAATAATGTATCATTATCATGTGCAGTGCTAATGGAGCATGATGCAACATAATGTACAAAATATATGTTACATCAAGTATTAAATGTAGCATGATACAAAATTTACAAATATGTTGCATAACCTTAATGGAGCATGCTACACTCACATACGTGTAATGTACAAATGTTGTAATATGATAATGGTACATAGTGTAAAAATAATTATGTCACATTATGCCAAACGAGCATGATACTTAAATGTATGTTGCAATATGTTACTGAAAGATGCTAAAAAATGTATACATTTGTAAACATGTTGCATTGTAGTAAAATATGTGCTAATGGTAAAATATCTTGTATTAAGCACAATTTACAAAAATATTGCATTCACATAATCAAGTACACTACATCTACATAAGACACGATTGTTGTACTATGCTTACGCTACATGTTATTTTTTGTTTTACAAACAGGTGCATCAACTCTATCCTGACCCCACATATTTACCTGTTCTAATGTTGACTGACTGAAGCTGTACTCTTCTATATCTAGCTCTGGTTTACCTTGGTATCAAAAAATAAATAAAATATTAAACTTAAATGTGCACATGAATTATTCGAGGAGAAGAAAAACACTGCAAATTCAGAGTTTGGAAATAGAAATTAATAAGGTATATATAATTCTCAAATTAACAAATCAGATTTTTACAAATCTTCTTCACAGGAATTCAAAAAAAAACACAACAGATATAATACCTTCTTCTAAAGTGTCAAAGACAATTGCCAGGGATTTCACACCATCACGTGGTATCTTATACATAATTCGTTCACCGAAATTCTCTATCATATTGGCAGAAGGGAATGCATCCATCACAAAGGTTTCCAGCTTTTGTATTTTCTCTGCAAGTGTTGAAACATCCTCTTCATCATCAGAAGATTTCAGTTTGACTTCCAGAATGTAACCTCCACCATACTTGTCCTTCAAATGTTGAGTTGAACCCAGACATCTGGAAAATAAATGTTAAATAAAATATCAATTAATGATAATACATGAATCAATGTAAAGCGGCAATTCAGGATGGAGACAAAGGCATTAACAGCAGCGTAAATAAGCAAATCTGATTGAAGCAGGCATATATACATTCAATTTGCACTGATAATTTACATTGTTACATTGCAAAATATGAAAAAACAAGGTAAATTCCAATTAAGTCAATAATAGAATATGGCTGAGAGAATGGACACTATTTATTTACTTACTTCATTTGTCCCGATACCATGATACCAACTCTTGAGCAAACCGCATCTGCTTCTTCCATAGAATGTGTGGTGAGAATAGCTCCTCGTTCACCAACAAAACTTGAAGAAATAGTATCCCTGAGATGAAAGAAATGCAAAGAATCTTGAATCACCAAGAAATGTGATGTGCAACCGACATCCATTCTATAGAGTTTGAACGATTTACAACCTGCAATTTGAGGCAGACAATAAGATTCCACAAACACAACACAATCTGCATCAAGACACAGAAACAATGCCAAAACACCACAATCAGCAATTGTGAACACAAACAATGCCTAGGCGATACTAAAACACCACAATCAGCCATGAGAAACAATCACAATGTCTAGACATAGTGAAACATCACAATCAGCAATGAGAAACAGAAACAATGCCTAGGCATAGTGAAACACCACAATCAGCAATGGTGAACACAAACAATGCCTAGGCATAGTGAAAACACCACAATCAGCAATTGTGAACACAAGCAATGCCTAGGCATAGTGAAATCACCACAATCAGCAATGGTGAACACAAACAATGCCTAGGCATAGTGAAACACCACAATCAGCAATGAGAAACAAAAACAATGCCTAGGCATAGTGAAAACACCACAATTAGCAATGGTGAACACAAACAATGTCTAGACATAGTGAAAACACCACAATCAGCAATGGTGAACACAAACAATGCCTAGGCATAGTGAAACAACACAATCAGCCATGAGAAACAAAAACAATGCCTAGGCATAGTGAAAACACCACAATTAGCAATGGTGAACACAAACAATGTCTAGACATAGTGAAAACACCACAATCAGCAATTGTGAACAAAAACAATGTCTAGACATAGTGAAAACACCACAATCAGCAATGAGAAACAAAAACAATGCCTAGGCATAGTGAAACACTACAATCAGCAATTGTGAACAAAAACAATGCCTAGGCATAGTGAAAACACCACAATTAGCAATGGTGAACACAAACAATGTCTAGACATAGTGAAAACACCACAATCAGCAATGAGAAACAAAAACAATGCCTAGGCATAGTGAAACACTACAATCAGCAATTGTGAACAAAAACAATGCCTAGGCATAGTGAAATCACCACAATCAGCAATGGTGAACACAAACAATGCCTAGGCATAGTGAAACACCACAATCAGCAATGAGAAACAAAAACAATGCCTAGGCATAGTGAAAACACCACAATTAGCAATGGTGAACACAAACAATGTCTAGACATAGTGAAAACACCACAATCAGCAATGAGAAACAAAAACAATGCCTAGGCATAGTGAAACACTACAATCAGCAATTGTGAACAAAAACAATGCCTAGGCATAGTGAAAACACCACAATTAGCAATGAGAAACAAAAACAATGCCTAGGCATAGTGAAACACCACAATCAGCAATTGTGAACACAAACAATGCCTAGGCATAGTGAAAACACAACAATCAGCAATTGTGAACAAAAACAATGCCTAGGCATAGTGAAACACTACAATCAGCAATTGTGAACAAAAACAATGCCTAGGCATAGTGAAACACCACAATCAGCAATGAGAAACAAAAACAATGCCTATTCGATAGTGAAACACCACAATCAGCAATGGTGTACACAAACAATGCCTAGGCATAGTGAAAACAACACAATCAGCAATGGTGAACACAAACAATGCCTAGGCATAGTGAAACACCACAATCAGCAATGAGAAACAAAAACAATGTCTAGACATAGTGAAAACACCACAATCAGCAATGAGAAACAAAAACAATGCCTAGGCATAGTGAAACACTACAATCAGCAATTGTGAACAAAAACAATGCCTAAGCATAGTGAAAACACCACAATTAGCAATGGTGAAACACAAACAATGTCTAGACATAGTGAAAACACCACAATTAGCAATGAGAAACAAAAACAATGCCTAGGCATAGTGAAACACCACAATCAGCAATTGTGAACACAAACAATGCCTAGGCATAGTGAAAACACAACAATCAGCAATTGTGAACAAAAACAATGCCTAGGCATAGTGAAACACTACAATCAGCAATTGTGAACAAAAACAATGCCTAAGCATAGTGAAAACACCACAATTAGCAATGGTGAAACACAAACAATGTCTAGACATAGTGAAACACTACAATCAGCAATTGTGAACAAAAACAATGCCTAGGCATAGTGAAACACCACAATCAGCAATGAGAAACAAAAACAATGCCTATTCGATAGTGAAACATCACAATCAGCAATGGTGTACACAAACAATGCCTAGGCATAGTGAAAACACCACAATTAGCAATGAGAAACAAAAACAATGCCTAGGCATAGTGAAACACCACAATCAGCAATTGTGAACACAAACAATGTCTAGACATAGTGAAAACACGACAATCAGCAATTGTGAACAAAAACAATGCCTAGGCATAGTGAAACACTACAATCAGCAATTGTGAACAAAAACAATGCCTAGGCATAGTGAAACACCACAATCAGCAATTGTGAACAAAAACAATGCCTAGGCATAATGAAACACCACAATCAGCAATGAGAAACAAAAACAATGCCTATTCGATAGTGAAACACCACAATCAGCAATGGTGTACACAAACAATGCCTAGGCATAGTGAAAACAACACAATCAGCAATGGTGAACACAAACAATGCCTAGACACAGTGAAACAATGCCTAAGCATAGTTGAAACAAACAGTGTCTAGGCATAGTGAAAATGCAGAAATAAGGCATTCTGAAAACACTACATTGCAACATGGAATAAGTAGAAGCAAGCACTTTACAGAAGATTTCTAAACTCCTTTTAAATCATTTCCTAATTCAGTACATACCACAAGAATCTTTTTGCTGCAGGATCCATTCCAGTAGAAGGTTCATCCATGAGAACAACTTGGGGTTCTCCCAGCATACTCATTGCAAAACATAGCTAGTATTAAACCATAGAAATAAATTACTCATAAATCTACAAAACTTTATGTATGTATACAAAACTATATACTGAAAATATACATAATGACATTGCTGATCAACCAACTGATAAGTACAAATGTATACATTTTGTAAAAGTAGTAAAAATAAAATCAACAATTATTTCGAAAGTGGCTGATTAACAGTTCAATAAACAGACAAGACAAATGTCAGTACGTTAAAATTTAGCTAATATGCAGACAAATAAAAATTAACAATTTATTGTATTTGAACTGTAAGAACATATTACCCTGGTACATATACTACTGGGGTACAAGCCACGTGACTTAATAATACATACCCACCCTGACACGTGTGGATTAATTTTACAGCGAGAAACAACTGATTACCTTTCGTTTTGTTCCTCCAGATAGGGCTTTCGTTTTTTTGTCAGCATGTTCTTGAATCTTTAAGGCATCCAAGAAACTAAAAATGAAATGAAAATATGTTTTTATTACAAAATGTAACATAGTACTGCCAATATCACCATGAAGGAGGCAAATGAAGTAGCTGGTACAGATTACAGAAAAAATAAACAAAGAAATAATTATTTGCTGAATAACTTTATGACCTAGATTTCTCTCTCCGTCATTGGCTGAATAACATTTTGACCTAGATTTCTCTCTCCGTCATTGGCTGAATAACATTTTGACCTAGATTACTCTCTCAGTCATTGGCTGAATAACTTTTTGACCTAGATTTCTCTCTCAGTCATTGGCTGAATAACATTTTGACCTAGATTTCTCTCTCCGTCATTGGCTGAATCACAGATTAATGCTTACAGTTCAACATAGTCATTTTAACTGACCAGAGTCTATGGTGGGTAATTGAACATAGTGAATTTATGCATTATTCACTCAACATTAACATGCAAAATGGATGTAAAACACTACAGTACTGCTTTTGTTAAATCTTTGGCCGGCATTCATGACATTTGTATCATGCATTCATTGCACTCATGTGGCATAATTGCATTATTTGATTCATCGCAGTACACTGCAATGATCTCACAAACATGAGTGATCATAGAAATCAGTTTAAATCACCAGTGTGCTGGTTAAAAAGTGGGAATAACATACCCAACTTAGATCCAAAATTAGGATGCAAGTGTGACGGAAAGACATGCACAACCTGAATGTTAGGGATATCAAAAATCAAAAAACAAAATCTCATGTGAGTGTATGTATATAATAACTGACAACTGCATTATTCTGAATTATATTTTTCCATGTTCATTGACTGACCAAAAAAATAAAACACAAAACATGGTAATTTGCTATATTTAACTATAATTTATAACCAGTAATAAAAAAAAACAGCATTTTACCCTGTGCATAACAAGATCATTAAAAACCATGTACATGTTTGACAGGCGCCCTCACAGTTGAAATAACTCTGCTCTTTTCGTAAAGTGTCTGCCTAAAAATTAAGTTGATGATGCTCTGTATGAGATACTAGCTATTTTTCATAGCGTTTGTTGCCATACTTTTCTTGCCATGGCAATTGAATATGTTATCATCTTGTAGTTTTCAAGAAGATGATATTATTTTTCACCCTAAAATGACAAAAATATCCGCTTAAAAAAAAAATTGAATATGATGTCAGAAGGTTCAACAATGGTACAATGTATCAAGAAAAGGCAGCTTACACACAAAAATCAAAAAGTAGTTTGTACCGAATTTAACAAAAATATTCATTCAAATATTGAGAACTAGAGAACTAGTACCGTAAAATCTGTATTAGAAGCCGCATCCCTAATAGAAGTCGCACCCATTCTTTTTGAATAATTGAGAATCAAAAAATCATCATTTCTCATATGTGTAGATGCTCTAATAGAAGCCGCATCCCCTCTGTTGCTTTGTACCATTTTAATAGAAGCCGCAGCTTCTAATACAGATTTTACAGTAGGTCATGAAATGCACATATTTATTAAAAAGATCCACCTAAGCAGCCAACCATAAAAAAAGAAAGAATCAAAGAGTTAATTTTGTGTGAATAAATACATAATACTGTATGTGGTTTAATTAATACTCACTAATGAGCTGTTTGTTTCAGGTCATGTTTGTGTACACCTTTGATAGCTGCATATGTTTCTAAATGTTCTCTTGTTGTTAACTCTTCCCACAGTGGGTCCATCTGAGGACAGTATCCCATTAATAGGAAAGCTTCTGATATGGGAGAGTCTATTTCCTGACCAATGACATATACCTGCAAGATAACAATGAGCGGAAATGGTTTGTGTCAATGAAGTAGTCCCCACAATTGGAATCAAGGTCGTTAACTAAATTGAAACCCAAAAGAAATCGATGTACATATATCATTCATTTTTTCCTCCGAGAATTTGAAAAATTGATTGGTATTGCTTCACTTTCTGACACCTGCGAGACATGTAATTTTCTAACATGCCTAATACAGTTCTTTTCTATTTTTGATCTTATACCCAATTTTTGTGTATTTGCTTTACTAAAGAATACAAAACTGGTCTGGCAAGATGTTGGGCTTTCCTCTAAACGAAATTGTATTCATTTTTTGACTAAAATGATCTCAATTTTAAAAATATTTTTCCACTTCTGAAAGATTTTTTTTCAAACACAGGTTGCAATGATACATATTATTATACATCTGTCACTGTAACAGCATAAGTTACAGCGTGTCGTAATTTTGTGGTATTAGGAAACGTGAATTCCAAATATGGAATGATTATACGCGTAAGCATCCTCTAATAATAAAAACAAACATGGCTGCCACCAGGGTTTGACCGGACGGACTCCACACAAAAAAGTTTGCTGATTCTGTTCAGTATCCTTGGAAGGAAAAGATGTATAATAATATTTACGGTTATTATAAATAATATACTTTATTTCGAGTACTAGCTCATATAAACATAACCAAATTTACAGAAAATAAGAATAAATACAAAGAAAATGTCCATAATAAATATGTTAAAAAACATGGCTCAGCCAAGTACTCAAAAGTGTACTACATTTCATTACATCTGGGCTATAAATAGCTGTAATTATTGCATTCTCACTTTTTATAATTCTTAAAAAGAAGTTCGCCATTTCTTTTCTACGAAGAGCTTCAAAAGTAGTGACACGATTATGTACAAGGGTTTGAGTCATACTAATACCCCTCTTGCCAAGCTTCAGTAAAGTTCTAAATGCATTATTATATGCAACACGAACTCGATTAACCTGCCCTTTAGTATGTATAGACCACAAATGGGAGCAGTACATAGTCGTACAGTAACTCTGAAACAATTTAATTTTTATTTTTGAAGAGCAGTAAGCAAATCTTCGAATAAGACAGTTTGCTCTAGCATAAAAACTTTTCATTTGTCTATTAATATCATCATTATCATCCCCATGTTTATTAATGACCACACCCAAATAGGTGTGCTTGTCGACAAATCGCACTGCAACTCCATTCAAAAATTTGCATGGAATTTGTCTAATTCTACAACGAAGAGGTACCATAGAAATACATACAGACTTTTTAGGATTAAAATAATACTGTTTGATACAGAATATATACAGCAAATAGCAACTAGTCTTTTAAGACCTTTAACTGACGGACAAAGTAATACAATGTCATCAGCATAAAATAGGTGATTCATACACTGCCCACTTTACCAAACAACCAATTTTCTCAGTCATTAGATCTTTACTCAGTTTATCCATATACACTGCAAAAAGACATAAGAGGAGATAATATTCCCCCTTGTCTGACACCATTTAAAGCAGGGAAAGACATAGACATAGATAGTCCCCATCTCACAGAGAATTCATGGTTTCTAAACCAGAATACAAGTACTCGGACTAGAAACACAGGCATATTCCTGCCAAGAAGCTTATGAAACAGGGTCCACTGATTAATCCTATCGAAAGCTTTAGAAGCATCTAAAAAGCAGAGGAAAACTGGACTGTATGAGTTTTATAAAAATATACAATCTCTTTCTACAAGGATACCTCAAAGTATGCACTCAGACAGAAGGCCATCGCATCTACTTCCTCTGCCTGTCTGTTGATACTCCCGCTTCACTGTCTTTGTGCATACTTTGAGGTACATGTATCCTCGTAATAACCTCATATTCTACAAAACCATATTATTAAATTACAATTTATATAAAGTACTCACACTGCCACAATCTGGTGCGATGTCTGCAATAATCATATTCATTGTTGTTGTCTTCCCAGCCCCATTTGGTCCAAGTAATCCAAATATCTCACTTTTATGGATAGCAAGAGAAAGGTTTCTAACAGCCACTTTAGACTGTTTTTCATTTTCTTGTTTTTTCCTTTGACAGCAGCCTTCAGATTTAGATTCTTCAAAAGTTTTTCTCAAATTTTTGATTGAGATAACAGGCACCTTAAATAAAAAAAAAAAATTTTCAGCAATTATTATTAGTTAACCACTTCAGATATATATATAAAAATTATATATTTATGACAATAGTACTGCAAGCAAACACACTATACCTTGGCAGATCCTATTTAGTGTGTTATTAAACTTGTAAGAATATGCTGTGGCCAGGGCTAGACTAAATTATTCACAATTATTCTTTCCCACTAATACAATGCACGAGATTCTCACCATACAATACATTGATGTATTCTCACCATACAATACATTGATGTATTCTCACCATACAAACAATACATTGATGTATTCTCACCATACAATACATTGATGTATTCTCACCATACAATGCATTAATGTATTCTCACCATACAATACATTGATGTATTCTCACCATACAATACATTGATGTATTCTCACCATACAATACATTGATGTATTCTCACCATACAATGCATTGATGTATTCTCACCAAACAATACATTGATGTATTCTCACCATACAATGCATTGATGTATTCTCACCATACAATGCATTGATGTATTCTCACCATACAATGCATTGATGTATTCTCACCAAACAATACATTGATGTATTCTCACCATACGATGCATTGATGTATTTTCACCATACAATACATTGATGTATTCTCACCATACAAAGCATTGATGTATTCTCACCAAACAATACATTGATGTATTCTCACCATACAAAGCATTGATGTATTCTCACCATACAATACATTGATGTATTCTCACCATACAATACATTGATGTATTCTCACCATACAAACAATACATTGATGTATTCTCACCATACAATACATTGATGTATTCTCACCATACAATGCATTGATGTATTTTCACCATACAATACATTGATGTATTCTCACCATACAATACATTGATGTATTCTCACCATACAATGCATTGATGTATTCTCACCATACAATGCATTGATGTATTCTCACCATACAAAGCATTGATGTATTCTCACCATACAAAGCATTGATGTATTCTCACCATACAATACATTGATGTATTCTCACCATACAATACATTGATGTATTCTCACCATACAATACATTGATGTATTCTCACCATACAATACATTGATGTATTCTCACCATACAATACATTGATGTATTCTCACCATACAGTGCATTGATGTATTCTCACCATACAATGCATTGATGTATTCTCACCATACAAAGCATTGATGTATTCTCACCATACAATACATTGATGTATTCTCACCATACAATACATTGATATATTCTCACCATACAATACATTGATGTATTCTCACCATACAATACATTGATGTATTCTCACCATACAATACATTGATGTATTCTCACCATGCAATACATTGTTGTATTCTCACCATACAATACATTGATGTATTCCCACCATACAATACATTGATGTATTCTCACTATAAAATACATTGATGTATTCTCACCATGCAATACATTGTTGTATTCTCACCATGCAATACATTGTTGTATTCTCACCATACAATACATTGATGTATTCCCACCATACAATACAATGATGTACTGTGAAATACTGTATTTTCGCTGGAATTAATTTTCGCTGAAAAGGCTTTTTGGGCGTTTTGTATGGAATTTATTTTCACTGATTTTTGATGAGTCTAATGTGAAATATAGGAAAAAAAGTATATTCGCTGGATTTTATTTTCACGGAATCCTCCCTCCAGCAAAATAGCGAAAATAAATTCCAAGCGAAAAAAAAGTATTCTACAGTATTCTCTCCATACAATACATTAATGTATTCTCACCATACAATACATTAATGTATTCTCACCATACAATAACATTGATGTATTCTCACCATACAATACATTGATGTATTCTCACCATAAAATACATTGATGTATTCTCACCATAAAATACATTGATGTATTCTCACCATAAAATACATTGATGTATTCTCACCATAAAATACATTGATGTATTCTCACCATACAATACATTGTTGTATTCTCACCATACAATACATTGATGTATTCTCACCATACAATACATTAATGTATTCTCACCATACAATACATTAATGTATTCTCACCATACAATACATTAATGTATTCTCACCATACAAGACATTGATGTATTCTCACCATACAATACATTGATGTATTCTTACCATACAATACATTGATGTATTCTTACCATACAATACATTGATGTATTCTCACCATACAATACATTGATGTATTCTCACCATACAATACATTGATGTATTCTCACCATACAATACATTGATGTATTCTCACCATACAATACATTGATGTATTCTCACCATACAATACATTGTTGTATTCTCACCATACAATACATTGATGTATTCCCACCATACAATACATTGATGTATTCTCACCATACAATACATTGATGTATTCTCACCATACAATACATTGAGGTATTCTTACCATACAATACATTGATGTATTCTTACTATACAATACATTGATGTATTCTCACCATACAATACATTGATGTATTCTCATCATACAATACATTGATGTATTCTCACCATACAATACATTGATGTATTCACACCATACAATGCATTGATGTATTCCCACCATGCAATGCATTGATGTATTCTCACCATACAATACATTGATGTATTCTCACCATACAATACATTTTGTACATTGATGTATTCTCACCATACAATACATTGATGTATTCTCACCATACAATGCATTGATGTATTCTCATCATACAATACATTGATGTATTCTCACCATACAATACATTGATGCTGTAGTTATCAAGAAGTTAGATTAGTTACACATTTTTGTTTTTATTCGATGTAAATGTAAATGGCATTAAGAAAAACAAAACAGTATTTTTTTTAACAACTCTACACATGTACTTGATAAAATATTTAATTTCAACGACAAGTATTGTAAGATGATCTGTTTGCTGCATGTATGATTCTAAAAAGACGATTGAAGTCAGCCAATATATACTTACAGCTTCTATATCACTGATATTACTTATAGAACTTAATTCATTAACTTTATCTCTTTCACTTTTAACATCATCCTCTTCATCTGTGAAAACATCAGGATTAAATGTCATTTTGGGAGCACTATTCCCTTTTCTATATAAAAAAAAAAGTAATGCATTATGAATTATTAAGTGACAGAATGACATAGATTGACTGAGGTTATGAGATGAGTTTTGAGTTCTCAACAATGCAAGCAATAATAAATGTTTATTTTGTATGTGCAAAGGTGTGTAGTTTTCTGGTTATAACCGATATGCAGTTTTATGCCAAAATGGTTTTCTACCACCTTCAAGTTTATTTAGTTGTTAGTGAATGACTGACTTACCTGCATGCTTTTATAATTGGGGCACCAATACTTCTGCTTTCAAGGAATATCAATAACAAGGTATAGAGAAAACCACTGAAAATTAGCTGAAAATAATATGAATAAAGTTATTGTCAATTAACACTTTTAAAAATGAGATACTGTATTTACTCTATTAGAAGTGTTTACAGTGTTTAGCCATCATGTGAATAATTCAATACTAAGCTTGAATAAGGAAGGTTTGAGTCACAGTTATGTAGATTTATAATATTCAAGACCAAAATAGTTGCCAGCCAAGTTCACAACCATCTGCTTAACAAAATGTGTAATTTCAAAGATTTTCACAGATCAAGATGCACTCACACAGAAATTAAAACAAGTAATATTACACAGTCCATGTGAGTTATTATGAACAAAAATGACCGCCATTTGGCCATCTTGAATCAGATCATAAAACAAAATGATGTTCATCAAGGTCCTATAATGTTCAACGTATATACAAGGTTTGAACAAAATCCATCTGTAAACAGCCGGGAAATGCTTGATTTTGATGATTTTTAGCACAAAAATGGCGGCTGCCATTCGGCCACCTTGAATCAGATTGTGAAACAAATTGACGTGAATATGTATGATATCATGTATGATGTATGTGTGAAGTTTGATTGTGATTGGTCCAGGCATTTCTAAGATACAGGTTTAGACGCACACACACACGCACGCACGCACACACAGACACACAGAGGTCAAAACATAAGTCCTCGTTTTCGGACTGCGTTTGAACGGGGACTAACAAAATGCCCACCACATGGCCAATTTGAATCCAGTCTGAAAAACAAAATGATGCGCGTGAAGGTCCAATAATGTTCAATATATGCACTAGATTTTAACGAAATCTGCCCATGCCTGATCGAGATCATGTTCCAGGATTGCATGATTTTGAAAATTTCTACAGCACAAAAATGCCCGCCATTTATTCATCCTGAGTCAGATTGTGGAACAAATGTATGTATTTATAAGTATCATATGATTTATGCATATATAGAATTTTGATATGATCAGTCAATTCATGATGCATGGATAACAATTAATAAGTCATCGTTTTCAAACTATTTTTATCATTTTGCAGAGATATACTAATCATCTCTTATATTACAAAATGTGGTTTATGGTGAACAATTGGTTGTGTGATTTTGATGAATTTAGACTTTAAAATAGCAACCATTATGCAATTTTGAATTTGATCATGAAATAAATGCATGTGATGTATGTCTGAATTTTAAACTTGATTGGTTCAAGCATGTCAGAGATAAGAATTGGAACTAGTTTCTTTAAACAAAATGGCCACCAGTCAGTCATTTTGAACCCAATCCGAAAAATAAAATGATGTGCATAAAGGTCCAACTTTGTTCAATGTATGTAACAAGTTTGAACCAAAATCCATTCACATACACACAACTGAGATGTGGTTTCGGAGAGATGAAAGTATTATTTAGATGCATTTTTGGCCTTAAGATAGCTGAAATTGAATCGAATCATGAAACAAACATATGTATTTATGTTTGATATAATGTCTAATATATGTGTGAAGTTTGAGATACAGCTGAATATGGAAAGACAATCTGACTCACTTTATTTATTTTCATGTTTGAATGGGGACTGAAAACTGTCATTATGCAGTCCTCTATTTTTGATTGAATAAATAAATATTATATCATGCAGAACTGAATAATATTGGTCTATGCATGAGTTAGATTGTCTACACTGTGACATACTTACACACAAGAAAGTAGGGGTGATGTAACTATCAAACTTAAAATAATCTCCAACATCTAGATTATCAACTCCATGAAATACCAATGCCACTTCATATACCTTTGTTAAATTAAATGAAAAGAATTCTGTGCAATTATTCATATTTCATAGAAAAAATGAGATCTATTTGACATTACATTTATAAGTATTGAGTAGGTATTGCTGTTGTAGATTCTGAAATAGATTTCAGTAAAAGATAACACGTTGCATACAAGCTATGTGAAATTTGTCTGAGTCAAAAAATAGAAAAATGACAAAATTACAGCAGTGTAATATAGCCTACAATGAAAAGACAATCTGAAGATGTAATAAAAAATATTAATGAGATATACACAATGCATTAAATACATATTATCTCACAATAACAGATTTTGTCAAACAATTAAAACTGGAATGACTGTGATTGAAATAACAAATATGACACCAATACATACCCTGTCAATGTAGTAAAGTCCAGCAAATATAGCATAAACAGGACATAATAGAACAAAAATACAAGACATCAATGCAGCTATTTCGTAATTTCCTAATAGATCAAGTGCTATGACTGGTCCAAGAAATACAAAAGGAACCTGTAAAGACATGTAACACATGAGAACTAAGGTAAATGCTTCAGACTGGAGCTGGCAAAAGCAAGGTGTTTTATTGGAAGCCTATCATGTAGAAAGGAAAATGTATTTGATTTTCATCTTGGCACTGTTGAGTTTTCCTATCAATGGCTTTTGAAATATATTGATTGCCACAAACAAAGTGGTAAACAAAATATGCACTAGATGCAACATGTGTACACTAGTACACTGTGTTTGGAATGAATGAAAATTTTATTAGTCAGGATATTAAATCCTTGATATTACAGATACCAAGTTTTAGGTATGACATCATGGTGACCTCATAATGAGAAAACAGGTCTGTAAATACAATGTAGCTCTTTTAAACATATGAACATTGTAAAACAAGGCCAACCATCATGCACTTCTTTCTATATAGAAATCTTATATACTTTTCAATATATGCATACTGCATATATCTGCACACTGACGGTTTTAGTTATGCTTTGAAAAATTATCAACACAAACTACACAAAAAGTTATTCTATATATCAAAACAATTGGAGAAAATACTTCAAATTCACATCATGAAAGGTAATTGAAGATGAAGTTGATTTTGAATATTTCTGAGGCTAATTAATAGACAACAAAATAACAAAAAAATAACTTGCATATATGCATCCAATTATTACTTTTCTTGTACTCAAGTTGGTACAGGCATTTCCAAAAAATGATCCTGGAAGAATATAAAGACAGAAACAAATACACAAAACCCTGTTTCATAGTATTCCTTATGGGAACAAACAAAACATTATTGATACGTACAAAGTAAGATAACCATGGTAGAGCAGACTGAGCGGTGTCATACTTGTCAAACATGAAGGATGTACAAAACTGGAAAATGGTGGCGATTGGAAGATACAGGATGAGTAATATAATCATACACAACATGGCTCCAGGAATCAGGAAATTATCCACTCGAAATATAACTACTAAAATGACACCAGTAATTGCAGGAATGCTGTACTGTACTAATCCCACCATCAGATAAACCAACCAGTATTTTTGCATCCTGACACCAGATACTCTCAGTTGTGATTTGGTTTTAAACTGTCAAATAAATTAGATATAAATGCAATAAATATATGAGCTGAATGAGGTAAGTGCACAGTATGAATCTGATAAATAAACAATGAGATAGCTATTAATATGCAATTTGATTGCAATAAATGCATGTTTTATAAATTTGAAACAATGAATGAATCACATTGTATGATATAATGACAGGGATTTTTTTAAACAAGGGAACAGGGGGCCCTGGGGAGCAGATTCTCTGGCAACCAATAAATTCTGATTAACCAGGGATCATATGTGGCCACAGTCTTCAACTGTGACCTGTCTGATAGTAATTTTGGCCCCAATCTCCCCCACTTGGTGGCGCCGCTGAATTGCAGTGCTCCCTCTTTTTTCTAGAAAAAACCCTGAATGAGATAGTTTACTTGAGATCATTGGGATATTTTTACTGGATGATAGGTATTTACTGAAATTTGAAGATGTACTTACAATGATCACATCAACCCCAAACTATAAGTTATTCACCTAGAATAAAATAGATTTCTCACCTGTCTGTCTTTGACAATATCAACAGCAAAACCATTTGGTATAGTAATCAATGCAAATCCAAAAAACAATGCAAAGAACATTCCCATATTAAACCCAAGGGCCTTATCATCTTCTGGAAATGGCTTATAGGTTGTGATGAAGACATCATCGTTACTACTTACAATACCATACAATACATTGGTCATTGTGTTAAGGATGGTTGGTATGGAATGCACCGCTGAGTCGTTGTACATTGCAGTGTATTTGGAAATTACGTCCTGCCAACCAAAGATATTATTATTGTTAAACCATAGTGCAGATAGATATGATGTAATTGCTGTATGCATGATAGTTGTATTTTTATAATCTGACTTCTTTTGTGGGGTATGTGAGCTGAACTTATAGTCACAAGCATTGAAACTGTTCCCTGTAAATGACATCTATTTCATTTTATCAGATGCAGAAGCATTGTGCATAAGTATCATGTCTTGTTCACATAGCACAACATAAGTTTTATTTCGATTATGGGATGTTATCTCAACTAATTGTTAATGACATAGTAACAATTGCAATAAGTGGGAAATGTTATTCATGACTAACATGATAAATAATTTGACCAAAAAGCAAGATGGAATTTTTTTTTTTTTATCTGATCACAAATTGAATTAGATATGGAAATGTATTGCTACATAAATAATAGATGCAATAATATTGGATAATATGCAAATCACTGGTCAGTTAAAGTTTACTTCTCAACATACAGACATATAACATTGTATAACCAGATGGACAAATTGGAGGACAGAGCCCAAATTATAAATCCTTTTTTCAAACTTTGTCTGACCAGGGACTAACAAACAAAAAAAGATGGAGTTATAATAAGGTTAAAATAAGAATACTGCAAAGTATGAACGCAGGAGGTACAGGATTGCATTGAGCTCCACTCATCATCAAATAACACTATTGTACTGCCTTCAAGCATAGTTTGCTTTATTCTCATGATAACCGTGTTATATCCGAAACATTTAGTAATTATATAATCTCAAACGTCAGTTAGCCTTGAATAAAAAATCCACAGGTAATTTTTAATGCTTTCTTTGCTCACTGATGTTTTGCGTCTGGTTATTCAAAATCAGTATCACACAAAATGAAAGTAATTTACAGTAGAATAAATCAATGAAAAGCAATAAAATTTTATGGTAAATATGTGCAGATTGGTACATGCATGTTTTACCTGATTAATCTCATCCCATTGGTGAATGTTTGCTGCTAAATTGTGCTTTTCAGTCTGGAACAATAGATCTGTAAGATTATCTAACCGATGTTCAATATTCAATCTATCAAACTGTGATGACAAAGATGTGAGATCATTTCCTAGAAAATAAAACACAATTTTACTGAAATGAAGCTTTCATATGTTTGTAATGTACCGTAGAGTCAGAGTATAAACCCCTGCTCGATTATAAGCCCCCCCCCCCCCCAAAAAAAATAAACAAATTTACAGCATTTTACAATAAGTCATTTATCTGATTATTATGATCGCTCCGGAGAAGTTTTAACTTTTATCCATTTATAAGCCCCCCCCTCCCCAATGTTTTGTCAATTTGTCGTTTTCCCGGACAACTATGTAATAATATGTATAATGATGGCTCGCTTTATGCAATATACTAATTGTATCCACTGACACAAAAAAACAACAGAAACATATATTGTTTTTAAATTGTATTCAATAAATCAACAAGCAAACCAATGTTATGTGGAAATGCTAATTACTAGGGCTAGACTAAGGACATTAAACTAGTGTATTTTCGTGACCTGCTGTTCAACTAACCATCTGATCCAACATGCAAATTAGATAACTGGTGCCAAAATTGGTGTTTATTACAAAACATACAAAGTATCAAAGTAATATTCACTTACAATATTGAAGATTTCACCACAAAATGAATAAATCTGACAGAGGTCTACTCAAGGATATTACCAAGTATCAGAACAATTTAGCAGGTGGTTTTCATCAAGAATTCGAAAATAGCATTTTTAACCAAAAATGACAAAATTAAAATATTTGCTAAAAATAGAGAATTGCAAAATATTGCCACAAAATGAACAAATGTGACATAGGTCAACCCATACAAAGTATCAAAGCAACTGAGCAGGTACTTTTAAAGGAGAAGTCAAGAAGACCTAGACACCCAACACAGTACGTCGATCTGTTTGGCTTAAAATGTAAATTTGCATTTATTTATTAATTTTATTGTGCGGTAAATAGATCAAACATGACACTTGAATAAATAAACAACAATCAATGGAGATATTATGGTATCCTGTGTATACTCTGCTTGGTGTTTTGTTTTGTACCTGTGTCATTGTTGTAGAGAAGTTCTGTCTTGTGACTGGGACCTTCTTGTGGAGCACGTAGATATAGACTTGGTTGAACGACCAGTGGGGCGGGATCTGTTCTGTCATCAGTGGTTATGTTGATGAATTGTACCAATGCAATACCTCCAATCATGAACAGAATAGGAAATAGAATTCGAAGAATATAAGTCTGAAAATAAACATCAAGAAATGTTATTATTCGGCATTATAATGTTCAAATAAATGAACAAACTATTTTTTTCTGTACAGGAAACTACACTTGTCCCAGTCACCTGCTACCAAATCACTCACACTATATTCAAAACAGGACTCAGAATTTTGATAAATGTTTTCCATCTTGCCAATGACAAGTAAATTAATAATTAATGCATAGTCCATATTTTAGCATATACAATATTTAATATTAATAGTGACAATATTTAATATCCTAATCAGATTATAATTTAATTAGAATTTATTCAATAGTATGTATGAGACATTTTTCTTCCACTTTGATTCAGTTTTAAGTTCTTTTTTTGGTGAATGCTAATAAATATGCTGAAAATTGCCATTTTAGAAAGTATCCATTGAATCAATCAATATAGAAACAAATATAGAAACAAATTTCATATGCAAGTGAGAATATTTTAAATATTTAGTCGTCATTACATGTGTACCTGGATGTACAAGTATCTTACTTACTCGGGCATTTCTTATTGTTAGTTTGATTCTGACATGCATGAGAGCTGTGAATTGGTGTCTTCCTGCTTTCAAGGTTCTTGTTGTGACTTGACTTGCCTGTAGTGGAGCTGGTTTGAAATCTACGGCATCAATACTGTCTTGGCCATTGACTGTCATAGAAATAGACAAATCTCGAGAGACTGAAAAATATTTTGTAAGATGAAAATGGTAAATGAATGTGACTGCTGCATTTTCTTGTAAATAAAGTGGGATATTTATATGCTGAATATTAAAGATAATGAACAAAAAGTAACATGATTGTACAGGCACATGCAACTACAATACTTATGATTACACTACTACATGTAAATATGCAATAAAAGCAAAATATTATGAGCAAAGCAAAATATTATGAGCAAAGCAAAAGCAAAATATTATGAGCAAAGCAAAAGCAGCAAGACACAGGGTTGTTTTTTGATATACCGGGGGTGAAAAAAATGTCCTATATATTACTATGTATCATTTTTTCATACAAATTGTATATCTGCCTCAAATTATGGGAAACTTACTGAACAAATAATACTGATCTGTCAAAAATATAAAACATTAAGAAAGCTTCTTATCTTTCCATAATTATGTGTTTTAACTTAATTTGACTATCAAACTACCGTAAGCTAAAAAAAATCTATGCCCTGATTCATTGTACTACATGTATACTTGTTCTATTAGAAGCACATCTTAAATAGAAGTGCATATACATAATGTAAGAATTGCAATGTATACTGAATCTTTAAAATATTACTAATTTTAAAAACACCTCTGTAATTTACATATGCTACACATAAAGCAAAAATGGTAGTGTTAGTTTCATTTTGTAAACTACATTATTACATTTTAATTAAAATATACTTCTATTTAAATAATCATACCACATCAACACAAATTGAACTGTAGTGACATTGTCCATTAATTAACAAAATATCCAAGTTTGAGAAAGATTGGGCAAATATTACTTGAATCAACTTACTTGAATCAACTCACCACTTCATTTTCATTATAGATAATATTAAAAAACAGACAATTTGAACTCATATAAGAACACAATGACAACACAAGCTCATTAATTCACTCATTCAACTATTACTTCACAGGTCATATACATGTATGGCATATTTTTTGAACTAATCAAATATAAGGCTATATGATATAAATTACTAGCTATAGTGAAAAAGGTGGAATATACCTTTTGGTATTTCATCAGCTGCATGAAGCCAGTCAGAAGAAAGTACAGCACAGAAATAGAATCAATTAAAATTAAATTCAACATACTGTAGAACATGTTGAAATAGCTGCATGCAATTTTAGCGGATTTGACTCTTGGCATGAATTAACAGAATCTTAATTAAGCTAAAGTCTTGACTATCTCCCTGTGTGAATATACTTTCTGTTAAATTAGCTACATCTTGAATTAGCTAAATTAGCTAAAATAACATGCTAGCTAAAAACACATGTTTTACAGTAGTTATAAACTTCACCTGGCTGGCTAGTAATATCTACATGTAGTCTTAATTGAACTCATAAGAAAAAAAAGATAGATACTGACAACAATTAGCAAAAACAATTATAAACACTGATCCACCATTAAAATTACAGACAAGGAAATTACGATCTTTTCTGTAGAAGTATTGTTTAATTTACCTGAAGGTCTTTCTATATGTTGGTTGGAAGAATGAAAGAAGAAATTACAAGTTAAGCGTTACAAGTGTTGATTTAGATCAGATATAAAGATCATGTACCGGTATTTACATAAATACAGAATGATATTATTATGAGGTTAATAGGAGGAGTCAGTGCCAATACCAGAAGACAATAAAGTACTGTAGTATTGGATGCTACATTGTGAAGGTTGATGGGAAGGCATATTGCTGAAGTTGTATTGAGCACTTATCCAGTGATGAGAACTGATTGAATGTAATTAGGATATAGCCATATGAGTAGATATAAACCAGTGACTGAAATTAAAAGCACTCCCAGCAAATATAGAATATACAATATATAAATGATGGACCACACGACATGCATATTATAATTTTAACATTAACAAGTTAAAACATACCTGCTTTGTTGTCATAGCTACCATCTTCATTCGCTTTTTGTGTTAAACTACCATAATCTATAGAATATACAGTGCACAACATTTATTAATATCTGTATGTTCTTTTGAACATTGCTTCACAACGAGGAATCTCAATTAAATTCCAAAACAAATTTATTTATTTCATTGAAGTTTTATCGTTTTTTATAATTTTATTGGCAACCTCGTTAACATATCTGAATCATTTGCATGGTACCTGTTAAGTATTGGAAATATAATTTTGGTCTACATATAAGCATTCAAAAAATGTTCTCAAACAAGAAGGAAATAATTAAAAGTGTTTAGGTCATCAATTACTAAAAGTAAATACAAGATCTATTAGAAACACACTCTTAGTACAGAGAAAATAAAAACAAAAAGTAGTTTTGATTTTAAGAGCACACCAAATTCACCTAGAGATTTGTTAAACTTTTAAGAACTTACACTTCTAGTAAAGAAAATACCATTATAACTATTCTTTCTGAAGAAAAGTATGAATCCTAATTAACTTATGTTCTTAGAGACACATGTGTTTGACTAATTGAAATAGTGTGTAATGACATATACCTGGTTCATTCTCGGCTTCTGTTGTCAGGATTGTTAAAGCATTGAAAAAAATATTTATTGCATTTAATAAATGTCAATATAATAGGCTTATATCATAAATACAATGTGCACCATGCTCACCAAATTGCATCATGGGACAATAAAGACATCATGTGTCCCATTAATAGCACTCACATGTTTCATTGATGACATACACATGTCCCACTGATGACATATCCACATGTCCCACTGATGCATATCCACATGTCTCATCGATGACATCCACATGTCTCATCAATGAGATACACATGTCCCACTGATGACATATCCACATGTCCCACTGATGCATATCCACATGTCTCATCAATGACATCCACATGTCCCACTGATGCATATCCACATGTCTCATCGATGACATCCACATGTCCCACTGATGACATATCCACATGTCTCATCGATGACATCCACATGTCTCATCAATGACATCCACATGTCTCATCAATGACATCCACATGTCTCATCGATGACATCCACATGTCTCATCGATGACATACACATGTCTCATCGATGACATACACATGTCTCGCAATGACATCTACATGTCTCATCGATGACATCCACATGTCTCATCGACGACATACACATGTCTCATCAATGACATCCACATGTCTCATCGATGACATACACATATCTCATCGACGACATACACATGTCTCGCAATGACATCCACATTCATACATGACATATTAATAATAATTATTTACCAGCAAGAGGGGCAGCAGCAGCCTGCATGGATTCATCACTTTCTGCTTCATCACCAAGCTTCAGGAAGACTTCTTCCAGTGTTGTCATAGCAATACCATAACTATTAATACCCATGGAATGAGAAACAGACAAACCTGTTTCTTCATTCACTGTATCCAAGGCAGTGAACAATTCTAAAAAATGAGACATAAACACAGTCAAGTTATTGAAATATTGATTTTGAGAGCTAATTGTAATCAAAACCTAAAGTAAATGCATTAACTGATACAAACAATAACTTCAAATAATATACAATTAAAATTTTACTAATCAATTTTTGTTGTAACATGTATGCATTCACAATTACGTATCTGTTTTGGAAGTATTCATTACTTTATAGTTCGGTAGATTTGGATGCAGTTACTTACTAGCAAATAGACCCACATCATGCAATGGTAACGTATAAGTAAGCTCCATTCCATATAATCTACCAAGCTCAGCATTAGGTATGTATGACTGTACATAAGCTGTCACTTTCTCAGGATCACAGTCTTCTCCAATGTACATTCTGTAATGATTCAAGCAGGAGGTTGAGGGGTACTCAATTTAATGTACTTAATTGAAGGTTCAATCCCCTACATATTTTCATCTAATCTAGATGGTAACACTACCGGTAATTATTAAACAAAGTCATTCTAGTACTGCATGTTTTCAACCTCGCCTAAGGAGTCATACTCAAAATGGACAGTGCACTACATGTTTTCATATCACCTAGGGAGTCATACTTAACAAGGTCAAACTTGCCCCACAAAACTTCACCTCACCTGGAGAAGAGAGGGGGGTTCATACTCAAAATGGTTAACCTAGCACTGCATGTTTTTATTTCACCTAGGGAGTCATACTGAATAAGTTAATCCAGCACTACATATTTTCTTCTCACCTTGGAAGTCATACTCAATATGGTAAATCTAGCACTATATATTTTCATCTCACCTAGGGAGTCATACTCAATATGGTCAATCTAATACTGCATATTTTCATCTCAACTAGGAAGTCATGTACAATAAGGTCAATCTAGCACATTTTATCTGATCTAGTGATTCATTCTCAATATATATAGGGTCAACCTATAGTACGTCTGCTTTTTTTCATCTCAACTAGTAAGTAATACTCAATAAGTGACTGACAATGACACTAGTTGTGTTAGTATTTTTTCAAAGTGAACTTTTATGAGCTAAATATATCATACAAATTAGAGCCAGTTTATTCTTTGTGTTGAATAAGATCAGTCAAGGCATGTCAGCATTTGTTACATACAACAAAATGGCCACCAGTCAGCCATTTTGAAGATATGCGTCAAGTTCAATGTGAGTCACTAATTTTTAATAAATATGTCAATTAACAAGCAATTAAGATCTGGTTTTGGAATACTAGAAATGCTTGATTTTGATGCATTTTTAACATTAAAATGGTCGCCATACATGTAACATGAATCTAAGTGCATATGTGTGACATGTTTGATACACATGTAAAGTTTGAATGTGATTTGTCAAGTCATGTCAAAGATATGGTCATAGAACTACATGTTCATGCACGACCTGAAGCAAAAATGCTTGAATTTGATGAATTTTTAGTTTGACCATCTTAAAGGGAAAGTCAAGGCTAACAACATAATACTCCCAGATAAAAGAACTTGGCAAATGTAAGAACATGCAGTTAACAGTTTTTTTATATCACTTTTCATTCTATAGATATTCAACTTTTTATCAATTTACGTAGTCTGTCATCTTGAATCTTCAGCAAAGGATTATGGGTAAAATATGACATCGTAGAATCTTTTGTCAGAAATTGAGAAATCATTTCATCTATAACTTCAAAAGTTGAACTTCAAATTGACTGAAAGTATATATGGTAGCATATATGTAATGGTGCCAAAAATAGTTGTCATGGAAACAGAACTGAAAATATTTATTTTTATGTTTTTCTACCAAATGCTTAAATTTCCTTATTTTCTATACAATTTACATATGTGAGTATGTTATATAGGTGATATATTACCTGTTGACCACTAAAAGGGAACAATAAAGTGTCATTCTATATTTCACAACCAAAATAACATTTTTTTTTTTTTTTACGTTTTTGGCAATATTGTCACTTTATTTGTATTTATAACATTTTACTTTCCATTACTATAATCATATACATGAGTAATATGCACAACAAAAAATTGAACTAATTCGCATCAGTATTTCTCATGTTATAGATGAAATAATTTTCTCAATTTCTGACAACAGATTCTATGATGTCATAGTTTACCCATAATCCTTTGCTTGAGAATCAAGATGGCTGACTACATAATACTGATGAAAAGTTGAATATCTAGAGAATGAAAAGTGATATAAAAACTGTATATTGCATTCTCCTACAATTGTAGAGCTTTTTCTTGGGGGGGGGTCATAATGTTGTTTGGCTTGATGTTTCCTTTAATTGAATTGTATCATGAAACCACTAAATGTGCTTAGTGAATGAAATGATGTGTGTGTGAAGTTTGAATGGTATTAGCCCATGCATACAGGTATGCATAAATGGATTTACAGAGATGAAATTACAAGATCATGTCCAAGAGGAACTATATTTTTTTCTGGTCTATAGGGAGTCATACTCACTAAGGTCAATCTAGTTCAATACATTATCCTCTCACCTAGGGGGTCACATAAATAACAAGATTAATTGTGTCTATTAGCTTATCTTACCCAAGATGATATCCGATACCAAATTTACTTTTCAAGAATAATGATGTACCATAGCATCTAAGTTTTCCTTTTGAGATGATGGCCTTACGATCTGAATAGATAGAATAATAATAGATAAACAGAATAGATAAATTAAACAAATAGATATTTATCAATGGTTTATATATATTATGTTTACACCACAATAACAATTCATATTTCATGTCAGAGGTGGAGTGGCTTTATGTATATATATATGTGAATATTATTTGGTTATATCAACTTCAGTTTCAATAGTTACTCATTGTTCTGTTACAAGTGAAATGCTGAAGAAAAGTATTCAATATGCAAATGAAGATCATTAATATACAAATATATTGGTATCAATAACTAAAATCATCTTGCACGGACAGACGTTTATTTTTTGCCATATGAAGAATAAAACTGAAAGCAAAACCACCTTTTCACACAAATATTTATAATGCCTCAAAAATAATAATGATAATTTTTTTTTTACCAGCCAGAATATCAGCTTCATCCATAAAATGTGTTGTAAGAACAATCACTCTGCCTTCTCTGTTATTTTTTAATAAACTCCATAAATGACGTCTTGAATAAGGATCCATTCCACTGGATGGTTCATCTAAAAATAAAATCTAAAAAAAGAAACTAATGAACAATGACATATTTGGTTTATATTAAAAATGAAAAAAGCTCAGTCTTATACTCTGAGATGTTGAAAACAAGTTAGCATAATAATTTCAGTGCACTTAAATTCCATAAAAATAAAATACTCTGGCCTCTAGACACCTTCTCTATTTATTATATATCTAGAATGCATACCAAAAATATTTACTGTTTTGCAAAAAGCGATGTCTGAACTTCTTCCAAAATGTATTCGCACTCATTTAAATTTTCCCTTATATGGGGTAAACTACTTCACCAACATTGACATACTCAAGATTATCGACTTCACATTTGAACACTTTTCATTGTTGACATTGGATGCAAAAACACTATTATAGCGCATGACGAAAATACGATCTTATTACCAATCAGGAATATTCTCACAACGCAAAATGTTGTTCATTATCATTTCGGGTTGTTCTCTCTTATTCATTAAATTAATTTTGAAAGAAGTTTTAAAATACAAAATATTATTTAAAGGTTGAACTGGTAGGATTTAGTAAAATTCGGTGATTAAAAAAACCATTAGATGACATACATGCTGCTTCATTTGTTTTCAGAAAAAGCATTTCCATCAAAACACAATGTGATGATGCTTCATGGCCAAAAAAAAGCTTAGAAGTATTCTAGGTATTTGAGGTACATGAAGCAAAATTATGGAATATTTAAAATTAGTATTTTACACAAAAAGCCTATTGACTATAAATATAGGTCTACAATATGTGATCCACATTATACCAACAAAAACATAGTGTAACTATTACAACTTTGTCCATTGAGAATCTAGATATAACAAATGAATATGGTCTTGTACAATGCCTTCATTACAGCATTGGTTGCACATGGCTATCCAAAATAGTGTGTTATAGTCATATGTTTTGTTCTAAGTTTTTACTATAGCACTGCCGATCGCTATCGGCAAGTGTTCCAAATATTAGTTATGCATATTAATGAGATACACTTATTTGTACCATCAGTTCAACGGTTTCTGATTTCATTAATTAAAGCCTAAATATGAACTGAATGATTGGTCCAAGAAAAAAAATCTTAAGTGGACAAAATAACTAAAAACAACAAATTCTGTGATTTTTTGACAAGCCAAAGAATTATGAAAATCTGCAAAATAATGGGTTGTCAAATTGTCAAACCCTCATGGCATACAGCCAAGAATTGATATGACAGGGTTATATCATATCCTGCTGCACATGTAGTACACCATGTACTTGGAATAGAATGGAAATTCAAGGCATACAACTTGGTCTACATGCATGCCTCTGAAACATGTACTTACCTTGGGATCACCAATCAATGCCATTCCAACACATAGTTTTCTCTTCTGACCACCACTCAAGCTCTTAGCATGTTTATCACTACATTTGCTTAAGTCACAATCCTTAAGAATCTTTTCCACCTAAGAAGAATATTATACACTATTTAAATCATAAATCTAATATCATATTGCATTCTACTGCTTCATTCCATACAACAGACATGCATACATACATGTGATCAATTGAACCATTCATAATGCCAACATATTTGTCACTACCGCTTTATTGAATATATTACAGTAACTGTAAATGCATTTTAATTATTCACTGGTTTTAATTTCGATATTTTCACTGATAAGTAAAATCTGCTAAATTAAATCTATGTGAACATGTAGAATAACAATAAAACGCATGAACTTTTAAAACACAGTGAATCAGACTCAGTTCAAATCCTACCTTAGGCTGAACATCAAAGGGTCGACCCCTACCCTGGGTGAGTGTGCCACAGACTCAATGGGAAAGCGTATTTCACTGGCCAAGATTCATTCACTAACAAATGCGAATTTGGGGGAACCTTGGTTAAGGTCCGCAGGTGCTTGTGTTCTAACGAGCCTGGTTGACGCCAGGATAGCGCATTAAAATTGCCATTTGACAGAGAGATGGCCACATAGCCCTGTCATGTAGTCCCAAACATAAATATGACTTCTGTGGCAAAATGCCCTATGTGTCAGCACTAGTAATTGCAATTTGCACATACAAAAAAAGTCAGGAGAGACAACAGTGACACTCAATGTCCAGAATTGTCGCCTGGCACAAAAAATAAATAAAAACACAGTAAAAATATGCTCAAAACATCAAAAAAGTGAAATTAAATGTCAGTGAAAATAAATGGTATTACAGTATACACTTGCATGAACTTCCAGAAGGTTTACATGACCTCAATGTCACAGGTCATGCACAAACTTGTTAGATGTTAGCAATATGTGCATGAACTTGAATAACATTATTTTCAATAACACCTTTAAGTTATCGTCATCAGAAGACTAAGGAGTTATATTCTTTCAAATTTGCAGGGAAATTAATATTAATTGTATGTAATTAGTATACACGGATTTTGACTATAAATTACATATTAATTTCTGGGAGTGTCAAAAATTATTAAGACAATGAAGTAATTAACATACATAAATTTAATTAGTATGCATGACAAAAACTAATCAGGTTTTCAGAGTATCAAAGAGCACCAAGTATGTGCCAAGTTTGATTGAAATCTGCAGAAAATGAATAATTAGTATGCATATATTGAAATTTGATAAAAGTGAGAATCATTCTAGCTTTGACATTAATAACAGAAAGGCATAATATAAATATGTACGTGTTTACTACCAACCTCTTGTTCTATTTTCTCTGGTGGAATACCTTTGAGACCAGCAAAAACTCTCAAATGTTCACTGGCAGTGAGTGCATCTAATATAACATTTTGTTGTGGACAAATACCAGTTATTGACCTTATGTGGGTCATGTCATTAGCATTTGTGACATCAAGTCCATAGATAGATGCACCTCCAGATGTTGGTGGTACCATGCCATTCAATGCATTGATCAGTGTAGTTTTACCAGCTCCATTGTGTCCTAATAGACATGTGATCTCCCCTTCATAGATATCAAGTGATATACCTATTGAGAACAACACGTTCAAATACTATTAGCTTCAATCACTAAAAATGCATCTGCAAGTCAAAAAGCATCTAACCATTTCGTTGAACATAGCCATTCTCATTTGTTATAGTTTCTAAAATGTACATTATGTAATTGTTACTAACGGGGAAATGTACACGGAATTGTTACCAAACTAATTTTTCATGGAAATGTAATATTTTAATTTTTATCTTCAAGTACCAGTAATATTTCTTTACTGTATCTTTATGATAAGTATAGTTTTAGTTTTTTAGAATAGTTTGTTATACCTTTATTACATTTGTATTCACCTAAATTGAATTTCTTTCAATATGGTTGTAATAAAGAATTATCTTATCTAATCTAAGTTCAAAAATTATGATAGGTTGATAGTACGCACTAATTTCTTCAAAAGATTGTTTTCCTTCAAAATTGTCACTAACTTTTGGTTGTGAGGGTGCATGATTGGCCATTTTCATTATTCTGTCAAAAGTTTGACTAAATGTATGGTTAAATTAATTATTTATGCAGTTATCAGATTGGAGTATTTTATTTTTTTCTAAACTCAATGAATGAATTTCCATGTTAAAATAATATGTGGCTATTACGATACCTTAAAGAATGCACAAGGACAGTTTAGCGAGAGTATTGACTGACGCACATGGAGGTTGATGTGATGGGGTTTGTACTGTCCGAGTGCATACTTTGAAATATTCTTGTAATAAACTTATTATTATACATCTTTTCCTTCCAAGGATACATCATGAGAATGCCGAAATCTAAAAAGTTTAGAAAAGAATCAGCGAACTTCTTTGTGTGGAGTCAGGTCAAACCCTTGTGGCAGGCATGTTTGTTTTTATTATTAGAGGACGCTTACGCGCGTTATCATTCCATATTTTGAAATTCACATTTCCTAATATGGTAGGATGAAAATACCCCGTAAAATACCGCAAAATTACGGCACGCTGTAACTTATGGTGTTGGGGTGACAGATGCATAATGATAGAATTTACAGTAGTATATTGTATTTGGTGTTTAATTGTAGTTAATTTTCAAAAATCCATTGGTGGGTACAAACATTCTAATATACATTATGCACGTTTTACATAGCCAGGCTGAGTGAGAGACAAAAGACAATCAATGTAATTTGCATAGTGACTCAAGCTGTTACATATGAACAAAAAATCTTCAATTAGTGCCATTATGTCCACGTTAGCGTTAATTTTATGGAAGACAGCTTACCACTTTGTCACGAATATATCTTCATTGATCAGATACATGACATGTAGTGAATAAATAGTATGTTTTATAGGTAATACTGATTGTCATGAATTATTAGAAGAATCTTATATAATTTTACATTGTTGCAAACTTTTTGCCTATTTTTGGCATTTTGTCACACAGTTTTCTTTAAAACCATGAAGTATGTTGGGTAAAAACACCTAAAATGCGAGATGCAAATCTATAATCAAGTAGCACTTTTAAAACAATATATTGATAAAATATTCACCCAATTAAATAGGTCGAATTATTTGAGAATGACCTTAATCTCCTAAACAATTATTAACATAAAAAGTACAGAATCGTGATACGTTTATTGACATATTGGATTAAATCTGTTTATTGCAAGTTGTGTACTAGCTGTTTTTATGAGCTGTCATTGTCAAGTTTTGCATGTTTTTATCATGGCCCTATTTCTCTGACAGACACACATAAAAAAAATAATATAATTACCATCAATAGCATGTACGTCTTTTCCCTTGTCACCACTTTTGAAAACTTTCACTAAATTTGAAATTCTAAAGGTAAGAAAACAATTTATTGGACATCAATGTAATTAATGTATTGTTGTGCTATATTTTCAGTGTGATTTAGTTGTTGTTTATTTGAAATTTATTATTATATTGTATGTGTAGTTTATAAAAAGCTTTAATACAGCAATTACCAAAACTGAAATGTCAGATTTCATTAAGGATGTAATAAAGCATTATCTATTATATTCTATTCTATAAAAGATGTTGCTCAAAAAGATAGTGCATGTGCAGGTCAATTAATTTTTTTCTCTGCATGTTTCTAAAGATTTGTCAAAGATTATAATGGTGCACAATACTGCATTTTGTGCAAGATAAACACAATTTTAAATTAATCACATAATACAATTTAATGAATAGGGAATTTCCAACAAGTGACTCATGATATCAGATTCACTAAACTGTAATAATTTTCAACTGTTCTGAGCCTTTTAAATCTGATATCATGGGTCATGAAGTTTTGATATTCTATTAATCACATGTATTCAATTCGCAATTATTTCCTCATTAGAAAGTAACATCACTTTGGTTATTTGTGTGTGAGCTTTAATCTTATTAAGCCTGCCAATCTCATTTACATAGTAGAATACTTAAATTAACAGTTGTACATTTATTGCCTGTACCTGTAATAATTCATTTATTGAGTGGTCAATATATTTATGGTTATAGCAACACATTGGTAACCTTCTGCACACTTTTGCGGTAATTCTATCAGTGGTATCGAACATTTCATGGCAGATCGGCAAAGTGTACAGTTAAAGAAACAAATCCTGTGCTTAGCGAGGATGATGTTGGAAGAATTAAAAATTGCAATGTCCACAAATTCTGCATTAAAGTGCAAAACGAGCCATGTTTTGGTCTCCTAGGAAATTGACAGTTAATGATGTCATAAACTCAAATTGCAAGCAAGAACCAATGAAATTGCTGATATTGGTGATATCGAAAATATCGCATGGCTTCATAACATGTTTTTGCATGATACATGTGCACATCATTCAACAAACCTGTTGAAATCAGAATTTGTTTATTACCTTATTCCTACTTTGGATTGTAAGCCGGCAGAAACAGGCTCAATTTCTGCATGGATACTATTGACAGAAGCTGTCAAGAAGCTGGTACATTCAGTGTCAACTCGAGTTTCTCTTCTTTTCCAGTATGATGGCATAAAACAAAAGAAGATTGGTTTTCTTTGCCCATACTCTCCTGATACACAAAGAAACAAACTAATTAAATTCTCGATATATATTCAAATCATACAGGTAGAAATATTACAATCAGATACTGAAACACATATTGAAGTGTAAAACTATATGCAACACAAATGTAGGTGTTGTTAATAAGAAGTGCATTTCATCATAGCCGTCTGATATGTTTCTAATATACATAAGAAGTGCATTTCATCATAGCCGTCTGATATGTTTCTAATATACATAAGAAATGCATTTCATCATAGCCGTCTGATATGTTTCTAATATACATAAGAAGTGCATTTCATCATAGCCGTCTGATATGTTTCTAATATACATAAGAAGTGCATTTCATCATAGCCGTCTGATATGTTTCTAATATACATAAGAAGTGCATTTCATCATAGCCGTCTGATATGTTTCTAAGATACATAAGAAGTGCATTTCATCATAGCCGTCTGATATGTTTCTAATATACATAAGAAGTGCATTTCATCATAGCCGTCTGATATGTTTCTAATATACATAAGAAGTGCATTTCATCATAGCTGTCTGATATGTTTCTAATATACGAATACACTTGTAAAGATTATTCAAATGTTTCTGTGACACATGAAATTGAAGATGAAAAAATGAAAAAAAAATGAAAATCACTAAAATTAATCAGTTCCCCTTCAATTAACCTTAATTTCCAGAATATACAATTTGCATGTTTCAATGTCACATGATTTGTGTCCGAGCAAGTCATCAAATCCGCCATATTGTCTATGCTAGTTTAAAGCTAATTATTGCATATAATACTACTATCTATCTTATCACAACCTCATTTTTGTATTTGAGATGCAGTCGAATCCTTGCTGGATTGACATTGTCAAAGAACTAATAATAAGACTGACCTGGTATGACATTGTCAAAATAAACAGCAAGTACTAGATACAATACTATATCCACTGATAATATTATCAATGCATATGCAAATGATAGCTCTCCTTCTCGGGCACTCCAAATATTATCAAACTGGACACCATTATCAACACTCTCCAGTTTAGTAACCTAGGAAACAAACAGCATTTTATATAAGTGTACCAATAGTAGTCTGGCGGACAAGCCCATTCAAAATAATTCAATAACAGAGTCAGTTATGAATGATGTAACAGTATATTATGTCATTAGTGGATGGTGGTTGACATGAGGCAACATGTTTGGTATGGTCTCGTACAACATACACATCTCGTACAACATACACATCTCGTACAACATACACATCTCGTACAACATACACATTCAAAAAGATTGTACGACAACCACCATCATTTAATTATTTAAGACCTTTGAACACTATCAACATTTTAGCATGAACGATAAAATGCCTGACTAAAATGCACAGAGGAAATGTTTTTCCAATGATTATAATAATATACATGTCAATAGTGAATTAAATTTTTTATTTCGTGTCCCAAGAACTACATGAACATCTCAAACGTGATGATGCTCATTTTTTACCTACCAGTGATTCATGAGCATCAACATGTCATTGATAAATAAATCATAACAAAAGCAACTACCTAATGACTGTGACTTGATATTTCAAGATTTGTCAATGAATCAGTTTGTGAAATCAAATTAAGTTAATTTTGTGGTAAAGGCCATGTAATATAACGCAACCTAAAGTTCAACATCAAAGAGTAAGAAACCAGAAGATAATTTCTACTTTACATTTCATTTTCTTGATGTCAGGTTTGGTTTAATTAAGGCCTATGCATGTTTTTAATCAGAAATATACATGATATATGTGTAGATTGCATTTTAAGTATTAACATCCCGACTAATTACCCTATCCAAAGGTGTTAAAAAACTCCATCATCATGTAACAATTACCAACGAGAGTAGACAAGACTTGCATATGTGGAATATACTTCTCTCAGACTGGAATGGAATTTCCATGTTTCTTGACACCAACACAACTTCAACGTCAATGCTTGAGCTTTTCACGGATGCCAGTGGTATTGGTTTTGGCGGCTATTTTCAGGGCCACTGGTTCCAAGACCGATGGACTGATAAACTTTTGCTGGAAAATGATCCATCCCTCTCAATCGCATTCCAAGAACTTTACCCCATTGTGGTAGCATGTATATTGTGGGGAAAACATTGGGCTCGTAAACGCATACTCTTCCATTGTGACAACATGGCAACCGTGCTTATAATAAACAAAGGAAGATCAAAATCGCCAGCAATAATGAAATTAATGCGCCGTCTGGTCATTGTAGCAGCAGCTAACAACTTCATGTTTCAAGCCACTCACATACCAGGTGTGCGTAACATAATTGCCGATTCATTGTCTCGATTTCAGATGCAGCGTTTCAGAGAGGCAGCCCCCTTGTCACAAGTAAATCCTTGCCGGATACCCTCAGAGGTGATGTTTACTTAACTCGCGCAGTCCTTCAATTTCAACATGCAGCACTGAGTACACGGACATGTCAGTCTTATTCAACAGGAGTTCGAGCATGGCTACGTTTTGCAGCAATGTATAACATCCAAGGTAGTGCTACGACTTATCCAACAATTACTGAGGACATCTTAATTTACTTTGCAGTACATTGTGCATCACAGTTGCATTTAAAACACTCTACTATAAAAGTATATCTTTCAGCCATTCGAAACCATTATGTATTGGGAGGCCAGAACACACCCTGTTTTATTGGAGATAGACAAAGCAGACCAAGGCTGCAACATGTGCTTAAAGGAATCCTACGTATTCAAGGCTCTGCAACTCGCCCGCGCTTGCCAATTACAGCAGAAATTTTAAAGAAACTGTGCTCACTTCTACAAGTTGGAGTTTTCGGACCATATATTGACTTACTTCTGCATTCTGCCTTCCTCAATTCTACTATCTTCCTTAATTTGGGGCCACTTGTGGTATGGTCTTCGAATACGGTTTCACTGCGATAACATATCAGTTGTCCAAATATGGAAAAAAGGCTCCTCATCATGTCCACGGATCATGCAACTTGTCCGACTGCTGTTCTTCACTGCAGCATCTAATAACTTTCACGTCATGATCTCACATATCTCAGGGTTTAATAACGATATCGCTGACTCTCTCTCTCGCCAACAGATATTGCGGTTTCAACGACTGGCACCTCAGGCAGACAGGGTCCCAACCAAAACTCTGGACCTGTGCACCCTCTTAACGGCTCCGATGTGCGACGTAGTCCCGTCAACCTCACACAACAAGCCTGCCACTACATCAACCTGAGCATTGCACCAGGTACACGACGGACATATCATGCGGGACAAACTCGCTATCTTCTCTTCTGTCGCATGTATGGAATGAATCCTTATCCACTAACGCAACGCTCAACGATTCTGTTTATGACACATCTCGCAACATCGTCACTTACCTATGGCACGCTAAAAGTTTACCTCGCAGCTATCATCCGTGCACACATCGAAGCTGGCTTCACCTCATCAATACGCGACGACCTCCTGCTTCACTTCACTATGCAAGGCATTAAAAGACATCACGGCGTGCCAAATCGTGTAAAACTCCCAATCACCATTGCACTAATGCGAATGCTTAAGAACACCGTCGCAAACCATCCCACTATTTGCGACCATGACAAAGCTATGTTGTGGTCTGCCTTTACACTGGCGTTCTTCGGCTTCTTGAGAGTCAGCGAATTTGTCGCACCCACGTCAATGACCTTCGATCCACAACGCACTTTACTGACGGCAGACATCACGTGCAACACAGACCTCGTCATTGCGCTCAAGGCGTCTAAGACAGACCCATTCCGCCGGGGATGTAACATCATCATCGCACCCTCACAGTCATCGGTCTGCGCCGTGCAGGCATACCAGGCGTACAAAGCACTACATAGTTCCGTCGCTCACCTACCCGCATTCCAGTTCGCCAACAGTAATTTCCTCACGCGGCAAGCTGTTAGCAACCACATTCGAGACCTTCTCACTCGCGCATCTGTACCAGATGTTAACCGTTACACTACTCACAGTTTCCGCAGTGGTGCAGCCACGACAGCTGCCGACGCAAATCTTCCGGACTGGTTGATCAAGGCACTGGGCAGGTGGCGCAGCGACGCCTACCAGACGTACATTCACACACCCCCCAGCATCATCCGCTCAGTTCCGGGTCACTTGTCACTTGCTCTTCCTTAACTGTAATTTCGACATTTGTCTTGAGATTTCATTTCGTTTTCGTTACATGTATTTGCAGTGTATTTAGTTTAATGTTTCATCGGTCTAACCATGCTTTGTTTTATCCTATCGCGATAGACTTTGTAACACATCATCCTGCCTTTAAATTTGGGGGTTTCCACCACAGACCAAGCAGACTTTACACGGGTACCCACGCTGTCCATCCCCCTGGGGTTGTGAGTCTATCTGCAGGCTCCCGCCAGGGGGACGCCAGCCATGACGCCCGCCTGTACAGTCTCTGCTGGTGGAAGGTTGCAACCAGGTACCACGCGCTCGGCGTCATGATGCAATTCACAGGCGAGTCGCATCATGGAGCTGTTCGCTGCGACGCCTGCGTCTGCAATTCGCTCCCCCTTCCACTTTTGCCAAAACCTTGTGTCTTGTGTCATTTATTGAAGCATTAATAGTATGATTATGAATATAATTTATAATCTGTGTTAATGCTCAATTATGACATGCATTGACCAAGCTGACATCCCCCTTTCATATTTTGACACCTCCCATGCCACATTGTACTTCATGCAATATTTGCTCACATTTCGTCCTTCAGTCGGATTTACATTAATTAACACCAGACTGTTCATTCGCTTATCCGTGCTCGCATCCTCTTCAAGCATCAGTTCATTTTGCCGCACCGTACGATACACATCGTCTCAGCAGACCTCCCACCCACCCATTCATGCAAAGGTCTCTATATACCAATTTCTATACCATTACCGATCTCACTCAAGTGTAACTCATGTTTATCTGCTCATGAACAACCTTAGCAATAAACAGGAAAGGGGGTTTCCACCACAGACCAAGCAGACTTTACACGGGTACCCACGCTGTCCATCCCCCTGGGGTTGTGAGTCTATCTGCAGGCTCCCGCCAGGGGGACGCCAGCCATGACACCCGCCTGTACAGTCTCTGCTGGTGGAAGGTTGCAACCAGGTACCACGCGCTCGGCGTCATGATGCAATTCACAGGCGAGTCGCATCATGGAGCTGTTCGCTGCGACGCCTGCGTCTGCAATTCGCTCCCCCTTCCACTTTTGCCAAAACCTTGTGTCTTGTGTCATTTATTGAAGCATTAACCTACCAGTGATTCATGAGCATCAACATGTCATTGATAAATAAATCATAACAAAAGCAACTACCTAATGACTGTGACTTGATATTTCAAGATTTGTCAATGAATCAGTTTGTGAAATCAAATTAAGTTAATTTTGTGGTAAAGGCCATGTAATATAACGCAACCTAAAGTTCAACATCAAAGAGTAAGAAACCAGAAGATAATTTCTACTTTACATTTCATTTTCTTGATGTCAGGTTTGGTTTAATTAAGGCCTATGCATGTTTTTAATCAGAAATATACATGATATATGTGTAGATTGCATTTTAAGTATTAACATCCCGACTAATTACCCTATCCAAAGGTGTTAAAAAACTCCATCATCATGTAACAATTACCAACGAGAGTAGACAAGACTTGCATATGTGGAATATACTTCTCTCAGACTGGAATGGAATTTCCATGTTTCTTGACACCAACACAACTTCAACGTCAATGCTTGAGCTTTTCACGGATGCCAGTGGTATTGGTTTTGGCGGCTATTTTCAGGGCCACTGGTTCCAAGACCGATGGACTGATAAACTTTTGCTGGAAAATGATCCATCCCTCTCAATCGCATTCCAAGAACTTTACCCCATTGTGGTAGCATGTATATTGTGGGGAAAACATTGGGCTCGTAAACGCATACTCTTCCATTGTGACAACATGGCAACCGTGCTTATAATAAACAAAGGAAGATCAAAATCGCCAGCAATAATGAAATTAATGCGCCGTCTGGTCATTGTAGCAGCAGCTAACAACTTCATGTTTCAAGCCACTCACATACCAGGTGTGCGTAACATAATTGCCGATTCATTGTCTCGATTTCAGATGCAGCGTTTCAGAGAGGCAGCCCCCTTGTCACAAGTAAATCCTTGCCGGATACCCTCAGAGGTGATGTTTACTTAACTCGCGCAGTCCTTCAATTTCAACATGCAGCACTGAGTACACGGACATGTCAGTCTTATTCAACAGGAGTTCGAGCATGGCTACGTTTTGCAGCAATGTATAACATCCAAGGTAGTGCTACGACTTATCCAACAATTACTGAGGACATCTTAATTTACTTTGCAGTACATTGTGCATCACAGTTGCATTTAAAACACTCTACTATAAAAGTATATCTTTCAGCCATTCGAAACCATTATGTATTGGGAGGCCAGAACACACCCTGTTTTATTGGAGATAGACAAAGCAGACCAAGGCTGCAACATGTGCTTAAAGGAATCCTACGTATTCAAGGCTCTGCAACTCGCCCGCGCTTGCCAATTACAGCAGAAATTTTAAAGAAACTGTGCTCACTTCTACAAGTTGGAGTTTTCGGACCATATATTGACTTACTTCTGCGTTCTGCCTTCCTTTTGGCATTCTTCGGTTTTCTACGTTGTAGTGAATTTGCATGCCCCACATCTGTTTTTAACCCACAAATTCATCTTTGTGTGGGCGATGTCCAGGTCACTAAACTTGTTGGTTTTTTAAACTACATATCTCTTAATATTAAAACGTCAAAAACAGACCAATTCCATCGTGGTTTCCAACTTCGCCTTTTTCCAACCAACAATCTCCTATGTCCAGTCTCATGTTTGTACCATTTTCTCGTTGTTCGCAAACAGATGCATGCAACAGATGATGAACCACTGTTTCTACTACCTGAAAGAGTTCCAATGCATAGACATTTCTTCACAGACTCCTTACGTACTCTAATTTCTAAACTTGGTTTGAACTCTGATCTTTATGCAGGTCATTCGTTTCGCATTGGGGCAGCAACTTCAGCTGCTTCATCTCATTTACCTGACCACTTAATCCAGACTCTTGGCAGGTGGTCAAGCGATTGTTATAAATTGTATATCCGCACTCCAGAACAGCTTCTGCGTGAAGCCTTCATGTCAATGGCTAATGTGCAAGTCCTTTTCATCTCATCACTTCATCACAGGTCGCACATAGAGCATGCCAGAGACCCGAGACTTGCCTCTCCCTCTAGGTATGCTGTATGTCCCCTGCCTATCCCACCAGGTCGCACATGAAGTATCCCCCAGATCAGAGATCAACCTCTCTCTCTGGGCATGCGTTATGTCCCCTGGACACCACGTCAGGCCGTGCAGGCCATTCCTGCCCCCTGATATTTTCACTGCACTCCCAGGTCATTACATTACGCCCTCAGGCAGCAAGATTTTATCTCCCATGTCCCCTGGGATGTTTTCATGCTTTCCAACATTCTCAGGCCGTGAGGTCCCACCTCCCCCTGACTTGTTGTCACCCACACATCATCTTTTTTAACATCACTTCCCACCTTTTCATGGGGGTCACTATGTCCCACTCCTTTTTCTTCGTGCTCCCTCGCTGGGCAAAGGACTTCATCCTGTCCCCCATTACAAGGACGAACGCCCACTTTCTGGCTTTTCCTTTGTATGGCATGGCAATTTATGAACACCTTTGCCCAATGCTCACCAGTGGGAGTTTTGAAGGGTGACCCCCTTGCCCAATTTTTTTTTTTAGTGTGTATTTTCATTGTGTAATCTTTTCATTAGTAGTTATGTTAACGCATGTTTTTTTTTATTTCTTTATGGCTGACTAGTTTTTAATAAATTGTCTTACTTTTAATCTGGTGTGTTGTAGTGTTTTTACAAACACGAATTCTGATAGCGAAATTGACATGTAATCAATACAAATTTCACTACAAACAGAACAGAACAAGTTCCAGATTGTTCCATGTGTTCACACCTGTTCCAAATGTCTATGAGAATTAATTTTTATGTTGAATATAGCATGAGCATGCTGCAATCTGAATTGTTTGATGTAATATGATACTCCTGTAATAGAATGTGATGCACTAGAAGATGCATGCTTTGACATTTGCTACAGTTGCATAGAATAAGCTGGTTCAATATAGCATAGGGTTAGATATAAATAGCAAATAATTAAATACATTGCTAAAGAAGGAAAACTATCAAATTCTCTAATAACTGTCAACAAGAACAATGAAATTGATTATTAATTTAATTTAAGTTACTAACCTTATCAATTGCCATAGCCATGGTGAAAGGAGATAAAAAACTCAATACAACTTGTAACTGTACAGGCAGAGCAGATGTCAAAGCAAAGGGTAAATACAATAGTGACATAAAGAGAGAGGATATACTGGCTACTCCACCAGCTACTAAAGCTTTATTGAAGAATGGTGTCATCATGAATGATACAGTCACAACTGGAAGAAAACAAACACAATTTTATCAACTTTTGCTACCTTGCACGAAAAAAAACCAGCATCATATTATGGCCAATAGGCCATACTAGATCCAATAACCAATAAGCCATACTGGATCCAATGACCAATAGGCCATACTAGATCCAATAACCAATAAGCCATACTGGATTCAATGACCAATAGCCATACTGGATCCAATAACCAATAGGCCATACTGGATTCAATGACCAATAGGCCATACTGGATCCAATAACCAATAGGCCATACTGGATCCAATGACCAATAGGCCATACTAGATCCAATAACCAATAGGCCATACTAGATCCAATAACCAATAAGCCATACTGGATCCAATGACCAATAGGCCATACTAGATCCAATAACCAATAAGCCATACTGGATTCAATGACCAATAGCCATACTGGATCCAATAACCAATAGGCCATACTGGATTCAATGACCAATAGGCCATACTGGATCCAATAACCAATAGGCCATACTGGATCCAATGACCAATAGGCCATACTAGATCCAATAACCAATAGGCCATACTGGATTCAATGACCAATAGCCATACTGGATCCAATAACCAATAGGCCATACTGGATTCAATGACCAATAAGCCATACTGGATTCAATAACCAATAGGCCATACTGGATTCAATGACCAATAGGCCATACTGGATTCAATGACCAATAGGCCATACTGGATCCAATAACCAATAGGCCATACTGGATCCAATAACCAATAGGCCATACTGGATTCAATGACCAATATGCCATACTGGATTCAATGACCAATAGGCCATACTGGATTCAATGACCAATAGGCCATACTGGATTCAATGACCAATAGCCATACTAGATCCAATAACCAATAAGCCATACTGGATCCAATGACCAATAGGCCATACTAGATCCAATAACCAATAAGCCATACTGGATTCAATGACCAATAGCCATACTGGATCCAATAACCAATAGGCCATACTGGATTCAATGACCAATAGGCCATACTGGATCCAATAACCAATAAGCCATACTGGATCCAATGACCAATAGGCCATACTAGATCCAATAACCAATAAGCCATACTGGATTCAATGACCAATAGCCATACTGGATCCAATAACCAATAGGCCATACTGGATTCAATGACCAATAGGCCATACTGGATCCAATAACCAATAGGCCATACTGGATCCAATGACCAATAGGCCATACTAGATCCAATAACCAATAGGCCATACTGGATTCAATGACCAATAGGCCATACTGGATTCAATGACCAATAGGCCATACTGGATCCAATAACCAATAGGCCATACTGGATCCAATGACCAATAGGCCATACTAGATCCAATAACCAATAGGCCATACCGGATTCAATGACCAATAGCCATACTGGATCCAATAACCAATAGGCCATACTGGATTCAATGACCAATAAGCCATACTGGATTCAATAACCAATAGGCCATACTGGATTCAATGACCAATAGGCCATACTGGATTCAATGACCAATAGGCCATACTGGATCCAATAACCAATAGGCCATACTGGATCCAATGACCAATAGGCCATACTGGATTCAATGACCAATAGGCCATACTGGATTCAATGACCAATAGGCCATACTGGATTCAATGACCAATAAGCTATACTGGATCCAATAACCAATAAGCCATACTGGATCCAATAACCAATAAGCCATACTGGATCCAATAACCAATAAGCCATACTGGATCCAATAACCAATAGGCCATACTGGATCCAATAACCAATAGGCCATACTGGATCCAATGACCAATAGGCCATACTGGATTCAATGACCAATAGCCATACTGGATTCAATGACCAATAGGCCATACTGGATCCAATAACCAATAGGCCATACTGGATCCAATAACCAATAGGCCATACTGGATCCAATGACCAATAAGCCATACTGGATCCAATGACCA
Organism: Saccoglossus kowalevskii; assembly: GCF_978046115.1. Classification (NCBI taxonomy): domain Eukaryota; kingdom Metazoa; phylum Hemichordata; class Enteropneusta; family Harrimaniidae; genus Saccoglossus; species Saccoglossus kowalevskii. The sequence goes on along the minus strand of NC_140648.1, from coordinate 6,887,366 downwards.
ATAAGCCATACTGGATCCAATAACCAATAGGCCATACTGGATCCAATAACCAATAGGCCATACTGGATTCAATGACCAATAGGCCATACTGGATTCAATGACCAATAGGCCATACTGGATTCAATGACCAATAAGCTATACTGGATCCAATAACCAATAAGCCATACTGGATCCAATAACCAATAAGCCATACTGGATCCAATAACCAATAAGCCATACTGGATCCAATAACCAATAGGCCATACTGGATCCAATGACCAATAGGCCATACTGGATTCAATGACCAATAGGCCATACTGGATTCAATGACCAATAGGCCATACTGGATTCAATGACCAATAAGCTATACTGGATCCAATAACCAATAAGCCATACTGGATCCAATAACCAATAAGCCATACTGGATCCAATAACCAATAGGCCATACTGGATCCAATAACCAATAGGCCATACTGGATCCAATAACCAATAGGCCATACTGGATCCAATGACCAATAGGCCATACTGGATTCAATAACCAATAGGCCATACTGGATTCAATAACCAATAGGCCATACTGGATTCAATGACCAATAGGCCATACTGGATCCAATAACCAATAGGCCATACTGGATCCAATAACCAATAGGCCATACTGGATTCAATGACCAATAGGCCATACTGGATTCAATGACCAATAGGCCATACTGGATTCAATGACCAATAAGCTATACTGGATCCAATAACCAATAAGCCATACTGGATCCAATAACCAATAAGCCATACTGGATCCAATAACCAATAGGCCATACTGGATCCAATAACCAATAGGCCATACTGGATCCAATGACCAATAGGCCATACTGGATTCAATGACCAATAGCCATACTGGATTCAATGACCAATAGGCCATACTGGATCCAATAACCAATAGGCCATACTGGATCCAATGACCAATAGGCCATACTGGATTCAATGACCAATAGCCATACTGGATTCAATAACCAATAGGCCATACTGGATTCAATGACCAATAGGCCATACTGGATCCAATAACCAATAGGCCATACTGGATCCAATAACCAATAGGCCATACTGGATTCAATGACCAATAGGCCATACTGGATTCAATGACCAATAGGCCATACTGGATTCAATGACCAATAAGCCATACTGGATCCAATAACCAATAAGCCATACTGGATCCAATAACCAATAAGCCATACTGGATCCAATAACCAATAGGCCATACTGGATCCAATAACCAATAGGCCATACTGGATCCAATGACCAATAGGCCATACTGGATTCAATGACCAATAGCCATACTGGATTCAATGACCAATAGGCCATACTGGATCCAATAACCAATAGGCCATACTGGATCCAATAACCAATAGGCCATACTGGATTCAATGACCAATAGGCCATACTGGATTCAATGACCAATAGGCCATACTGGATTCAATGACCAATAAGCTATACTGGATCCAATAACCAATAAGCCATACTGGATCCAATAACCAATAAGCCATACTGGATCCAATAACCAATAAGCCATACTGGATCCAATAACCAATAGGCCATACTGGATCCAATAACCAATAGGCCATACTGGATTCAATGACCAATAGGCCATACTGGATTCAATGACCAATAGGCCATACTGGATTCAATGACCAATAAGCTATACTGGATCCAATAACCAATAAGCCATACTGGATCCAATAACCAATAAGCCATACTGGATCCAATAACCAATAGGCCATACTGGATCCAATAACCAATAGGCCATACTGGATCCAATAACCAATAGGCCATACTGGATCCAATGACCAATAGGCCATACTGGATTCAATGACCAATAGCCATACTGGATTCAATGACCAATAGGCCATACTGGATCCAATAACCAATAGGCCATACTGGATCCAATAACCAATAGGCCATACTGGATCCAATAACCAATAGGCCATACTGGATCCAATGACCAATAAGCCATAATGGATCCAATAACCAATAAGCCATACTGGATCCAATAACCAATAGGCCATACTGGATCCAATAACCAATAGGCCATACTGGATTCAATGACCAATAGGCCATACTGGATTCAATGACCAATAGGCCATACTGGATTCAATGACCAATAAGCTATACTGGATCCAATAACCAATAAGCCATACTGGATCCAATAACCAATAGGCCATACTGGATCCAATGACCAATAGGCCATACTGGATCGAATAACCAATAGGCCATACTAGATCCAACAACCAATAGGCAATACTTGATCTAATGACCAAGTGAACATATTAGATCAGATGACCATGTGAACATAATGGGTCAAGCATGGATGAAGACGACATACAACTGTGAATTCAGGAAAAAGTAATATTACTAATGAGTAAGTTTAAAGTGGCAATAGCTATCAATCTTTTTTTTTATAACTTTTATTTTTAAATAAACATTTTCTGTGTCATTAGTGTCAATTTGTAATGGCCATCACCGAAATGTGTACACTGAAAGCATAGCATATACACTATATAACAACATTGTACATTAAATCACTTGCAAGTGGAAAAAGATGGCTGCAGGGTTGCATCATGGTCTACAGAGGATGCCATATATTGAAATTCATTTGTTTTCAAGTGAACCTCAGGGATCATGGTACAAGATGGCAACTTTTGGGGGCCTGGGTGAAATGTCAAATACAAACTGTACATTGCCATCTTAATTGAGGAGCTAAGCCACGTAATGATGGTGTGATGATTTTATGTGGTATTTGCATAATAGTGTGTGTCATGAATCACAATCTTCAGTGCCCATCACATGAACAAAATTGCTACTACTCAATCTTTAGTTTTCACATCTTATTTCATGTGAATTTTGGGTCACTTTGCCCATGCAATTGTGTCTAAAACAATATTTCCGTAAGTTTTTTAATTTTTATGTGGTTATATTTAAACAAAAAAAATAACAGCTATTGTTGCTTTCAGAATAATACTTACTTGAAAGTCCATAGAGCCAAAACATCAAAAATAACAGTAGTGCATTAGATTTTGGGAATATAAATAGCCATGATAATATTGTACAGATTATACAACAAGCAGTGAGCAACACAACATAGATAATGGAGTAGGAAAACCTGTGGACATTAACAAATAAAATGAAAAAAATTATTCATATTATTCATATAGCAAGTTCAATTTAAAAACATAATTACTGTATGCAGTCCACACAAATTTTCTAAATGAATGATTGACGCAACATTTCAGATATTATTCAGATAATATTATTCATTTAAATATAATTCCTCTGTTAATTCTGGACAAAATTTAAATCATTTTCCATTGCATACAAATAATGATGAAAATGTGTGAAAATGTATGGACAAATTTATGACAAGATTTCAATTGGTTGAGTCTACCGTAAATTGTCTTTGACAGTTAAAATTAAATCAGTCTAGTGCTTAAAGTTGCATTTTCGCTCTTTTACGGATAAAATAAACCTTATCACAGCTGAATGAAACAAAAAACATTTATTTTTTATTTGAGTAGAAAAATGTAAATGAAGATACACAATGGTCAAAATATCATCTCCAGTGTTTCAACAGAGCCTTGATTGTTTCCAGTTGTTTAATGCATAGAAGGAACTAATCCAATAGAAGTTCATCTAAGGTACACATATACTGTATCAAATATCAAAGCAATTGGAGTAGCGGTTTTCAAGAAGAAGAAAATATTCACCAAAAATAAATAATTGAAGATATCATCACATGAACTGAACAATCTGAGAGAGGTCCACCCAAGATACCTACATCCCAACTATCAAAGCAATTGAGCAGGTAGTTTTCACGAAAATAGAATTGTTGACAGACGGGCGATGACGGACAATAATCTACATGAACAGCTCTGCTCTGTCATCATCGATGACAACAGAGCTAAAAATCGAGACAATGAAATTTCTAAAAAAGAATCACAGCTTACCGGCTGTTTTTGTTTCTAATAAAAGATGCTGTTTTAGTAAAATGAATAACTCCTTTTAATATTTTGACAAGTAAATTGTATACTTTCTTTATCGTTGATCAAAATTTACTGTGTGTGATGATGCATGATGCAAATGTTTATGAACCCTATGTAATCATGTCCTCTGTACATTTACATTACAAGTTGAGTGATGGACAGAAAACAATGGATTAAATTTTGATACTGATTTGTTGACCATCGAGGTCTTTTATATTCTGTTGTTTTCATAGTTGTATTTGTGCACAGCTTCTTAACTATATAGACCATGAGTTAATTAGGGAACACTAAATATGGGTTAAATCTGATTCATCTTTAAGACCAGATTCCTAGCACTGGCTAAGACATATTTATATTTCATTTTTAAATAGAGTTATAAATTCATAAATAGGTAAGTATGCAGTCATTACCAAAATGCAAGGCTGTTCAGTCCCATCATCTTCATGGTTTCCTTGATCTTCTTTTCTTTCTCATAGACCAAGGAGGAAATAAGAATACCAAGAAACGGAGAAAATGCCATCACCAAATAGAGTGAATTCATAATCTGCAGCTGAGTTATATCAGTGGTATACTCTGGCTTTGGAAGTAACTGCATTTGAATCTGCGGCAATGTAGTATTTGGAACTGAAAACTGGTAACATTAAGATGGGTCTTGTAAATTAATATTGACTTGACATAGCAATAATAGATTATTATTATTATTATTATTATTATTATTATTATACTACATTCATCATTTCTTTTCTATATTGCCATAAATTAGTTACATATTTCCCAATTATAAAAGCTGATGAGGTATTTCCCACATTCTCATTTATATTCCATAATGCATCACCAAAAAGGAAATTGAACCTACAATTCTCAGTGAGGTTTCTAATGTGATTAGATAACTTACAAAGATACATATGAATATAATGATTTAACACACTCACTCTAAGTGAAAGAGACGAGTGAAGGCAGTTAACTGTCATTGAATATATTGATTCATTAGAATCAGTAAACTCATGATGCGAAGAACACAATTGTAGGAACAAATATGATATACTGTAGAATACTTTATTTTCGCTTGGAATTAATTATCGCTATTTTCGCTGAGTGGATGACTCCGTGAAAATAAAATCCAGTGAATATACTTTTTTTCCTATATTTCACATTAAACTCATCAAAAATCAGTAAAAATAAATTCCATACAAAACAACCAAAAATCCTTTTCAGCGAAAATTAATTCCAGCGTAAACAAAGTATTTCACAGTAGTACATATAAAATGTATACAGTACAAAATTTTGATTTTGTTAATCTCTTTTATAAAGTATGTAAAACAAACTGCAGATAAATGTGGTATGTTGAAACAATTTGGGACACGCAAGCAAACTGGCTTAAGGCAACCGCCTGGGTTTGACCTTGAATGCAAACAACTTAAAACACAGAAATATGATTTATTGAGATGTTTTAAGAACTTTAACTTGTAGGCCTTGAACTACAATAAAGATCATTTGAATTATACCTACAGTACAAGATTACTTGTACTGTTATCTCAGCGAGTTAGGTTATAGCCATGCGCAAAATGATTTTATACAACTGAGTAAAACAAATATTTGAATACTACAAATGACAATTAAAAGAAAGCGATGAATTTACCAATATACTATATATGCTATATGAGGGAAGCCAAACTTTCACAGAAAAACACCAACAACTAACAAAATTTCATTGCATTTGTCATGGAAAATCCTTTGCATAAACAAACACCTCATTACACGAAGAATATTGACCAATCAGTGATGGCCTTATAGTTGAAAGATAATTTTGGTCAAACTATTGGGATATAAATAAAAACATGTTGATGAGTTTGGCATATTACATAGAGATCAATGTCACATGATTTTTGAGATTGAACTAAACACACATTATGCATGTACCAAGTTTCAGTCAACTAGTATTTTAGAAAACCACTGGCATTAGTATGTCATATGCAATCATAGCTATACTAGTAAATAGCTAACATGCACGATTAACTGTTTTGCATGTTCTTCGTGTTATTTAATGTGTAGATGCATATTTAATAAAAAATTCTCACAGCCTCTACATGTACTTTTTTTTTAGTTTATAAATTTTAATTTTCTTTTTGTAAGACCCTTTTTATCCTTTCCTAAGGATTTTATGCATCTAATTGTGATTGCATGTCGCACCCAGGTCAAACTTCATACTTGTGATTTCCATTTGAAGAGCGCATTGGATTGTGGAAAAATCAATGTTTATCAACAAAAATGTTGCACATGTGCAGCGTGATGACCAACGCCTTTTAACATTCAACTGCACTAAGATTATACATTGATTGATAATTGATTGATACATAAGTTTGGAAAAATTTTTAAAAAACAAGTAATTGTTAAAGAGGACGGACAACAAAAGATAATTGATAAGAGGATGGACAACAAATGATAAGTGATGAGAGCATGAACAACACATGACAGACCATGATTGATTAACATGTTAACCACAATACTTTTCATTTGATTACAGGCAGGCAATTAATAGTGCGGACCACACAGCAAAAATAAGTTCAAGTATTTGACAAATCGTTTAATATGGGGACATATTTATTGCACTGCACGGAATTGCCAAGATATATATTGCACTCAGAAGTTTACTTTGATTGGGTTTATTTTAAAAAGTGACTTATTAAACTGTCAAGGCTGTGCACTTTTACTACAGGGCATCATAATAAACTTTACACTATGATTAAATTCAATTATATGACAAATGAGACTAAGTTCCATTTTCTAAGATAATTTTCTATATCTTCATAATAATGTTAACCTTATTATTAAATATGATCATAATGCTTGGTGTATGAATCCCAGAACTGAGTAAAATTACAGCTGTCACTTATGGAGATTAAATATATGTCTTTATTACCAACTCAAGGTCAAGACTATATATACAGGTTTTAGTATATTTGACATTTATCCACTCTTGTTAATACCATGGTATATGGCAACACTAGAATTTTGACCAAAAAAATTATTTTACAGCAATCTGACTAACAGATGATGTTTTAAACGGTGTTTATTTTATGTTATTTTATTTTATATATTTATTTTATTTTGGCTTTTTTATTATTTGTTATGTTTTTTATTAAAAACCTCAAACTACCAACAATTAAATAAAATAAAATAATAAAATTGAGTTGTATGTATATGAAAAAATGTTTAAAAAAGACAAAGATCCTAGATCTTGTTATAATCAGATTGGCTATCATGTAAATATCTGGCATATGTGTGTCTCATTAATTCATAATAAAGTACATGTATATAGTAAGTAAATGTCAATTAACTTACTGTTATAAGTGAATGGTCTATCACTGTTTGTAATGCGGCAATCCCAGTGTACAAATATTGATGTGCAGGACATGTACCCAATCCATCTGGTTGTCTACACCCTGTAATGAAATACGTTAATTTAGCACTGAAAAACATGCTACGCATGTTGTTTGAGAGAATTGGACTCAGAATCTTTAATTTAGCTAAAGTGCCAACAATCTTATTGTGAGAATATGCTTTATTTTAAATTAGCGACGTCTTCAATTAGCGAAATTACAGATTAGCTAAATTAGCTAAAATAACACGTTTTTCATTGCCTGCAGAGAAAATAATTCAATCATAACAGATGTAAATACAGAACATACTAAAGGGATGTGAGAACCGATAATTCTGCTGCACATTCATTATAACAGAGTTATCCAATGTTTTGTGAAAGATATATAAAAGAAAACAGTCAATTCCACAGCACTTTCATATCAAGCTTAGAAAGTAAATGAAAAAGAAATGCCTAGTATTAAAAAAATCAGTTACTGTAGAATACTTTATTTTCGCTTGGAATTTATTTTCGCTATTCTCGCTGAAGGGATGATTCCGTAAAAATAAGATCCAGCGAATATACATTTTTTCCTATATTTTACATTAATCTCATCAAAAATCAGTGAAAATAAATTCCAAGCAAAATGCCCAAAATGCCTTTCCAGCGAAAATTAATTCCAGCGCAAATAAAGTATTCCACAGTATCCAGTATCTCTCACCTTGATTGTTATGGTTATACAGATCTAGATTTGATGGTAACATCTCAAATGGTGTTCTAATCGCATAAGTATGGTTTTGGGATAAGTCGCTATTGAAGATAATACCAACAGAAAACAATGACGCATTGTTAGCATATTTAGCCAGCATAGATTCCTCATCTTCAAACATGATGTACTCCATATTTAACATGGCACTAATTTGGTCCATTACTTTTTCTACATCAGTGCTGTTAGGCGATGCTGCCAGAGCCAACGTAGTGTCAGGCAGGAATGCCGATGTATTCATCAAGTCATGGGGAGGGAAATATGGGACAGCTTCATTAGTTGTTGGTCTTATACCCATACGAGTTAAAGCAAGTATGACGATAAAGTAAACTGGTAACAGCACCTCCTATAAAAACAGACAATGAGAAGAACATATATGCATGAATATTCATGTTACTTTCATAGGCAGAAATCCACATACATATGTTTTATTGTTTTCTCCAGAAACTTAACAAAATAAAATAAAGATAATAATATTAATTATAGTAAATGAGTTAATTATTCACTTGGTTTTAATTTTACTATTTTTGCTAATAAATATAAGTAAAATCCAGAGAACATGCTCAATACAGCATAGTGAAGTTAGGTGTGCCCTTAGTAAGTAAAAATTTAAAAAATAATCTAGTTACTTTTGACAAAAGTATTCACTAAAATTAGAGAACAAATGTGACTTAATAAATATACCCAGGTATATACATATTAAATATTGAAGCAATGGGGCTTGCCATTTTTGAAAAGAAACCGAAAATAGCACTTTTTACCATAAATGATAAAAATATTTATCAAAATTAGAGATGCCAAACAAAAATATTTGTTCTAACTAGTTTTAAAAGTTTCATTTAACATTACTAAATAAAAGATGATTTTTTTTATACATTATCTCCATTGCCTTAAAGCCAAGTGTTGCATAGCGCAGCCATTTAGCTTCGGTAAATTTTATATATTCCTGTTTATTGGACTTACGCAACCTGTATTTTTAAAATATCCTATTATAGACTAGACTAGCCTAGCCATGCAATAGGAGCTGCTAAAATATTGTAAAAATCCCAGGCCATTCTAGCTGCAGTTCTGTAGCTCGCTTGGTTTCGCTGTCGGTTATTTTGTTCGTCGTGGTGTTAACGCGAAACCCATTCACAATGACACATCTACAATGGAACTTGACCATACACAAGTAAACGCAGTCACGAACACCATGACGTTGAACTTACTTGTATAGTTAGCTTATACATCCTCTTTTTAAGCAGAAAGTTGCGATAGACGAGCCATTTTGTTTGTTGCCGCAATGATCCACCCATGTTTGCAGTGAGTGACGACGATCGACTCAGTTTGTCTGTTATTAGCAGTGTGCCGCGTTTACCAGCAGGCTACCCTGACTGATTTGATATCGGCCGTTGTACGTTCGCTTTATATGCCGTAACAACGGTCACATGACATCTCAAAGGCACGGGTTTTCTCACATGACAACAAGTCATTCAATCGTCAGGTTAAGGTAAACCATGGAGGTAAACTGACCCAATTTAACTGACCGTGATCTGTACAATGCGCTTGCGCGGAGTCAAGATCGCAGGGTAGGTTTGGGCGCTAATGACAGACCTGCAAACAGCCTCCTCTGTTGTGTTTTTTTTCAATAAAATATTATGTAAGTTACCGCGAAGGCCAGGTATACCCTTGCAGAGATTCCCTCGCTATTAATATTAATGAGCATTTCAATGACGTCACAGATCGCGTAATTTACATATAACAGGATTGGATTGGTGGAGAAATATAGGCTGCGTTGCTCCCTGACCCAAGCCTGAGGAAACCTTCGGGGTTGCCGAATATATAACTGAACTTTCCGGCTTTCACGTCGTCGATCTGAATCTCGTCGCCGCCACCGATGTAGACCGCTTTAAATTCAGACCGCGTTCCGCCATTTTCTGTAGCTGTATTGACACACTATATCTTCAGAAAGTACAGCAATGAGGTCACGAAGGGATGGACCATTAGAATTTTTTTTACAATCCAAATTTCTTATGTTTACATTATTTTTTTTATTTTTTACAAAATCCAACTTCTATTATTATTTGTTATGGATACCTGGTTACGCATTGTCTTAACATACAGCAGTGTGGAAATTCTATATCCTGCTGGTTACTACCTTATACTAAAATATGTTTGGACAAATTCCCACTTCCGGTCCGGTTAGACTTAAAATACTCCACAAATATTCACTTTTGAGATATAATTTTTGGTATGTGTTAGTTTTTGGATATTTCATCTTCGTCGTTCTGTACTTCGTTTAGTAATTCGAACTTCTCAGTTTGCGTAAAAAGGGGGAGTTTCGCGATTTCTACATCGAAAATGCCTTTGCTTCATTATTTGCTGAGGGAAGATCGCTTAGGTACTAGTATGTGCTCTGTAACTTGCAGCACATGAACCTAAAAACGTTAGGTAATCAAACAAAAATGACGTAGTACTAAAGTCCAAAAAGTACGTTCAAGGTCTGCATTTTTTCGTAGCATAAAAACAATTTGCTCCCTCGCTTATTGTGACACGTACCCTCAAATCAACTGATTTCCATTCCCCTCAAGAGTCAAAATGGTATATGCCTCCATTTTACGCCACGACTCGAAAAAGTTTTTTTTGCTTGACGTGTTCATTGGCCTTCAATTATGTTTTAGTGGCTGTCACTGTTGCATTCTGAGTCTTACTCATAACAAAAATTCACGTAGCTATCGCCGAGAGAACTTGAACAAATTTCCAACCAAAGCAAATTTGCATATTGGACATCACATACAACTACATGTACAATATTTAAACCTCAGCAGGGAAATTCACTCGCATTATATAGCATTATATTGCGTTCGCCATGCTAGGCAATCAATGTATTTGCACTAAAGAACGTTCAAGATCTGAAACGGTTTTACCCTGGCTTACTAAAATTAAAATATTATTGGGGTCGCAAATCACCGTCGCTCACCGCCATGGTAAGTAGTCGCTCACCTCTTAGTTATATTGTCGTCCAAGTCATTGACATCCCAAATTTTGGTTCCCGGGCGCTACTAATAAATAAGATGTCACCACTGGGTCGAATCAATGAAATATATCACCCTATATCTTTTTTGTTTTGACCTCGACAATTTTTTGCTCAGAAAGGCATTCACGCTAAATATTGGATTTGGTAATTACCGTAAAAATCATATTTGAGGCCACAGCTTTAATAGAAGCCGCACCGCAACTTGGGACATTGTTTCATGTTGAAATTGACAAGTTTTGATCCCTGGAAAAAGTCTGCAATATAAGCCGCACCCCAAACTTTCACAAACCAAACAGCCACCACATATTTCAGAAAAAGATATACCATTTAATTTTAAATTAAGGCATAATTTTTCGAACATTTCAATGATTCCTGACGCTTAGACTAGAGTCTAATTTAGTCATTGACGCTTATTCCAGAGTACAGGTATATTGTGGGTAGCGTGAATGGGTAAACTGCGTTTCGACAATGAGCTGTTATTATCATCAAAAGTGTTAAATTCTTCTTCAATGCTCAGCTTATCTTTCGAAAACAACTAATTTCTTGATTTAAAAAAAAAATCATGCCGTTTTCCCATCAAAATCAAAGCCAAACGATCGCACTACAACTACTGTAAATCTCTTCCGCATTTCGTTTACCCACAGGGAGCCCAGGAACTATAATCAACTGTAATACGCAGTCTCTATGAGCGGGGGGGGGGGGTATCGGCTGGTATCTAGTGTAAGAAATAGACAAGGGATGAAGGCTCCAGCCAGCTCACATTTTTTAAACTCGAAAAAACAGACGAAAAGAATAAAAAATAAAATCTAAAAAAAATACCAGGTTGAAGAATATTAGTTGCTCCTTCGAATTTCGCCAAAGCCTTACCTACATTTTACCGATATCTGCAGAATAAATCAAGAAAACTACACAAATTGACTCCATTTAGGAATTCCTAACGGTAAGTCCGTACGCACGACACCGTTGGAGGCGTGGCCTGTTCAGCATTTGTCAACAACCAATCACAAGACTGGTTACGAACCAGTTGAGCAAGGCTAACCGAGTCGTGACCTCGATGTGGTTCGTAAATAAAACATACATGCACTGTTAACGTTGTTGCTGTGATATTCATTCATATATATATTGTCATTAACATCAGCTGAATGCCAAGGTCATTACTTCAGCGATATAATATCGTTATATATTCGGGGGGGGGGGATAAGCTGGTTACATATTTATTTAGTTAGTTATTTTTTTTATTCATTTATTTATTTATTTGTTCTCCACGTCACGTGTCGTGGCACTATTTACCTATAATTTGATGTGATCACATTTTAATCTAAAAAAGTCACTTTTTGGTAGTTATTCCAAATGTGGGACGGCGAAAGAAGTCGCTGTAATTGACTTCTTGACTGAAAAATAAACTTTACAATTAAACATAACATGACAATTCGATGTTTATCCGACAAATACAACTATGGGCAGTGAGGGCGCTGTGCTAATTTCCGTAAAAGATTTTGATATATGTTTTTGATCCATTATAGCTAGAACGGGGTTTATGAACATATTTTGAAATTCAGTCTATTATCATTTGGAGAGATAAAATTGTGTCATCTGATTAATTATCATTATTATTATTATTAACATTGCCCTTCAATTTTTTTCGATTCTTGAAATTCCATAGAATTCAATTGATATTCTATAAAATTCAATGGATACATATCAAGTGTATTGATGGAATTGTATCCGATTTTACATCAATGTACACTAAAACACCACGAAACGTGTCCTTACATTACTGAACAAAACAAGCCTACCTTTTTATAAAACATTGACTTCTGATGGGTGTCGGCATCCAAGCGCAAAAAAAACGCCACTTATCGAGGGCCGCAATTTATTAAGGACGGACAGACTGGACAACTTTTCATTTAACTGTCACCAGTCATTAGAGACAGACAAAGTTTTTCCGGTTGTACATTAAAAGCGCATTGCGAGTATTGAGCAATGGAAGGACACTTACTATTTGAACGATAACAATCAAGGAATGATCTGTATAGGTTTCATAGGCCAAACAATCAAGTAAATGTGTGCATGATGGAATAATAAGTCCGCACTACTAATATGTGGCACAATTATTTCATTCATCGCACGATAAATATGTTTTCCAGCTTTTTAAACGAACCCATAAGAGGCTATTTTGGTGGCCAACGAAATACGAACCAGTGTTTTGCAACACTATTCGCACTGGCTACCGGGTTGACACTCATGTTGATCAGGCAGTTTTCAATATATTGTTGTGTACAACTCTCATAAAAAGAATTTGAGAAAATGGCAAATTTATTTTTAGTACAACTGTCAAAAATTAAAATGACTCCTGTTTATGCACAATTTCTTGTCATTGAGGGCGCACTTCAGGAGATACAACTTAGCGAATGTTACAGTTTTATGATTTTCATTGTTCAAAACACTCAGAATTCGTCTTTAAAATCTGAAACTGTGTACCAGACTGGATTTTATTTTTCTAGCTGACGTGACTGTAAAAATGTATTCGTATGGCTTTAGTGACATTCATGTTTTTTATTTATTTCTTTAATCGTCATAAAATTGCAAAATCATTTTAATACGTTTTAAAATATACCTTTGTGTGAAGTTATATATGTAATATATCAATTTGGACAGTGGCATTAAGGTAGTGCATACTGTGAAGTAGTTTACTCAGTCTGTTTTTGAGCAATAATAACATTGTTGACAGGTGTATCATTTGAATCCACACACACCCAACTCTACTGAACTCTGTATTTACAAGTCCATGGCATAACAAAGTTAAGTCAATGAAAAATATTAATTCAATCATGTAAAATTATTACAAATTAAAATACTATAGTAAAAGTGTGATGGTAGCAATTATCCAATAACTACCTCCACTGTTAATTCAATCCTTCAGAATTGAAATCCGTCTCTGATTGTGATTAGTATCATAGTATGTTGACAAGAAAAGATATAGTGAGATGGCAACAATTTTCGACATTGTGAAATGCTTTCAGCCGATTTTGACAAGTGAATTCATAAATATATTAAGAATATCTCATAAACAATTGTATTCCATTTGCACACCAATGACAATTTTCATAATTATCTTTTGTCTTTGATAAAAAAAAGAATATTTATAAATCATCAGTTTACATTAATAGTTGGACTGAATAATTAATTATGCAACACATGTAATCACGCAAACAAACATTGCTGGAAATACAGTGCTCTTCATTTTCTGGATATGCTATTGTGATTATACAGATTTTTAACATTAGAATATCTCCATTAAGTTAGAATATGACAATGTTAACAATATCGATCGTTTTAATGAAAACGTACGATTTGAAATACCTGTTTTATAAAACATAGTGCAAGAACTGATAGCTTGCCCATTTTGATAGAAAGAATGAATTTGAAGGCACTTCAAGGGTGCAAGTGTATTATCCAGATTATTTGAGGGGGCAACAATGTGTAATCCAGCATTATAACTACCGTACTAGTATGTAAATATAAAATAGCTCCAAAATTGAACGAATACAACTTGATACTAGTCAGGAAATACTCGCTAACTATGCTGCTCTACTGACAAACTAGTCTTGAGAGAGGGAGAAACTGCAGACACTTTTACATCTGATAACAATACACATGTGAATACACTCTGCTGTTGAGAAGGAGGTGTTACTGAACTTTGTAGGAAACCTTCACAATTAATTATAAAACAAAAAAATGTATTGTAAATGCAAATGATAACACTACAAAAATCCACATGCAATTATGTTGAAGAGGTCTGCTATTGGGAAGATGTCATCGAACTTTGTAAGATACCTTTACATCTTATTATAAAAAACAGGCCATTACAAAGTATATCTGAGTATACAAAAGTAACAAACAGTTCTACCCTAGTATATGGAAAGTGCTAACTAATATTTTCAAGCATTTAAACACTGTAACAGTAAAATGACAATGACCTATCACAATAGAAAAATGTGTGATTCAAATTTACAACGTGATTCATAATTCTTAACTGTATTTACATCAATGCTGTCTGTACCAAATCTAATAATATGGCAGAACCCCACGCCCTCCCCGTGAATTTCGTTGCGTATGGAAGTTATTTTCACGAGTGATGCGGTGTATCCTGCGGCCGTACTTTCACAAGCGAAGCGATTGAAAGTACAGCAGAATACACAGCATCTCTAGACGACCGATGTCGCTGAGCTGCACGCTACAACTTCGTTTGTCACGTTGCTTGCTGGTCATGAGTTGAATGAGTCTTGGTTACCGGTTAAAATGTTACTCAGTTGGCGTTAATAATCTTTATTTGGAACTGAGTAACGCCGGGACGTCGTCAGCAGAAACCTCCTGGTATCTCGATGTCGACGGTTGCGGCTCCATAGTAATCGCTGATTTTACTGCGGGTGGATGTTTCGAGAGCCCTTCAAGGTTTATAAAACTCGATTTGAACCGGATATAAATAACAGACGAAAATGTGTTTACAAATTAAAATAAAAAAAATAGTTCGGTAGCAAATACCATGTTTATTTGCATATCGATCGTGAAAATACCGAAAACATTATTGCATGGATGATATGCAAATTAATTTTAGTCAAAATAAATGACTGCTTAAAAGTACCATTACTGTTGTTCAAATTTCATTTCCCGCGGCAAGTATACTCATGTACCCCAAGGGAGAAATATCGTACTTCTGAATATTGTTTATTTCTGCTATGTTTCGAAAAACGGTACTCCTGAAGGGACTACTTTGTTTGCTCTCAGATCTCCTTTGCATATCAGGTGTGGAAATACCGATTTTGATTTCAGGGACGAATCAAAAGAAACTGCAGTACATATGTAATAATGGTTTACATACATGGAACTTCAAATCATTCTGTATTCCCATATAAGAGTAGATTAACCATGTACATTGTTGAACTTCCCAAGCTCAGTTGTCAATAGAACGTGTCAAACGACAACGACGACAATGATGAGACAGACATTTTCTTCACATGTACCTTTCTCATCAATAATGGTTGGCAAGATTTCCAAATTTGAGAATTATCAGATAAAAATTGTTTAAGTTATAATTGCTACCACAACAACGTGATACTTCATTTCATCAATACTTTGCAAAAATAAACAAGCAAATCATACCACAATTGAACTTTTTTATAAAATTTTATAATCACTAATATGATATCCAAGTTTAAAAGAGATTGTTATTTCATTTGTAACATTCCCGACGGCTGTTATCATGCACTGCAACGCACGTGGAAGATATCCAATGTTTGTTCACATTTGTAACAATCGTTTAAACCACCAGTCCATAATCTGTTCGCGCTAAGAAATTCTGTCCACTTTCATCTGCAAAATCCCCTATATGAGAGTGTTTCTATTTTATTTACCTGTGAGCGTCGTCGATTACCAACTCATTACCCGCACAGTTGATTTCTTCCTACCTAAGCGAACCTTTCTTTTCTAGCGTACCTTTCTTCCCGAGCGTACCCTTCTTCCCAAACGTAACCACAAGAAACATAATTAACGACGGGGATGACAGCGCCGACGACAACAACGAGACAGACATTTCCCTTCATATGTAGTTCCCTTCATTAACATTACAGCCAAGCTAAAGGCACAGAGTCTCGTTTTGTCGATATTAACCAATTGTTTCCAAAATCATTACGGTTGTTGATGTGGTTTGAAGAACTTATTGCTCACGTGTTATATTACACTACAATACAAACCATTAAAATGAAGTTAAGAGGTCACATGTTTCTAACGAACTTTTTTGCATATTTAAGACCAGGTAATCGATAACATTTGTAGTATATGTAACCCTGTGACTTATTCATTTAGTTTATTTTAATGCAAAAAAACACACATTTTGTAACTGGGTGAACTGCAACGTATCTCTTGCTTTTTGGTAGTTTGTCTTGTACTTTTAGATTCAAACAAACGACCGTCTTTATTTAGCCCACATACATACAATTAATACTCAGACCAAATAATACCCAACACGTTTGTAATGAAATAAGTACTAGTAGTTTAATTCCATTATGCATAGATATATGATATACAAGGTATAATGCTATTATTGATGACAAGATTATGTAACATCAACAAATCCAGAGCGTTGTGTTCCCGTTGTAAGAACTTTATTGACCGACTGCTGCATATCGTTGGGATGTTCGCTGATTGTCATGGTCGGCGTAGCAGCGTCATGACAACCACCAGTTCTGAAGTTTGCTCAATATATACTTCCGCTATAATTAAGGAATAAAAGACGATGCGCTGCTCATTATTGTGTGATAACGAACTAAGTACGAGGATGTGTGCAATTATTTAAGCGAACATCCCTGTTCGATCCTTGTTATTACGCTAGGTAAGAAAGGCACGCTCGGGTAGAAAGGTACGCTCGGGTCGAAAGGTACGCTCGGGAAGAAAGGTACGCTAGGGAAGAAAGGTACGCTCGGGTAGAAAGGTACGCTAGGGAAGAAGGGTACGTTCGGGGAAGAAAGGTACGTTCGGGGAAGAAAGGTACGCTCGGGAAGAAAGGTACGCTCGGGTAGAAAGGTACGCTCGGGTAGAAAGTACGCTCGGGTGGAAAGGTACGTTCGGGTAGAAAGGTACGCTCGGGAAGAAACGTACTTTCGGGAAGAAAGAAATCAACTGTGTGGTTAATAAGTT
Source organism: Saccoglossus kowalevskii (assembly GCF_978046115.1). NCBI lineage: Eukaryota > Metazoa > Hemichordata > Enteropneusta > Harrimaniidae > Saccoglossus > Saccoglossus kowalevskii. The sequence continues at coordinate 6,869,526 of NC_140648.1, read as the reverse complement.
GGTAATCGACGACGCTCACACGTGAATAAAATAAAAACACTTTCATATAGGGGGTTTTGCAGTGAAAAGAATTTCTTAGCGTGAACAGATTATGATGGGCTGGTTGTTTAAATGATTGTTACAAATATGAACAAACATTGGATATCTTCCACGTGCGTTGCAGTGCCTGGTACTACAATGCATAACAGCCGTCGGGAAGTGTTACAAATGAAACGGCTGATTTAGAAATGTTTTTGTTTTTTTTTCGGACATCACAAATTGTTTCGAATCGAAAACGGCTCCGATTCTCCGATTACTTGACTGCCAGTTTTCAGAGACTGGCCGTGGAGCATTAATTCTTTTAAAACGTCAGTAGTTATGTTATTCATAAAACAATTTCCAAATTTGTTTTAAATATTCTGTATATTCTTAGTTAAATTTTTCAGCAAATCGTTTAAATCCAATTCTCAGGTGTATCAAGTATTGTAATCGTTTCAATTAGTCGCATTTGTATTTTATTGTATGTTTGTTCTGTGCACATCTTAATATCTCATTGACTTACGGAAGCTGATATTATTTAAATTATCATTGAAGTTTCTATGCACACTTAAAAAGTATAAAAGAGGATGTCAACTTCGTCTTGAATTTTGTTATATTAAACCTGTATACGTTCCCAAAACCTATTTTGAATGGTCATGTATTTTCACTGTGATAAGAAAATCATGGTAAATAAATAACAATTATTTTTACGAACATATAAAGATTTTAACTGTTGACCAAAGCAAGGTGCCTTGTCCCTGTATGCAGACGCACACAACGCCTTAAATCGGCCCTGCACAGACGACTCGAAATGGTGTGTCATAAACAAGATGGAAGCGCACAAGGCTAACTGAAACACTGGACGGCAGTAGAAGAGCATCATTAAGCAGTACGATGTCCAACTGATATAAGGTTTCAAAACATTTATGATTGGTAACTTTGGAAACAATATAAAGAAGGGGAGTAATAACACTGACGCAGTCAGCACGCAGTGCTCATTAAGCTCAGAGCTTTGTCAACACCGTTTGCTAGTCACGATTATGATGTTTTCCCCCTTAAGGTAGAAGCCTACTTATATTTTTTGAGAAATTTGGTCATAAATCGCATGGCAATGTTCATAGGTTTATTATGTAAAATTATGAAGCTATTGTCCCATGGCACCATAAAATAGCATTCTATTGTGTGTTACAGTGACGTATTTTGAGAAACTTGTACTACATTTTTATTCAAAAATAGCTATTTTTAGAACAATTCCATAGAGCGCAATGTTAAACAAAAATTGCATTTTTCAACACTTTTTAAAACCCAGATTTTTGAAAAAATTCAGGAAAACAAAAAGTAGGCCATCATTAACAATATATTATTTTTTCAGCCTATGTCACCAGCCTACAATTTGAGATATGGCATAATATCTCTGCCATAGGAACCTATGGTAAAAGCACTATAATATAGTCCAGTCAATTTATGGTTTGACCCATGACAAATTGCAACAGAAATAATTTCTTCACAGTACATTCCAGGGAGGTGCCTAGATTGACATACTAAAAGTCTAGGAAAATCTAGGCTTCGGAAATATACCTAATTTGCATATATTCAAAATGGCCGTTTGGTGCATTTTTACAACATGGAAAATATAACAATTAGGACATATCTTTAATTCTAGATGACATTTTTTAGATATTCAAGTTGCTGCGATATGGTTTGGTGTGTGTGATTGTGAAACATTTGATTGATTAACAACCATTTGCATAAATCCAATATGGCCGTCAAAATAGTATCATTTAAATATGCAACCTCGGGCGACCCCTCGGAGTCTGTTCCTCTTAATGACTCCAAAAGCCACGCCATCGGGTGAGGGGGGACTGTCACTTCCGGGATCCAGAGTCCTGCATTCGGTATTGCTTTGGATCCCGCCGAGTGATGGACGTAGGGGCAACGCATAGACGGTGTTGATGGGCGGACCTTGGTCCCCCGTGGGGTAGAGGCCTAAGTCCTTAGGGTAGGTAAATTTTATGCTCAACCTTTTCCACCTGACCAAGCGCTATCCAATCAGGTAGTGTCTGAGGCCGTAGCCAGCAGAGTCTGGAGTCAAATCTCGCGTTCTGATCGGATCCTTCCGTTCCTTCCCCAACCCTGGTACCACGATTTTTTTGGTTCAGTGGGGCAGGCAAAATGGGTGGCCGCATTTATCAAATATTTTGACCGGTTATTCGGAAAAATCCATGCATTGACTGCAGAGTGGTGACCCTCAACCTTCGAGTTGTGGCCAGCCCACTGAAACGAATTGTTTCGCGCCGCCAGCACTCTGAAGTCTCAATGGCGGAACGCACCAGCCTCCTAGACCCAAAGACCAGTTGGTACAGGTGGGACCTGCGAGCCAATTTGGGCAAGCTGAGAAAACATAACGACCAAAGTCAGCACCCACTGGCCAGAAGTGGCCAGGAGGCAAGGTTCCCAGCTCTTCTGGGGAAGGGAAGAGTGGCGATGGTGTTGGTCCCCCCCTCTTCCTCTGGGGTCGCCTACCCAGCTCGCAGGGGAAGCAGGTTCGATGCTTCTACATGTGGCAAGGGGGGTGGGTATATGTTCGGCAGAAGGCTGAGTCAGAACCTATCGACTTCTACAGGCCTCGTGAGATCACCCAGATGTGGAACCGCCGAACCCACAAATTTCTATGGCACTCATTGCGCCAGTGTATTCCAATTTGGAGGCAGCGCGTAACCGATCCCTTGACTCTCCAGGTGGCGATACACAGTTACAATATCCCGCTGCAATCTCCACCCCCCTGGCACCAGCCCCCATTCGAGGCACTACCAGGGGATCCCCACAAAGCGAGAGCAATTGGACAGGAGGTAGATAGTTTGCTTACAAAGGCCGCTATACGCAGGATAGGGCACTCGTCATTAAGTTCGGGCTTCTACTCGCGAGTATTGGTGGTTTCAAAGACTATAACTGAGACTACAGGTGGCTGTGCCGCATGGATATAAGCAGACCAAATCAATATGAGCTTCCTGGAAACTCCAAGCACCATATTATTCTCCGTGCTCTGTTTCTACTGGTTAGCCTCGCTAGATTTGAGCTATACTTCGTCCAGTTGGGCCAAGTAGTCGAGTGCAGGGTGCTCCCCTTGAGGTTTTGCAGGGCTTCATATGTATTCACCTGATTGAGGAAACAGGTGGTGCTACTGCTGTGCTGGTACACATCACAACGATACACATCAACGTGTACCTAGATGGCTGGTTGCTACACAACCCAACAAGGGGTTAGTCAAGCAGTAAGGCTAACACCAGATTTTCTAGACCAGTTGTGCTTCATAGTAAATCAATCAAATCCCACCCTCAGCCAACACAACAGTTGGTGTTCCTGACCAGGGAGTTCGACACAGAGGTGGGCTTGGTACGGTCACCTCAGGCCTATTGCCTAAATGACCTAGCTGAATGCCTAGTCAGCATTCCTTCTGTGTCTCTCCGAGATGTAATGCGAATCACCGGAATGATGTTAGCGGTTCGCAGGGTAGTTCCCCCAGGCCGTGTTATGCAGCCGCCCATTATAGCACACTTTTGTTGCAACACCGGGAACTGGAGAGGTGAGTAACACTCTCGGACCAAGTGAAGAATGCCTTGCCCTGGTGTTCGGCAATTGCCAACCTCAGGCAGGGGGTTTCCTTGGACCCACTCGCAACGGCTGTGACTCTGGAAACGGATACCTCCCTCACATGTTGGGGAGCGCACCTATTGCACCAACAAGCCCAATGGAAAATATGACCCCTGCATTAGATCGGTGGTCTCCTATAGCTACAAGGAGGGGGACCAGATCCCCATCATTGTCAGTCCTAGCAGAGAAATCTCTCCTTTAGTACCTGGAATACAATGTGGAGATGGCCGCACACCACCTTCTAGAGGCGAGAAACAGTCAAGCGGATGGCCTCTCATGATGGCTCCATCTCCAGAACACAGAGTGGCGGATACCCCAATGGGTAACCTTCAGACAGTGGGACGGTCCAATGTTAGACCTATTACCCACACCCCGGAACACCAAGCTACTGACGTACACAACATTCATGCCGATGCCAGGAGCCTTTGTCGACCCCCGTGAACTGTGGGGTATAATGATACGCTTCAGTTGAACTTGATGGCAGAATAAAACAGTCAATGTGGATGCAAAACACGGTATGGTTTATTGCTGGATAAACTGGCATAGAAACATGTAACACATGAATAAGGAGCCCCGAAACTCCGAAACTAGCCCTTTATATAGGTGCGTATCGAACGTGAGAGAAAACACGTAAGCGGGAAATACAAAATGTAAGTACGCGGGAGAAAAAGATACAATACAGAGTAAAATGATTGGCTGAAATTAAATGATTCTAATTGGTCGAGAATTACTCAGAGGAATCCTTCATGCGAAAGGTAAACAAATTAACTATAGCGAAATGACATGTAATAATAATAATAATAGCAATATAAAACGAATACAAATATATATTATGAATCTCTGACATTCTCCCGACTTTGAGAAAAAGTACACATTCAGGAATAATATATAATATATATGAGAATAAACGAATAACGATTGATAAAAGAGTTCACTAATAATTATTAGTTCATTTTTTCAAGTTCAGGGGAACACAAATTGAACTTGTAAACTTCTGATCTAGTGTGATTTTCACTAAAGTTCAGATAAAATCTTTGAGTCTGACATTGGCGGCAGCTGCGGCGTCACGATGTGATCTGCATTGTGGCAATGGTGTGTCATCATCTGTACTTCCACTGGTAGACATGTTGATTTCATCATGCATGTTAGTGATACCATCTGTGGCAGTGGGTTGCATTGTGTCATCGCTGGATGTCAATTCTTTCGATACAATTTCTAGCGGGAACAATTTATGAATAGGGCGGGACATATGACCATCGACGCCAGAATTGTATGTGTAGACGAACTAAATGTTCATAGCGTTTGTTGACTTTCGTATGACTGTCATAATCGGGGTCATAGAGTTCATCATCTGTAATGTTTATGTACGGTAACTGTGTCAATGGCCGGCCGTTGAGCAGATGAGACGGTGTCAAACTGACGTTGTCTTCGATGCTGGAAGACACGTATGTTAATGAACGATCATTAACAGTAGCTTCGATTTCGGTAACTATGGTAGAAAGTTCATCAAAGGTGATCAGCGCACGGCCCAATACCTTTTTGATGGCGTTCTTGGTTATGCCGATTAACCTTTCCCAGAATCCTCCGAACCATGGAGCTCGTTTCGGGATGAACGTCCACTCGACGCGATGCGAAGCGAGATATTCGTGAACTTCTGAAGTATCGAGTAGATTGCGTATTTCTTCCGCGGCGGATATATAAGTCAGACAACATACGACTGGGTAGTGAACGTCTTGCAGCGAAGCGACGAAAAGCGTGTAGAAATGTCTTTGTTGACAGGTCGGGTATAACTTCCAAATGGACAGCGCGTGTCACTGCACAAGTGAATAAGCAAACGTAGGCTTTATTTCTTTTTCCATCAGGTGTTTTGGTTATGAGACTTCCAGTGAAGTCAACTCCACACACGGCGAATGGGGGCATCATATTTACGCGTTATGATGGTAGCGGTGCTTGAACGGGGTTGGAAAACGGTTTTCCATCGACCTTGCGACACGTCACACAACTTCTCAGTATACTCTGTACAACCTGGCGTATTTTGGGTATCCAGTGTTGTTGCCGAATCTGGGTCACTGTAGACTGGACACCAGAATGTTTATTTAGTTCGTGTGCTTTCATCACAATTAGTCGTGTATATGCATGGTATGATGGTAACAGTATCGGGTATTTCGTCACATAGTCAAGTGGCGCGTTGTGGATACGACTTCCACAGTGAAGTATTTCCTTCTCGTCTAGAAATAAGTTCAATTGACGAATGAGCGGTCCGAACTTGCGTCGTTGTTCGCGTAACGCCTGGATAGTATCCCCGTAATGTTCAGATTGGACATTTCTTGTCCACAGAAGTTCAGCGTTCTTAAGTTCTGTTGATGTGATTGTATCATTGTTATTGTCCGAGTTTGGCTGGCGAGTGATTTGTTTTATACGGTTAACAAATCGCAGTATGTAGACGGTCACACGCAACAGTTTATCGAGTGAATTGTACCTGGAAATGTCAATAATACGTTGAACGCCGCAGTTGTCACTTTCATCAGTCACTTGACGAGCGGTTTGTGCGTTGATGACTGGCGAAGTAGTATCCGGGTTGACGAGGTCGTCATCTTCCTTCGTGATGTTGACATGTAGTTGAGTAGCATTGTTTACATCCCATGTTGGCCACATTTGTTGATCTGGTAACCATGACGGCCCATAATTCCATTTGGGGTTTGAACGAAGGTCATTAGCTGATATACCTCTTAGTAAGTCCGTGGGGTTGTCCACGGTTGGACAGTATTTATAATCTTGTGTGAAGTCGCGTATTTCTTGCACTCTATTTTGAACAAATACTGGCAACTTCTTACTGCTATTAATCCAATGCAAGGTCGCTTGACTGTCGGACCACAGGAAATATTCAGTTATATTGAATTTGTCCGATAAAGCATTCAGTATGAGTTTACCGAGTCTCGTAGCGATCAGTGCAGCCATTAATTCCAATTTCGGCAGAGATAATTCCGATTTAGGGGCGACTCGTGTCTTTGACATGACAAGAGCCGTTTCGTGCTGGCGACGGAGAAACACAACAGCACCATACGCGGAAGTGCTCGCGTCTGCAAAAGTGTGCATTTGATAGGTATCACCTGGAGAAGTCTTGTCAAAATATTTCCGGTTGATTTGATTATCACGAGCAGCGGTTAAATCCTCAGCAATTAAGATCCATTGTTCGTAAAGTTCAGGACTTAGTGGTTCATCCCACTCCAATTTCAACTTCCACAAAAGTTGAATAAATAGTTTGGCGCGTACCAATACCGGTGAAATTAATCCAAGCGGGTCGTATACACTCGCTGTGAAACTTACAATGTCACGTTTTGTAATAAACAACGCGACTTGAGGTTGACTGTTAACACGAGAATGTGTCAACACGTCGGATGTAATTATCCAACGCATACCAAGCACAGAAACTTCGTCGGCGGGCTCATATTTGTTATCTCGGGTAGCATGTTCACACAACTAAGGAGAATTTGATAACCAAGCACGTAAATTAAATCCACAAGAATTTATGAGGCTCGTAGATTCACTGTAGTATTTAACAGCATCTGCTTCCGAATAGACTCCATCAATGACATTATCGACATAGATGTTGTCTTTCATTTGATTGGCAGTATTAATATCACAGTTATTATCCAAATGAGTTTTGATCACAGCATTCAGGATAAAAGGTGAGCACACAGCACCAAACAGCACAGATTTAAATTGATACACTTTGAGTGGACTGTTGATATTGTTCACGTCTGTCAGCCACAGAAATTTGGTAAATTTCCGTTCATCAGGATGCAGTCTCACGTTAAGGAATGCTTTCTCAATATCACTACAGGCCGCAATATTGTTAGCACGGAACCTCATTAAGATGGCTGGCAAATCATTAATCACAGAAGGTCCGGTTTGGAGACAATCGTTCAAACTCGGGGAATTAGCGTTTCGGCGGCATGAACAATCGTACACAATACGAATCGGGTTGTAGTAGAGTCCTTTGCTACCGAGCGATGGGGTAGATAGTGTCCGACAGTTTTTTCATCATTGTAGACTTCTTCGATGAAGTCGCGGTTGAGTTGCTGTTCGATGATAGAGTTGTATGCGTCGAGTAACTCAGGAGACAAACGTCTGAGCATGGCGCGCGTTCGACTAACTGTGACGTCGTAATTAGTAGGCAACGGTGGGTGGTTATCACACCATGGTAATCTCGCAATGTATTTGTTGTTTTCAATTTGCAAATGAGTGTCATGATAAGTTTCAAAATCCATACGTACTTCTGCGGAGGGGTCGTCGGTCACACCGATACTTTCTAAATCTCAGAGACGCTGGAGTTTGCTGTCGAGTTGTTGCGATTCGGTAGACACGTGTAGTATGTTTACATCTGCGTTCGTTGACCTTTGACCCTTGTCAACTGGCCCTGATAATAAATATCCGAATTTGGACGAAACCGCTGTAGGACCATTGCCGCGGATAACCTTATCCCCGACGTAATTTCAATACTGGTCAGCGCCGATAAGTAAATCAATAGAGAATGATTTATCTTCTATGACTGGATGCGCAAATGTTAGTCCCCGCAAATAATCAACATGGTGAATAGATTCAATGATGTGGTTTGTCAGTTTAGTCGATATTTCGGAGATGAACAGTACGTCAATATTTGAAGTATGTCCCGACAAATCGTGTGCTGTGACACTAGCAAAGTCTAACGCTCGTGAGTGATCAGTATTGTCGCCAAATGTAGAAAGAAATACTTGTTCAGTGCGTGTAGGAGATAAGTTCAAATCGTTAGCAAACTTACGAGAGATGAATGAACGGCTTGCCCCTTCGTCGAAAAGTACGTTAACTTGTAGTGGCTGACTATTACCTACAGATATCGGAATAATAGCAGTCTTGAGAGGTACGGGACGCAGACATGTATTATTTGGCGAGTTCCTGTGGGTGTCGTTGAGTTTTGTCAATGTCACATGAACCGGTGAATTTGGATTCGTATCAGATGTTGCAACGTCCGTCGCGGGTTGGCTTTCTTGGTGTAGTGTTGAGTGGTGTCTTCGTTTACATGTACGACAGTTGAACTTAGATTTACATTCCGATGCTCGATGTCTTCCCAAACAATTGTAACAAAGTTTGTCACGTTTGACTATTTCCCAATGTTTGTTTATGTCCGTTACTACGCGACATGCAGAAGTGAAGTGTGTTTCTTTACAGTAGGTGCATTTGGCGCTGGCGTTACGCAGTTTCGGATCGCGTTTCGGAGATCGCACATTTGTATGAAATGTAGCAGTAATGTCCGGTTGATACCGTGAATTATTGATTGACGATTTGTCGAGCGGGTTCCCGGATTGGATCGCGGTTATTTCACGTAGCAGTGCTTTACGTAGATTAGGTAAACTCCAAGCATCTCCCCCGATTTCGCGAGCGATTTGCTTTCGAATGGTTGCCGGTAGTTTGTCGCGGATGATCGGAACGAGGAGGTCGCCATAAGAACGTTCCGGTTTTCCGAGTGTTTATAGACCACGGATATGTCCTTCCAGCGCGTCATAAAATCTACGCAGACTTTCGATGTCGCTGGTGGGTTGTTGTAATTGCCAGAGCGAAGTCATATGTGCCTCGGTAACTAGGTGGTCACGTCCGTATCGTTCCAAGAGCAGTTCAATAGCGTGGTGGTAGTTACCATCAGTGAGAGATAGTCCAGCAATAGTTCGTGCTGCCTCGCCCTTTAGCATGGTGCGTAGGTAGGTGAACTTTTGTACGTTGCTGAGAGAGTCGTCATAATGAATCGAAGATCTGAAAATGTCATAAAAGCTAGCCCATTCCAGTACGTCACCTTCAAACTGTGGTAGGACGATCTTGGGTAGCGAGACGGTCTTTGTTGAGTAGGTAGACGATGTACCTGTCGATGAGGTGCCTCTAGATGAGTTGGCGGACGTGATGCTTGCGGTGTCAAGTAGCGGTTCGTTTTCTGTCTTCATCTTGTTAATGAAAACGTTCAGAGCGTGATTCTTGCAGAATACGTCGTCAGTATATTCGGAGCTCTCTTCGCTGACTGAATCAAATAGTGCTTCTTCAGTGAGTTCGAGAATTTGTTCTTCGAGCGTGATGAGCGTTGCATAGCGGTCGGTCAGGAGAGAGTGGAGCGCGACGAGTTGTTCAATCTCTGTAAGCTTATTTTCCCGGCCTTCCGCGGCGGCGATTTGTTTCTTCTGGGTTTCGGCTTTGTTGAAAAGTCGTGTGAGCTGCCCTTGTTGGCTCCTTCGCTTCAATTTCAGCTTTGCCAATGCGTTTGTCGTCTCCACTGCTTGGGCATCAGCAGCGGCGTTCTGTGGTGGCTGTTCTTCTGACATCGTGTTGAGCTGAGATATCCTGGTCTAGGTCACCAAATTATGTGGGGTATAATGATACGCTTCAGTTGAACTTGATGGCAGAATAAAACAGTCAATGTGGATGCAAAACACGGTATGGTTTATTGCTGGATAAACAGGCATAGAAACATGTAACACATGAATAAGGAGCCCCGAAACTCCGAAACTAGCCCTTTATATAGGTGCGTATCGAACGTGAGAGAAAACACGTAAGCGGGAAATACAAAATGTAAGTATGCGAGAGAAAAAGATACAATACAGAGTAAAATGATTGGCTGAAATTAAATGATTCTAATTGGTCGAGAATTACTCAGAGGAATCCTTCATGCGAAAGGTAAACGAATTAACTATAGCGAAATGACATGTAATAATAATAATAATAGCAATATAAAACAAATACAAATATATATTATGAATCTCCGACATGAACCCACATAGACGTGTAAGCCTTTCCTCCCTTCCTGCTATTCACCGGGTACTGGAGAAACTTCAACAGAAGCGCATCTGCACTTTGACGCTGGTGGCACCCAATGGGCCAAGCAAGGTCTGGTTTCCACTACTGCTAGAAATGTTAGACGAAACACCTGGGGTGCATCAGGACTTCCAAATTTGCTGTTCCAACTGGACGGCGCACTGCCTTTGAGCCCAGCAGTGTACCACATACATGCATCAAGGCTCTTGATTGACTCACTCAGTGGGCTGCTAACATCTTGGCCAGGGCGCACAGGGATCCCACCAATACAGCCTATGCCTCGAAATGACGTACGTACACTGATTGGTGTAGTGGAAGGGAGATCCATGCCATTTCTTTGTTGGCCAGACAGCTGACTTTTTGTCCATCCAACGAAATGGACTTGTCCTTTCAGCGATTGTTGGCTATAGGTCAGCCTTGTCACTATTGGGATTCTCCGGGGACTTGGCTAGCTGATTGTCCTACCATTAGGAGACTATTAACTGTTTAATCAGAGGCATAAAGCCCGAATGAGGAAACCAACCAATTGGAACTTCTCGGTTGTGCTGGCCACTCTAAGCAGACTGCTCTTTGAGGCTCTCCGATCAGCACCACTCAAACTTTTGAGGTGGAAAACAATCTTCCTACTTACCCTCGCCTCAGGTAGGCGTCAGGCTGAACTAGGGGCCCTGTCATTCTTGAACGGGTGTGTCGTCTTTATGGACAATCAAGTCGTGATAAAGACACGAATCGGGTTTCTCGCCAGGAAGCAAATCCCAGGACGCGATCCACAACAGATCGTCATTCCTGTAATGACTGACAAGGAGGCAGCCCCTGAATTTTTCTTAAGGATAGTGTGATGCAACTGCTCCACAGACTGTCGCAGTCTCAGATGTACCTGCAGAAAGCACAACCTTGAATGTTCTGCAGATTGTGGTCAATATCGAGGATCTGGATGCACAAATGTAGTCCAGATATCTGATGAAGATAGCGATGACGATTAGCAATTAAATTTTTAAACAATAAACTTTTGGACAGAATTATAACTATTTAATACAGTTTGTTAAATCAATAACATAGTTTAAAGAGTTGAGATTTTACATTTAAGTTGTCTATTGTTTATAAAGTATAGCAGCTGATTTGTAGATCCAACCAACGTGTTTCATTCCTCTAGTTTTTCTTTTAGATGGGACGGCAATGTTGGATTCATGCAGATGAAGCATCTGTCTACCCAGGAAATCATTTATTTACATCTGTTCTGTACTGTACGATTCTGTTTAAAATATTCTAGCATTCTAGCATCTTAAACTTATTACTTATGCCACATAGAAGAAAAGCCGGAAGAGAAGTTACATTAAATAATTATATTATCGCGGCCATATTGGATTTATGCTAATTTTCAGTTACCCAATCAACACATTTAGCACTCTCATACCTTCCCTGACTCAAAACAGTACCATAGCATCATGAATTTTTAAAATACCCCATCTAGAATTAAAGATATGTCCAAATAGTTATATTTTCATGTTGTAAAAATGTGCAAAACGGCCATTTTGAATATATGCAAATTAGGTATATTTCGGAAGCCTAGATTTTCCTAGACTTTTAGTATGTCAATCTAGATACCTTTCCGAAAAGCACAGTGAAGATATTATTTCTGTTGCAATTTGTGACGGGTTGGCCCCCTTTTTTTGCTAGAATGACTGGACTAATACTGCTAAAATGGCCGCTATCCACTAAAATACAACCATGATTTTCTCGAAAATTAACCTGGTGACCCCCATTTTTTTCAAAGTCAATATTCTTGTATTGCCTGGAAGTACAATATATTAAAAAATTAAGAAATTCTGGGTTTTTGAAATCATGAGTAGGCTTCTACCTTAATTGTGTGGGCCGTTTTTTTTTTTTTTTTTTTGAGAGAGAGATTTTTCCTGACCAATCAGCTGGTCCAAACAGGATTATATATTTGTTACGTTTCACAAATGCACCTATCTGATCGTGATTGGCTGATATAGCATAATTAGACCGACTCACTAAAATGTTACATGGTGACACAGCTGTTGTGCAGGGAGCAACGATGTGCACGTACGAGATCAGTGGTTTCAATAGTAGAACTATTACATTATATTTGCATAAAATTTCGTTACGGATTGTCTTGCAGTGCTGTAATCGTTAATATTCAAACACTGGAAACGTAACTAACGCGTACTGTCGAACTAAACACTGACACAGTGCGTGGTAAATGAACGGATCTCTGAATTACAAAACGGAACTCTGTTTTTGGCATGTTAATACCTCACGAGGAGTGTTGATGGGAAAAATCAATTTGTAGAATATATAATGATAACGATGACGAAGGAGTGTAGTCTGTTCTTGACATGTGGGTACAGTGTAGCGATTAGATACCCAGTAAAAGAACACACCACCATAAATCTAGTCTTTAAAGTAAGAGTTTGGAAAGCGTTGATCAGAGAAGATACTTTGTAGATCGCTGAAACAAGACTGTGGTGAGTGTTGAGTTTTATTTATCACTCTATTATCTAGTATTCAAACATTATATGTATAACAAAAACTGAATTCTTAACCCGTCCGCGTTTTTACTGTCTAAGCTACACACATGTACGTTAACAACAATTGTACTAATGCTCGTTTCAACTACCACTTATCGGTGTTCTTTTTTTATAGTAGCAATATCTGAAGTACCGATCTAGAAATCTACCATACAGAGCCTTAATACCAGAGAGTTGGTCACTTTAGATAAATAATTAATGCACACAATTCATTAGTTATATATGATTGTATGTAGATGTTTACTCATAGATCGTATGTGTATGATGTACTTTTACAGCACGGGTATGAATTAGTAAAATACCCATATTTAATTGAGTGTCACCCTCTGGTAGTAACTCTACTTGAATGTATAACAATGAATACATATTCTAAAATACTTGATGTAAGAGAAGACTGATGGGCATGTTTTCAACATAGTTTGTTGGTAAAAAAGATTATGTGACAGAAAATATTGCGTCCAATTGTGAGTTATATTGTCAATGACGCGAAAGATAGTTTAGATTTTTTATCCAGACGCATTTTGTTAGCATTCCAGCAATCCCGGGTTACCTCGCACAATGAAATGAATTATGGTGTTTTAAACTCTGTATCGTATAACTAAAAAATACAGCAACAACGTTATGAATACGCCTCTCTGAGGTAATAACAACAACTGGTTATGAAGAATTTCAAGCTCTTCAGTCTAAGGGAATTTTATTTTACTCTCACCACCAACAACCCGTTATATATTCAAATTATTACACGATTGATCATGTCATTATAGTGATATATTCCCTCAACAGGTTGAATTTATGCTGACACTAAATAGATGAAATAAAACTAACCTCTCTAACCACGGATCACACAGTCCAGCAAATTACGTACTTCGATTCGAACTGGCACGAAAAAAAATACATCGATAAAGACTTCCGATGACGCTAATGCACTTGATCTTCAATACCTTCGGGTTAGGGTTAGTGATACTCTATTAAATAATTTGTTTATACATTTATGTTTGTTTCTCAGACTGGTACATTTTCAAACCGACGAGCGAGTATTCATTAAGTATGGCCACCACGGAAGAAACTAAGTCTCTTTTTGACAAGTTGATGCACGACCAAGAGAAGACAAGTAAACGATGTTTTTGCTTCCAGGCCATATACTCTCTTCGTGGGGTGATACTTGCCTTAGTTACCGGGATTCTATTTGCCTCTGCCACTACCATGGTAACGCTTGCGGAACGTCGAAATGTTCATGTATTTCAGATCTGCGTCATCGCGTATGCATGTTTATTTGTTATTTCCGCAATCCTGTCATGTGTGATACGTACACAGCTTTGTACCCAGGGAAAAAGAGACACGGCTATAATGATGGTAATGGGAGTCACTCGGTGGTCGTCGATCGTATTAGCGTACTACGCGTTTGAGTATACACAAGTAGGAAACGTAACGGCGGTTGTGCGTGGCATTACGCCGGTGCTAACATCTGTTTTAGCGTTCATGTTTTTACACGAAACAGTTACCATTGCAGAAATCGTGATAACCACTATAAGTATCATCGGGGTATTACTGGTAGCGGCGCCTTCCTTTATCTTCAAATACACCAATGTCAATGGGTATGATTTCCAGTTCCCCCCCGACGAGGCAAAACCGGTTATTGGGTACACTCTTGCTATCGCCTGTGGCATTATATTCTCACTAACTTGTCTGTTTGCCAGATCATTGCCCAAGGATGGTTCTGCTGCCTGCCGATTTATTTATGATAGTTTAGTTGGTTTTATTCTCTCCGTTATATTCTTATATACATTGTCACCGGAACCACCCGTGTGGTCAATGTCTACATTGGATGCCATGTCATTCACTGCGTATTCCGTACTAGACGCAATCGCCATTTTCACGCTCTATGTTAGTTTTCAATTCGAGCTCGCCTCTACCGTGTCTATGTTATTGAACATTGAAGTCGTAGCATCGTATATTTTCCAGACAACGATCTTACAATCGCCGCCAATGATTTACCAAATAATTGGTGCGGCCGTCATCATCCTGTGTTCTGTATTGATCGCCTTCATTAAGTGGCGTCAGCACAAGAACGACCAGTAGGCACTACATTTCAATACGGTATTACGGGTTACAATTTATGTAATTGAATTACAACGTTTACACCCTCTCCCGTAGTCAGGCTTACATTCCACATATTTAGTCTGTCAAAGGTGCCAAGTATGAAATAATTTGGGGACAAAAAAACAAACCTGCATAGAAATCGGAATAATAGGTCTTTTGATTATCGGAGACGCATTTCAATGGACTTGATTACGGACAATGCATAACTTAAATTTCACCAGGAAATTCCGCAGTGTGCTCTCGCAATCGCGTACTTAGTCATTTTTACAAGGTTCGCCATTTTTGATGTCACGTGATAATTATGTAAACAATGTCTGTCCAGTTTGTGCGAACTTGCACCTCTATACTTAGTCTTTTGATATATATAACCTAAATTACTGTTCTGAACGAGACAACAGACAGAGAATGTTTTATTTAAAAACGTCACAAAACCTTCTCGCTACCTTAAATGCCCCTCCAAAGTAACGTAATTTATATATATTTACACTATTATTGGTATGGACAAAATGAGTATTAGTAATGGAACTTAACCTTTTACTTATTTTACGAGTTTTAGATGGTTTTTTTGTGTTCGGCCTCTGACTACCCATTGGTAGATATAATTGATAGATATTAACATTCTTGCGTATTTTCAATATTGATATTGCATAAAAGCATTGTATATATGAATTCTATGCGTGTTGAAAATGTAACATTCGGCTAATAATATGGTATTATGCTTATAATGTCACTGTGAAGTCAGTACGCTGAATCATATTGGGGTTAAGGTATACCACGACATAGTTAAAGGGCGGTGGTCGTCGTGCCGCGTACCCGTCTCTAATAAATAACACCATTGCCTTAATGGAAAACGAAATCTACAAAAAACTGACATGGTAAACACTGATATAGTATAATATAAACAACTTTATTGAACAACTCTATATTTTTTGAAAAAAACTTCCTCCTGTATACGCCATGTTAGCTTGTCATAAAAACTATACACGTATACTAATTTTCGTCGGCATATCAAATAACTTTAAGATGAACTATGTAGCGAACAATAGATATATCATAAAACATTCACGTATTCTTGTATTTCTTGGATTACATACACATCTTTATATTTGTTCATTATGGCCTTGGATATCAGCTCCACAAACTATTATGTTATGAACAAGAAGGATAGCACTATTCAAGAACATGAGTTGAAGTAGGTGACCGTGTTCATCTGGATATCCAGCAGTGTACCTACCTATATCGCATATAGTGTTTAGAAGAACTATGGTTTCCGTGAAACTTGTGAAATTCTATAGTTCTAAATAAGTATTTGAATATTTTGAACCACAAAGTCAACTTTGTTAACATTTTCGAAATTAAATGCGCATAATTAATTGAAAAAGTTGAATACGCAATTATTTTCTGGTAAATCCAAAATTATCAAGGAAATGATAGAAAAAACATTAAAATGTGCAAAAATTAAACAAAAATATGTGTTGGAAAAACTATACGACATTTGACTAGACCAGAGTTACCCCATTAGTATGGCGCTTGCGTGCTGCTGTCACACTCACCTTATATGTAATCTTTCTAATTGAACCTGTCCCCCTGTTGAATGTTAAAATTCTAATGATGTATTTTAGTGCTCGAAATTATTAAGTATTTTTAATATTTATTTATTTAATATAGGGGTTCTACTAAAGATATCTGTATATTTGTTATTGTTGCCAAATATTAATCTCGTTTGTGGTCATTCATGTTGTTTTCAAACAAGGATTTAGTATTTTAGTGATGTCGTACATGAGTTATTGTCATTGCATAACAAACATATTTATTGTATAAGATATTACAATAGATTACTCTAACATTGATGTATTCACTTGTATTGTCGAACAGTGACATGCTTTTAATATGTAACTGATTGTTCATACACATATCTTGCGATATCTTCCAACGGTTCGTATCTGTTGCTGATCCACAAATTGCAGCACATATCCTGGTCATACTCGAAGATTCCATTTTAAATTAACGTCGAGTAATAGGAAATTTATATTTCCATCGTAATTTTTGCTTTGTTCCGGAATCGACTTTCAACCAAACATTGAATTAACCATTTCAGTACTTAACTGAATTCATTTAATCCATTGAATCCTTGGTGTGCACCAGGCACTGATAATTTATGTCGAACCAAAATGTCAGTTAAAACTACAAGTCTCAGGCAAAGGCAACACCAAACAGGAAGCCACTGTGTAGATAAACGTACAATTCGCCGATTGAACACTAAATACAAGGCCACTGTATTGGTAAATATATATATATATATATATATATCGTCTAATCATGTATGTGTCAATGTGTCGTATGTTACAGTTAGCTGTATATGCGATCTGCCAATATTTATTTATTGGAGTGCCGGTACAAGTAATATTTACCGTTTTTGTTTGTGCCTAGCACAATGAATAATTCATAAGAATCAATCTGACTTGCTAGTGTACAAGCACAGTGACTACTATCAGTCTGCAGTGTGTTCGCTCTTAAAAGCTTGTCAATGATATGCGGATTTATACGCAGTCAGTATGCGCTCAGTATCACGTTAACACTTAGTGTTCAATCTATTTACCAATCACAAATCTAGTCTATTATCATGTTATTTCGTCATATGGAGGCGGTGGTTCGTTTTCGTTTTCGTCATCAACATCTTCGACTAGATCATTGACAAGAACTCTGTCGTAAGGAGGTGGCGGTCCATATACCTCCCCTTCGTAAGGAGGAGGGTCTCCCATATCTGCTCCGGAATCGTAGTCTACGTCTGAGATGACATCCCCACGGGGACTAAATATATCGAAAGGCGGCGTATTACTCCGCGATGTGTCATTATAAGGCGGGGGGCCTTGCATTTGTCCGGATGGCAAAACGATCTCTTCGATAGAAGTACAGCTATCAGACATCCGCGGTAAGACATCACCTACAATTGCTGCCATGGGGATATTTAAAGTTCTATCTTGAAGTCGCGAGTCCATGTCATCTCTTCCACGCGGCATTCTCTGCAGAAGGACGTTTTTCAGACAGGACATGAGCACAATAAAACAGGCTATACTTCCAAAAATTGCACAGAGTATGCACACAATGTATAGAGTTCTGTCCGCCGGCTGATAAGAGGCATTCCAGACACCACAAAAGAAACTCACTACGCCGAGTGAAAACAACATAATTTTTCGACTATGTTCCTTGAAACATGGAGGTAGAAATTCCATCTGTGGGGCATGGTGGTGGCTAGGATTTGTCACAGAGGATATCATCATATCAATGGAATACACTGTATACTGGGAGAGGGAAATGTGCGTGGATATGATAAAGAATTCCATCAGTAAATTCTTACCACTGACTAAGGCTGTAAAACAACGGGTGCACTGCTAACATTAATGACGATAATACGTGAACCGTAAATACTGGAAGATGGGGATTCCATTTCATTAAATTCCTGGTAAACAGAGATGAGTTAATTGTTATTGAATTGATCATGAACTGTGCGGCAAGTAGATCAAGATAATGATGAATTGCAGAGATTATTTGTTAATTTGTATGAAAAGTTCTCGATAGTGTTACTTATCATCATAGTCGACATTCTCAATGTGAACATCTGGTTTGTTGAATCGCAACATAAATACCTACACCATTAAAAAAACAATATTCGTACTACTAAGGCAATACATGGAACAGATAGAAAGACATGCACTAAAACAATCATTAACATAGGGTATAGTATCTCCATTTTACGGGTATATTATCTTCACATAGTACACTATATTGATACTAAAATATATCACCTTCACACATTACACTGTATTGATACTACAAATATATCACTTTCACACATTACACTATATTGATACTACAAATATATCACCTTCATACATTACACTATATTGATACTACAAATATATCACCTTCATACATTACACTATTATTACCACGAATATATCACTTTCACCCATTACAATATATTGATACTACAAATATATCACCTTCATATATTATACTATATTGATACTACGAATATATCACTTTCACCCATTACACTGTATTGATACTACGAATATATCACTTTCACCCATTACAATATATTGATACTACAAATATATCACCTTCATATATTATACTATATTGATACTACACATATATCACTTTCACACAATACACTGTATTGTTACTACGAATATATCACTTTCACCCATTACAATATATTGATACTACAAATATATCACCTTCATATATTATACTATATTGATACTACGAATATATCACTTTCACACATTACACTGTATTGATACTACGAATATATCACTTTCACCCATTACACTGTATTATTACTACGAATATATCACTCTCACCCATTACACACTGTATTATTACTACGAATATATCACTTTCACACATTACAATATATTGATACTACAAATATATCACCTTCATATATTATACTATATTGATACTACGAATATATCACTTTCACCCATTACACTGTATTGATACTACGAATATATCACTTTCCCCCATTACACTGTATTATTACTACGAATATATCACTTTCACCCATTACAATATATTGATACTACAAATATATCACCTTCATACATTACACTATATTGATAATATATTACTACAAATAAATCACTTTCACACATTACACTGTATTGATACTACAAATATATCACTTTCACACATTACACTATATTGATACTACAAATATATCACCTTCATACATTACACTATATTGATACTACAAATATATCACCTTCATACATTACACTATATTGATACTACAAATATATCACCTTCATACATTACACTATATTGATACTACAAATATATCACCTTCATACATTACACTATATTGATACCACGAATATATCACTTTCACACATTACACTGTATTGATACTATGAATATATCACTCTCACCCATTACACTGTATTGATACTACAAATATATCACCTTCATACATTACACTATATTGATACCACGAATATATCACTTTCACACATTACACTGTATTGATACTACGAATATATCACTTTCACCCATTACACTGTATTGATACTACGAATATACCACTTTCACCCATTACACTATATTGATACTACAAATATATCACCTTCATACATTACACTATATTGATACCACGAATATATCACTTTCACACATTACACTGTATTTATACCACGAATATATCACTTTCACACATTACACTGTATTGATACTATGAATATATCACTCTCACCCATTACACAATATTGATACTACAAATATATCACCTTCACACATTACACTATATTGATACCATGAATATATCACTTTCACATATTACACTGCATTGATGCTATGACTATATCGCCTTCACACATTACACTGTATTGATACTACAAATATATCACCTTCACATATTACACTGTATTGATACCATGAATGTATCACTTTCACATATTACCCTGCATTCATACTATGAATATATCACCTTCATGCATTACACAATGTTGCTACTACAAATATATCACCTTCACACATTACACTGTATTGATATTACAAATATACCACTTTCACACATTACACTGTATTGATACCATGAATATATCACTTTCACATATTACCCTGCATTGATACTATGAATATATCACCTTCACACATTACACTGTATTGATACTACAAATATATCACTTTCACACATTACACTGTATTGATACTACAAATATATCACTTTCACACATTGCACTGTATTGTTACCTTGAATGTATTACTTTCACACATTACACTGTATTGATACTACAAATATATCACTTTCACACATTGCACTGTATTGTTACCTTTAATGTATCACTTTCACACATTACACTGTATTGATACTACAAATATATCACTTTCACACATTACACTGTATTGATACTACAAATATATCACTTTCACACATTGCACTGTATTGTTACCTTGAATGTATCACTTTCACACATTACACTGTATTGATACTACAAATATATCACTTTCACACATTACACTGTATTGATACTACAAATATATAACTTTCACACATTGCACTGTATTGTTACCTTGAATGTACCACTTTCAAACATTACACTGTATTGATTCTACAAATATATCACCTTCATACATTACACTGTACTGATAC
Organism: Saccoglossus kowalevskii; assembly: GCF_978046115.1. Classification (NCBI taxonomy): domain Eukaryota; kingdom Metazoa; phylum Hemichordata; class Enteropneusta; family Harrimaniidae; genus Saccoglossus; species Saccoglossus kowalevskii. The sequence continues at coordinate 6,848,214 of NC_140648.1, read as the reverse complement.
TACAAATATATCACTTTCACACATTGCACTGTATTGTTACCTTGAATGTATCACTTTCACACATTACACTGTATTGATACTACAAATATATCACCTTCATACATTACACTGTATTGACACTACAAATATATCACTTTCACACATTACACTATATTGATACTACGAATATATCTCTTTCACATATTACACTGTATTGATACTATGAATATATCACTTTCATACATTACACTGAATTGATACCATGACTATATCACCTTTATATATTACACTATATTGATACTACAAATATATCACCTTCATACATTATACTATATTGATACTACGAATATATCACTTTCACACATTACACTGTATTGATACTACAAATATATCACACCTTCATACATTACACAATATTGATACAAATATATCTCTTTCACATATTACACTGTATTGATACTACAAATATATCACTTTCACACATTACACTGTATTGATACTACAAATATATCTCTTTCACACATTACACTGTATTGATACTCTGAATATATCACTTTCACACATTACACTATATTGATTCTACGAATATATCACTTTCACACATTACACTGTATTGATACTACGAATATATCACCTTCATGCATTACACTATATTGATACTATGTATATATCACCTTCACACATTACACTATATTGATACTATGAATATATCACTTTCACACATTGCACTATATTGATACTATGAATATATCAATTTCACACATTAAACTATATTGACACTATGAATATATCACCTTCACACATTACACTATATTGATACTATAAATATATCACTTTCACACATTACACTATATTGATACTATGAATATATCACTTTCACACATTGCACTATATTGACACTATGAATATATCACTTTCACACATTACACTATATTGACACTGAATATAACACATTAACACATTACACTGTATGATACTACGAATATATCACTTTTACACATTACACTGTATTGATACTATGAATACATCACCTTCACACATTACACTGTATTGGTACTATGAATATATCACCTTCACATATTACACTGTATGATACTTTGAATATATCACTTTCACACATTACACTGTATTGTTACTACAAATATATCACTTTCACACATTACACTGTATTGATACTACGAATATATCACTTTCACACATTACACTATATTGATACTACAAATATATATCCTTCATACATTATACTATATTGATACCATGAATATACCACTTTCACACATGACAATATATATCACACTCATGCTATCTATTTACCCTATCATATAGTATGTGCCTACATACATGTACACATAATGTCACTGTCACAGACAGAAAAGAACATATAGCCATACTAAATATACTGTACAGTACAGTTCTCGTGGAAGCTTTGGCTTCACTTCAGCTTCACCTTCGCTTCAGCATCGCATCATTATGGCATTGTTATGGCTTCAGCATCGCATCAATGTCGCGACATTAAAAAGTTGGGCAGTTATCGCTTCGCTTCATTGTGGCCTCATTATCATTCAAAAAGGGCCATCTCAAGTAATACAAGTGGTGAGAAATTTGCTGGAAAATTTAAAGGGTCACGAATGGGATGATTCAAAGAAATATTTGGAAGTCTCTCTTGCAGTTCTTTTTAGCACGAAAAGATCAGCAATTTCTAAGAAAGCCACTGGGAATCGAGCCTACATCAGTAAAATCTTAAATCAGCACCAGGCAGTAGGTGAAAAGTTGTCTGGATTTGATGAGAGTGCCCTTTGGCAATTACGATTAAATAAAGATAAAGCATTTGCCAAATCAGTATTATCTGTATCATTTTTCAAGGAAGCCATTACATCAGATATTCTGCCTCCTTCTGTTAAATTGACTTTATTAGCAGCACCATCTTCCCAGAGATTAGATCAGACTACAGATGACACTAAATTATGGAATGATTCTGAAGCAGAACACATATTTATCCATCTAGGGGGTGGTTTATCTGAAACTGACTATGATGGTTTAGAGAAATCTCTGAGAACACAAGAAAATGTTTCAAGAATTCCCAGATTAACCACTTTGAGGAATAATTTGAAATGATTCCACAATATGGTGTCAGAAACTGCCTCTCAAAATAAAAAGGGCTGGTTTGTTCATGATATTGAAGGCCTGGTTTGGAGAAGTGTCCTCAACATATTGATGAAAACAAATTGGATTATGACCTTGATGATGAAAATGAGAGACAGAAGTTAGAAATAGTTGTAGGTGAGGGTGGCGACACTTTCCAAGATTTCAAGGGAATGTCCCAAAATTTCAAAGTATTTGCCATCAGTGGTGCTATACGTCTGATAAAATATAATGGTAATGAAGTATGGAGAGATCCAAATCCACAGTCTGATGCAAGCCACATTCCATTTGCCATTATAAATGCCCCAGAGAGTGATGCACTGATAGAAGTTGATATTCTTCCTGTTCTGGCATGCACTGAAAAATTTGCCCAACATTGTATAAAGGGGATGAAATACTGTAGAAAACTGGAAGGAGATGAAAAGTATAAAAGTTTGGTCTTGCAGAGAAAGAGTACCATTTTTTTCTGCAATTTATGTTTGGCTACAGTTCATAAATGTCACAATCCAAATCATGAATGGGATATGTCTATCACTCTTGTGGATATGAATTCATGGGCAGAAGAAAAAAGTAATGGTCAGAGTAAACATTCTCTTATAAAGTATGACCCCATAAATGAATACACTATGGATCACCTTCATGCTAGATTGAGAAACGTGGGTAAACTAATTGACGAGCACTTCAACGAGGCTCAAAAGATCGACCAACAACTGGAATTTATACAAAAGTTTGCAAAGTTATCTGAAGATAAAAACATGATGTGAAGCAATATGAATCAAAACTGGTCGACCAATTTGATACCAAGGTTGAAATTAATGAAGCAAATCATTCAGCAAAGTTACTTCAAGTTACTAAAAAGGATGATCTTAACAAACTTGATAAGAAACTTGAAGCAGATTCACTAGCATTTGAAATTAAATACAACTGAACACATTGAAGTGAATTTGTTGGATTCTGCTGAATCACATTTTGAAATTTTATTTGGCACACACAAGGAATACAAATGCACACTATGTGCATCACATCTCCATGTTATTATTTACACAAGTTTGGTAAAACTATTCCAAAGTCAGCCTAAATTGTCAAATTTGTAATGACACTATTTTCTATGAAGTCTTTGACTGAAAAAAATGGGGCATGTGGAGGGGGCCTGGCACATTTTTTTTGAAAATCATTTGTTATTAGACTAATCTCAATATTTAATATAAAAAATCTGTCATAATAATAAATTATTATTTACACTTGGTAAAACTATTCTAAAGTCAGCCTAAAATGTCAAATTTGTAATGACACTATTTTCTAGGTATTAATTCTTCAACTTCAAATACATCAATGCGTGTCACGTTTACTGGAGGAATGGGGCAAGTGGAGGGGGCGTGGCACATTTTTTTTGAAAATCATTTGTTATTAACTATATTCAGTATATTCTCACTTTAATATTACATAATTTATTATGAATAATATGTCAGAAAATAATATTGAGAAAAACGGATGAAATGCATTGGTATCAAAAACAGATACATGGAAAATGTTCATTTTATCCCTATACCCATAGTATCTCAATAGTGTATATATTATCTCAATAGTGTATATATGGTATGCAAATTAATGACAAAATACATTATGACACTTTATTCACTACTCCTATGAGGGACATAACGTGTGTATGGTCGATCTACATATCGTTGTAAAGCTCTCGAAATCCCCAACAAAATTATGTTTTTCATTTTCACGACCAGCATTTTTGCAACAAAAAAGGCGCCAACAATTGAAGAAACGTTATTTTCTAAAAATTGCTTTTTTTCGTGTAAAACGTAAAAAAAAGGACTTACGAAACGTAACATTGTGAGCCGCCATGTTGAAAATCCATAGGAGGCACTCTCGCGGTAATTCTAACATAACAGTGAGAGGAGTAGGCCAAAAACCACCAAAAATGCAGTAATTTCGCATAATCAATTATAGTCTATAACTATTTATTGAAATGATTAAAACGATCCGGGTAAAAAACTTCAAATACATCAAAAAAATGAGAATTCCAGTATCAAGTTGGGAATGAGGCTGGTGGGTCAATTGAGGTCATAGAATGCTAATAGCGTGTATGCTAGTTTTTCTTTCAATTTGAAATTGCACCCTCGTGCGGGGATAAAGTGTATATTGAATGGTACAAAACCCATTGAACTCTGGGATATCACATTTGCTGTGCTCTCGCCCGCTTCCGCTTTTCAATCGCTCGCTTTTGCGCCCGCTTGTTGAATTTCTGCTTTATTTTCGACTGTGCAAAAATTCGGACTACTAAAAATTTTCTGGTTTTCATAGATCACGGTTACTAGTTTAGTAACCGTGCATAGATGTTGAACAACCGTCAAAAGTTCAAATACTTTTTGTTTTAACTATCTATAATTATATGCACGCAATCTGACCCTTTGACCTAGATTTGGCTGGGATTGACTATTTTATTTTAAACAATATTCTGACGTGACGCACTGTTACAAAATGTATTTCAACAGAAGTACGACATGGTTGTCCGGGTTTCTTTTCCTGACTGTGTTGAGTTTACGATTTGTATAATTATTGTTATTTCCTCCAAGGAGAACACAAGCCGAAGGACCATGAAGCTAAATAGAAGTCCCACGCATGGACTGAATGAAAGAAAATATTTCTAAGGCTAAAACAAAACCTAATATCTCTTTGTGTATTCGTCAATTTTGCATATATTTGGTATGACAGTATGTTCGTAAATATCTGGAAAAATCTCGTCTTTCGTTAATAATTTCATTTGTTTGAAATGTCTACCGACCGTGTCCCAATAATTTGTTTGGAATATCGATCTCCATTGGTTTCTCCAAACGGTCCCGACGTCCATTATTCAACACAATCAGCATTTATTTATCGTAATTCATGGGGATCATGTCCCGTAGTTTGTACTAAAGTACTATTTATTATATATATTTTTTTACCTCGTGAAACTACAACACAGCGTAGAGTTGTCGCGGTGAAACAGTCGCCTTGAAATCGATGGAACTTCAATTATCCATTTCTCGCCTTGAATTAAAATAAAAAAAATCGAAGAGCATCGGGGGATATATTATTAACCAGTCTTACCAATCGCTAGCTTTATTTTATTTAAATCCATAAAATTCACGAGTTTTTCGACATTTGTTGGCAACTTGCGCGCTAAAAATGGTTGACGCTAATTGAAGGGTCGTCGTACCGTCCAATCTCCGGCGTCGATTCACTGTGCTGTGACAGGCTTCACAATCATTCACTGAAAAACATCGGTATATTTTGACAAACGGCTGGAATTTGACCTCAGTTCAAAAAAAGAACATAGTTGAACTCTGGTGACCTTGCCCTTTGTTATATAATATAATTCCCTTTATCATAGTTTGTTTCAATATAAATATGCATTGTCATAATTAATTTTGAATACAAATAAGTTTTGGGGTTGAACCAACAGTGGGGAATCAGTCTACCGAATGTCCTTAAAAGATGTAAATATCTCACAAAAACATTGGTGCCTTATTTGTTTAATTATTTTAAGGAACATAATTTCCAGCTTTATTGAAAGTAATTGAGATATTTTAGAATAAAAACAAATGTCTCATTGCAAAAAAAAGTGCTGCATTTAGATGTGAATAGATTCATAAAACATGCAAGATAACAGAAAAATTTAGCTGGCTTTAGTCCAAGTATTTTGTACAGGTGTCTATCAAAAATGAATGATTCACTGAGACAAATATGAACTGCCTCATTGTGTGACTACTGTATTATATGAAAAGTAAAAAAAAAACACCCTTTATGAATAGCTATCATGTTGCAAGCTCTGCTTTGTATGCAAATCAACTTAAATAGTTGGTGTCCAGTGGAGGGGGAAGTCAACAGTACTGCTGCCTCCTGAGAATCTACATCTTCAAACACTGCAATCTCTGAAGTGTGTTTTTAAACTAGTATTATAAAAACTCTATCATTCTGTTCTAATTGCTGAAACATATTCCTGTGAGTTTTCATTTGTCAAATGAATTGTTTGTCAAATACAGAATACATATATTTTAGAATAATTTTCTTTTTAAAATGTGGATGAAATGTTTTGCTTTTAATGTATTTTTTATGTATTGTTTTTGATTTGATAACTTTGAACTACCGGTAAACAGATTTTCTATTAGCTTCAGATCTTGATCAAAGTTAGGCACCCAGTTCATAGGAGTGCTTATATTGATTTTCTGACATCTTGTTTTCTGTTAAGATTTTATTGGTAGGTTTGCAAATGTGTATCAGACTGTGCAATCTCTCCATGAGTTGGTTTTGAAACCCAGTATGGGATTCTGAGATACATTACCAAGGATATTATTACAAGATAAATCATTTGCTTCATTGAACACATACAACAATGCATATTTCCACTGAGATCAGTGACCTTTGATGTGTATCACCAGTGATCAGTCAAGTAGAAACAGTCAAAATTTTTGGATGATATTTTCATACAGGACATCTGTTGTTCAAACTCAGGGAAGACTTTATACTGATGAATAAGGTGACCAAGTTTGATAAAGTTTGGAATAGAATTAGTAAAGTTATTATGCACACAATAACAATTATTAACGACAACGACGACAACAACAACAACGACAACGCCGGACAAAATTTTTCCCTTAATATACCTTTCCCTTCCATCTTTGATGGTACGGGCAAGGTAAAAAAAGAAATACTGGGCTGAGATACAAATCAGTTTTGCAAGTTGGGAAATAAGGTAAACCAGATTGGGGTCGATGATATTCAGTATCGAAGGACTTCCGTGTGTATAATGAGTTTCAAATTGTTCATCGACTGGTCACCAAATATTTACGGCTACAACTAAATGAACACTTTTTTTTCTGAAGCCCAATAAATTATTTCTGCATGTCAAGTGCTATTCGATTTTTTACCAGGCCTGTGGCTCGTTTTTATTCGAAAATATTTTTTTGTGAGAATACTTTTAAAGTATGTATAGATCGAGCTCAGGTCACTGATCGTGACTTAATTTTGAAAATTGGATGTAAAATTTTACCAGACCGACGCCACCACAACCATCCAATCATACATAGTTGGAAATGGACGATTGCATTGTGTGATTTAAATTTATCACGTTTTTCCTTGCAGTCAATGACACTTGTCACCTTGCAGATTGCAATGTACTTCACATAGTTTTTGGTACCCAATACTCGCAACATTAAATAATTAAACAAGATATCTTTTTAAAATGTCATTTTTACTCTTGGTCATATTATTTTATTCCCCTTACCGCTTTGAATTTCAAATCGATTACATATCGAACTTCTGTACATGTGTTTTTCTCTACTGCCTTTCCATGTGAAAATAATGAGGTCATACTCATGTCACAATACTTTGAAGCTGATGCCATGAGACTGCGAAGCTGAGGCCACGATGATGCCACAAAATAAGAGAGGCGAACACAGCTTCAATTTTCAATGACGCGAAGCTGATGCCACAATGATGCGATGCTGAGGCAACAATGAAGCCATGCGTAGGCGACAATGATGCCACAAAAGCCAAAGCTTCCGCGAGAACTGTACTGTATGTGTTAGCTAAAACTCGTGTGTAAATTAGAATACGTAATTATTGTAATTCACTTGGCGACATACGAAAAAAACGTATTCACCCAGAAGAGGCCTCTTTACATATGATACGTATTGTGTTACTGCACACACAGGTTACCTAGGATACCATGTGGACTAAATTATGTTAGTTTGAAATGTCATTAATAATTTTACAAGCAGTGCTTGTGCACTTGGAGCAGATTATAGTCGGTGAGCACGACAATTATAACAATACATGTATTTAACGTATTTACTCGTTCTTCAATTCGGTTTTGGGGTAACTTACATCAACCATCGATTTCACTCTCCTTACGTAAATATGGGTCAGATTTGCCGTTGAAGACATTGACATCGATGATTTCAGTGCTCATGCGTGAGGTATAGCCAAAATAGACACCCGACAAGAACGTTAAATGATTTTACTGTACTCACCAGTATATTTGCTTGGTCTGCCGCCGTAAATTAGCATGACAACGGCACTCCCCGTTTTGCGTACACCATCGACATATTGTGCATGCCGCTAAATTATTAATAACCTTCCTTTCTGTGTGATGTGATTTGGTTGAACTCGAGTCATAAAACGAATTGTGCGCATGCGCAGTGAAATGACTTTCACCCTTACATCTGACGCATACACAACACATTAGTTGGCTGTTTAACTTGACATTTTTAGTACATTACAATGCTTATGAAACCAGGGTAATTTTACTGTTTCTTTAATTCTATGTAGTTTTTCTTTATATTCCTTTTTACTACGGGCCCGTGCGTTATTTATTAAGGAAACCCGTATTTGTGACGCCATGGACAAGTTTTGGCCTCATGATTGACGCCCATTGAGACGCGCTGCAGTGATTGGTGCGTCCCACGACGTCACGCCACTCCGCGCGCAAGAGAAGAAGGTGCAGGACGGAAAAAAGATAGCAGGAGCTGAAAGCCGGATTGTGTTGGGAATGTGAACACGAACGTGTTCTGGAAAGCATCAAGTCATCGTACGAACAGTTAGGAAAGAACTGAGTTCAGGGTGTTGCAGCCCGCGGACGAGTTTATGTTATTCCCGTGCATCTAAGAAATTATAGTGACTGTCGAATTTGCGTTGCACCGACTTTGTGGACGTCCAGCGTTGAACTGTGTCGTCGATGATCGAGTTGATGTGGCTCAGGAACTGATCGATATGGTTTATTGAAACACTTAAAATTCCTCAGAAGGAATTAAAATGGTTACACTAACTGCTAAAACACATATATAGCGGTGAGTGATCTTTTGCAACACAGAGCTTAAGGAACTTGACGTACATCAGATCGTGGAGCCTAGAATCATCTGGAGTAGTTGTGATTTCCTGAGAGTGGCCGTATTCTCTGGCGACGCCATTGTGTCATCGTTGATTATACTTTCCTCGTGGTCGTCGAATTTTCAAGACTGTACAGAACGTTATGAACTAGTTTGACATCGTACTATATATTTTTGACATAAGTTTATTATTGTATTATGTATCATTTCATGAGAAAAAAACACAAGAATTAGTAGAAATGTCCCTATTTTGGGTGGATTATTGATAGAGAATAATGTCTTTATTACAAAAATGCTGAAAACCCGTGAGTTTTTGCCTTAGTTATTTTTTTTATCGGCGAAAAACTGCGAACTCGGCAAATTTGGTTGCACAACTTCCCTCTATCATATACACCCAGCGACACCGATGCCAGCTGACTGTGGTAAAGCTATTGTGTTCTCACTGTAAAATTTCTGCAAAGCACGTATTTTGTGATTTCGGAAATTGCCGTTGTACTTAGACATGTTGTTGTCATGGCGTTTCTATATTGAGTGAATTACTAGTTTAAATATTAAATCTGTTTACTTTACAATTTGTATTTTATTTATTTTTTATTTGACAAGTCAGTTGTTCGTTCTCCCAGGCGGTATAAATGCCTGTATGCTCCTCACCACTTAAAATTAGCTAGCCTGAGATTTGAATACGATTATTTTTATGAAATTGGGAGATTCGCACCGGAGCCTAAATCCGGTTATCCACGTCCTCCATTGTGCGTAAAACGAAATATCTCGCGGTGGACATGGTGCGAGATACCAGAGTTTCACTTACATTGAACTAATATATGCTATGTCTATGTAAAGTTCATTTATCAAAACAAGTAAAACCATGGGCACACATAACCCTCCACAAGATAATTTAGCTTCCCAACCGTAGTTCTAGTGGGTGTTATATAGGTCACTCTTAGTAGACACGCTCTCTTGGGTAATTGGTTGGAGGATAATCAAAGTAGAATGTATGTGACCACAGTACTATATATATCGACGAGTCTTTTGTTTGTTTTCAAAATTTATATATATATATAATTGGATTCCTTGTTATTTTCATGGATGTTTTTTTTTTTAATGTACTATTCCTAAGATGTCCGGGAAAGTTATATTATTTCAATTATTGATATTGGCAGATAGTATCAATTCAATTCTCCAAGGTGCATATATAAATATATTCAATAATTCAGCGTGGGAAAAAAAATTACCATTGCTCAAAAAAAAACACTAAGCAGCGAATTCTAGACACCCGCACAATTACTTTGCATACTTCCATATATTAATGAGTATTCATTTGATACTATAGAACAAATAATGATTTAATATATAACTTTTTCCAAAGGTCAAACACATTCCGAAAATGGTTCGAACGCTGTAATTTCCTATCACATTATTATAAAATAAATCGCTTATGCAATCATTGAAGGTACAAATATAATTTTTACTGCATTATTGACTGTTCAAATTAAGCGGATCAAATGAGTACACCAATATTTACTTAACTTACTATACACTAAAGTGGATTATAGTTGTTTAACATTAGTATACATGTTTTCATCTTGATTTTTTTTATACCTTATGGTTTTGAATATTTAAATGCGTTTAATTCAAAGGCTTATGTTAATGATATTTGTCAACCAACTAAGTGTTTTACGAAAAACATATTTGTATTTTAAAGAATTAATTAAAGTAATAATAAAACACGAACAATTCCTAATTCGAATTCTATTTTTTGTATGTAGCAGCGCGATCAATAAAGTGAACGAATGAGAAGTTACAAATGCTCTACATGTTATGCTTTCAGTTGAATTACTCAGGTTCGATTGATGTAGGTTCCCCCCTCGAGAAATCACATCATTGTCACTGACATTGTCCTTGTAGTTGAGGACACATAAGGGTGTAAATGAAATGTCACCAAACAAACAAACAAAAATCGTTTACCTTTGCACAGTCTGAACTGGCTCCTGTCAGAGCTGTTAATGATTAGAATCACTTGGGGGACTGTTATTTAGCTGCTGATCCATACGAGACAAGCATTATCATGACTTTTCACATCATTTATTACCTCTGTGTGCACAAACATGTGATGCAATACTAACACTCTTATTGGGTGATTATTGTCTGAATAATTATTATTAAAAACATTGTTTTACTATAATTCACACAAATATTCTGTAATATTGTCACGCAATCTGATACAAGATTCATTTTTGAGCGTCATAATATTTCTAACATTAAAATATATGCTTTTTTTTATTTCAATTTTCCATAATTTGTTTTGAAAATTTCGGACTAAATTAACACAACTTGGCAACAGATCTTGATCACCATCTGGTTTACTTCGAATTAAGATAGCGAGACTATTATTTGTGTTGAAAATATGATTTTCACATTTACTTATTAATTGATGAAATGCACTATAAACTTTTATATGATAAAGTAAACATAATATATAGAATGTCATGTAAGTTGGTAAAAATGTAGATTTTCTGAAGGGAATCAAGTAGTGTTTGCCAAAACTTGACTAATAAAAAAATTCATTGTTCTAGCGTAGCTGTGGCAACGATTCTATTACCACTTTTAGTTAGACGCGTATAGAGTGAAAAAAAAAAACATGTTTCGTCTAAGATCATCAAATGTGGGAATGTTGGAGGATACAAACATTCAGCACTACAGTCCCTTGGCCGAGGAAGAAACAAAATGCATTATTTTACGCAACACGGCGATCATAAATAGTTTTACGAATATGTTGAAACCAAAGCTGTGAACAATACATGTTACAAAAAAGGTTCGGAAGAATGTAATTTTAACATTACTACTGCAGCTAGAAAATTTGAATGATCGAATCTGTAATAGTTATCAATTCATAGATCCATTCATTATTCGCCTAGCAACACAAAACAACATTGAACAAACAACATACAATTCATTGTCAAATATGGACTTTAAGACAGAATTATTTAATCAATATTGTTAAGCATATTAACATGATTGTAAGGTAAATCAACGTACATGGTTTTTAGTAGGGAGCTGGCCAGTCCTTATCCTCGGAGCGCAGCAATAAGTTCATGTTTTCATGTCAAAGATCCCTAGTTGAAGGTACACCATCTCAAACCCATGTATAACACCACAAACTTACTAGTAGTGATACCGCATTGATCTGTAATCAATGTAATTTGAAACATACCATGACCTGGAAGTACTGACGAGTCAAGCGCAAAGGTTACATTTCATATTTGAGTTAGGTTTGACTTTAATCATGGTAATTGAATCTGATCAGATAAAACAAGTCAAGTCCCATTTTTGGTAACGATTTACCCAAATCAGAAACTAGCATTGGTAAACTTGTACACCGACATGACTGCCAATGAGTGTCCGTGACGTGTCTCTCATGCACAATAAAAGATGCACACGTACCTTGTAATCAGGAAACCGCTGATGTCTTATTAAATGAAGGAGCACAGTTCGAGATGTTGTGAAGTATGTAGGGTGAATGCGATTTTATGATGACAGTATGTGTTATAGAATACTTAATTGAAGTTTGTCTAATAGGGATTCTACT